>NC_066582.1:379775147-380087147 GCF_024323335.1 Lathyrus oleraceus | reverse complement strand
ATGAATAATGGATAGACTTGATAGTTATTGGATGATGAGAATCACACTAACTTTCAAGTGGAGAGAGAAGAGTCTTTGTAGTTGTTTCTTGCATGGTAGATGAATACTTTATCAATCGTTAGATTCGAATTATACTAAAGTCTATGAAAGGAGGTGAATACGATGAGTGTTGGGTCATACGTCCCATACCCAAAAATACTCAGAATAGGGGTAGGAATACTCCAGTCCCACTCCTTCTCCATTACTTAAGGCTCGTATCGTATAACTTGATTCATGATTGATAAGTTGTTGAAGTCCTTTCTTTTTGTGGTTTTTGCTTTGTGAAGATAGACTTGTCAATTGTATGATTAGAATTGTGCTAAAGTCTATGATTAGAGGTGAATACGATGAGCGATGGGTCATACGTCCCATACCCAAAGATACTCAGAATGGGGGTAGAAAGACTCCAGTCCCACTCCTTCTCTATTGCTTAAGGCTCGTGTCACACTCTTCTAACTTTGAGTTAACAAGTGTTGAAGACGCCACCTTTGATGTGCTTGAATAAGTTGAAGACGCCACCTTTGATGTGCTTGAATAATCTGCTGCTTGATATAACTGAGGATGTGTTGATTAAAGATCTTGACTTGAGGCCTTGAGCTCCACAACTTGGAAGAAAAGTCTTATTAAGTGACCAAGGGTCTTTTGGTCACTCAATTTAGACTGCGGGATTATACAAGTTCAAAGGATTTAATTAATCAAAATTGCTTTTGATCAATTTAATCAGGGGTTTTGTTTTATTTTTGTGGGGAACTAAGTTAGGATCTAGTTGAAGTTAGTAATTGTTGGAAACTATCCTAAGGGATCATGCATTAGAATTTGATTGAACATTCTATGTTAGAAGTTAGAAATCCTAAGGGAGCATGTCAAAATATTGATTAAAAGGCTTATGTTAAGTCCTACAATTATTGGGAAATTATTGAATTCTAATCCTAAGGGGAGCATGCAATTTTAACACAAAAATACCAAAATAAGCCTAAAAGGGTAAAATAGTCAATTGCAAAAGTATGTCTAATTTCATTCATGGCCTAAAAAGGATTCTAACCTAAAGTTGATTTCTAATCCTAATGTTAAGAATAGTGTAATTCTAAATTTAAGCCAAGCACTAATTGTTTCTAATTACCATCTAATTAAAATTCCTAATTAAAATTCTAATGAAAAAACCTAATTAAATTCTAAGGGAATTAATCTAATATTGTGCTAAACAAATTCTAAAATCAAGATTTAATTCCTAATTGCCAAAATTAATCTAATTAATCTAAAGTTGTACTAATTAGTCTAAAATTGTAAAAAAAACAATTAAAAGTGACAAAAGAAATGAATTTGGTTGGAGAGGTGTGAGCTGGAAATGGTGGTGAAAAACTGAAATGGTCTTGTGGGCTTCAGACCAAGCCCAGATCTAGATTTTTTTTGTCACAGAGGTGCATGTCCAAAAACAGTGTGAGAAGAAAAATGGAATGTGGGTTGCACTCAAGCCCATTATCGCATGGTTCAGTTTCCAAGAGGTGCATATCCAAAACAAGGTGAGAGGCATCAAACTGTAGTGTGGGCTTCGTTAAGCCCAACAACATTTGGCATAAGGTTCATGGGGGTGTATGTTTAAATCGTGTGGTGAAACAAGTAAAATGTCAATGAGCTTGGTTAAGCCCAATTACATTTCTTTCCAAAGTCTTTGGGGGTGTATCAGCAGCGCAAGGTGTGTCAAAAGCAAATCCAATGGGCCTAAACTAGTTAAGCCCAAACTTCTCTCTTCTGTTGACTTGTCTAATTCAACAGATTCAAAATGAAGTTCAAAACGCACGCTAACTTCTCCCCTATTTTCACCGTCCGTCCGCCTTGAAACACTGCGCCGACGTTTGTCGCTGGTGCCGGTAGTGGCCTACCACTAAGATATTACCACCACTGGATGCACCAAGATAAGCTAAACACAAATATGGGAATGGATTTGGGAAATGGTTCTCGGATTGGTCGAATCGATCCTAAATAGTGGAGGAACCCTAGCCTCTCAAAGTCAAATTAAATTGCGCTTGTCCTGAATCAACCTCTATCACCATGGGGCTTTGACTCCCTAGCCTAAATGCTACACTCCAGTATGCTCGATGTAAGAAAATGTTACAGAAGATAGAATGGACTTACCAGAGAAGACGATGGGAAACTTCAACAGGTGAGTTCTTGATCTCGTTTTGCACAATCCTTCTTCCTCTTTCTTCTTCTTCTTCTTCTTATGGACTGATAATGGTGAGCAATGCAGTGGTTAAGCTCAAGCTAAATTGAAGCTTCAAGGTGAAGCATAAATGAATTTTCTGTGAGAGGGTGAGAGGACTTTGGTGAGGGTGAGGGAAGATATTGCAGAGAGAATTTGCTCAAATGCCAAGGCCCAAAAATGAGAGAGGTGAATCTCTTAAATAGATTTTAGGTTTGGACATTGTTAGCTTTGGACTTAGGTATGGAGTTGGTTAAACATGGTTTGGAGTTAGTTGGACTCAACTCACTGAGTTAATTGAGAACTCTGTTAGTTATGTTAGGGAAACTCAGTTAGTTATGTGAGTTGATGTTGGTTAATGAATAATTGAATTTGAAGTTTGACTGGCCACTAGAGGTTATGGTTAAGTCGCAGTTATGTTGAAATTATTTTGAGTGACCTATTATTAAAGTTACAAGTTGAGTTTAAGTGACCCTGGCCTTGGCTTGGAATAATGAAGAATACATGTTAGTAGCTTTGGTGCACCAACTGGCTGTAGCAGGTAGCATTAGAATTAGGATTAACTAAATGAATTAAATGTAACTAGTCATTGTTACGTGCAAATTTGTTTTGGTTTGCATTTCTGAAATGATGAATGTGGCGTTTTGGTTCAATGTTTACTTGTTTCTCTTGCTGTAGTAAACTTGGCTATGGTCATATAATGCCCACTATTATGGATTCTGTTGTGGATTATGGCTTATGGAGGTTTACACTACCATCTGTTTAGAACCCATTGCCATGCTTGAACTAATATGGGGTATTGGTGATGCCAGTTGCAGGTATGTAGATGGTTTTTCATTTCCTTGGACAATGATGCTCTTGATGCAAGTTGGATGGTTGAGCCAAAGACCTCTCCTGGACCTCTCTTAATTTCAAGGTTTGTTCACTTGTTTGGATTGATTGCTACAAGGCTAATGTGCTTGACACAGGATATAATTGATAGTGGAGGCATTTTGGTGCAGGCTTGGAACAAGGTGTTGCCCACTGTTGTGAGGATGCACTGTTGTTGAGATGCATCTGCTTTGGATTCAGACTTGGTCATATGGTTGTTACTCGTAGTGCACCTGCATGAACCATGTTGAATCCTCCTACCAGGTAAGTTATCATGTCTGCTACTTTGTTGAGGCGTAATGTAACAAACATGTAGGCTTAAGTTGGAAACAAGTTTTGTATGGTCATGTTCTGGTTGTGCAGGGTGGTGCTCATGAATTTGTCCTCAAGGTGCTTGATCATGTGGTAATCCTGTTTGTGGCCTGTAGGTTGAACTTGGTTTCCAGTTGCCTTGTCAGCATTAGAGCAAGCGTCATGCAGGTATGTTGTAGCAGGTCATGTCTGCATTATTACTTATTCTTTTTGTCATATGGATCCTGAGCATGAGGCTTAATAGTTGTTGTTTCCAAAGAACAAGGTGTATTTTCCATCCACCAGCTGGAATATAATGTGCTTGCTATGTTGGAGAATGTCATCATGTAGGTAACTCTCTTCTTGTGTTGGTATGTGTTGGTATGTGCTGGTAATGTCTATCTAGGACCATGGTGTGCCTTTCTCCATTTTGGGCTCATGTTTTGATGTTAGCTTGGAAACATTAAATGTGGACCTCCACAAATGAGCATTGGCACTAAAAACTGGGTTAATTAATTAGTTGTGATCATGTTGATTGTTATGCATTGCTTGATGACAGGTTTTGGTGTTTTATCCTGTAGGTTTTGGTCATGATTTCCCTTGCCTTGGTCTGCAGTATTGCTGTAGGATGGTGTTTAGCAATGGTTTTGCAGATTTTGTGCAAGGTTGTTATGGTTTGGTTAGCATGACTTAGGTGGCAGTATGCTTAGGAGTTATTGATTGGTACAGGTCAAGCAGAACCACTTTAGACTCCTGGTTTTGTTGCCTTGCAAATCATAGTTTTACTTGCTTCATCATTTGGCTAGTTTTTGGTTGTGAGTTGGCTTTCCTACAGGATTTATACAAGTTGGACTCAGTTGTGCATGCTGATTCAGTTGATGGACTGCTGCAAGCAAGTTTCCTCCTGGCGTGGATAAGTACCAGATATGCTGCCAACTATTTTTGCAGGCTTGGTTGTAATTGTTGCAGCAAGAGGAATGAACTTGAGCTGTTTTTGGTAGCCACTCACATGGAGTTCTACGAGATGTTAGGGGGCTGTCATGATTGAACCATGTTAAGTGTTTTCCACCCTTGAATTCGTTTGCTGCTGTTATGCCTTGATATTATTTTGTGTGACTATTGTATGTTGTCTTAGCATGATGATGATGGTACAACAAGCAAAGCAAAGGGAGAATAAGGCAAGGTAAAGACCAATCTCTCTATTATATCTTGCATTGAATTAAGCATTGAATGCTGGATTCATTGGTGTTGCATTGTGATGTATTAGGACCTAGTTCAGGGTAGACCAATACCAAGATTTGATGAGCCAACATGTCAAACTAGGCATGGTATGCATGATGTTGAAACAAGACCATTTGCTTGGAAGTGAAGCAACCAAAAGAAGACACAACCCACCATGGAAATTGGGTGAAGAATCAAGGCAAATTAGGTTAGGTTAGGTTTTTGGTGGTCAAATATGGGGAGGTTGACTTTGGTCAAAGTTGACCAAAAAGTCAATTGTTGACCAAAGTCAACAATAGGTCAAAACTTCATTTTTGGGTATTTTCTTTGTAAATGGAAAATGTATTGATGATCATGATAACATTTAGGGTATTAGGGTCTTGGGTTGACTTTGGTAAGAGTTGACCTAAAAGTCAATTGTTGACCAAAGTCAACAATTGGTAAAAAGTGTCAATTTTTGTATTTTCTCATGTAGGATCACATGTAATGGTTTAAAATGACATGAAATGGATTAAATTGGATTACCAAATGGTTTGAAGTTGGTTTCCAAATTGTTTTGTTTTATGACTTGGACTTTTGAAAAATAACTTGACTGATAATGTACATCAATAAAGCCATCAAGTGAGATCATAAGATTAGGGTTTTGACATAGTGTCCATGTACCAATGGCATGACCACCAAATGCCTTGAAGCATAAGGAATTTGGATATTCAGATGATAAGGACCAAAGGCATATCCCTAACCATATAGATAGAATCATTGACTTGGGACCAAGACCAATGCTCCAAGAAAGGCTAGGACAAGCAAAGAGTAATGATTGAAGGGTCATGAATGCACAATGAAGCCACCAAGTTCATATGATTCCCATCTTTTGATTAGGGTTTTGGAGATCAAGATAAGGCCTGGGGGAAGCTCCATAAAGTCATACCTTGAGGAATTAGGGCTTTGAAGGCCCTAGACTGTCTGGCAACACCTTTGTTGAAATCAAACCTTCACCACCAACATTAGGGTTTCACAGCCCCTATGCTGATGATGTGATTAGACCATGCCCTTGTACTTTGATGTATATGTAAACCCTAGCTTTATGGACTCAAGTTTCTTTTGAATCCATGTGAAATGATGCATGTGGATGAATTATGAATGTATGCAAGTCATCTCCTGATTAAGTGATTGGATGCATAGGTGAGGAAGGGGAGGGCAAATTTAGGGGTACAACAAAGGTTGATGCAGCAGTGGTAGATTCTGCTAGTGTTCCAAAGTGTCAATCTGGTGAATCTAGCGGTTTGAATCGTAGTAATGATGATAAGGTGCTTCGTCTGATCAAGATGAGCGAATTCAATATGGTGGAGCAGCTGCTCCAAACTCCCTCTAAGATTTCAGTATTGTCTCTGCTAATGAAATTAGAAGCACACAGAGAAGCACTATAGAAAGTTCTAGAGCAAGCATATGTGGAACATGATGTTACAGTGGATCAGTTCGATCATATTATGGCTAACATCACTTCCTGTAACAATCTCAGTTTCTATGATGAAGAACTCCCCGAGGAGGGTAGAAATCGTAATTTGGCTCTACACATTTCGATGAATTGCAAGGAGGACGCTCTATTAAATGTTTTGGTTGACACCGGTTCTTCATTGAATGTACTTCCGAAGTCAACTCTTTCCAGGTTTTCATATCAAGGAGCTCCTATGAGATATAGTGGCGTGATCGTCAAAGCTTTTGACGGTTCTCGCAAAACTTTGATCGGTGAAGTGGACCTTCCTGTGAAGATAGGTCCGAGTGATTTTCAGATTACTTTCCAAGTAATGGATATCCACCCGGCCTATAGTTTTTTTTTGGGAAGGCCATGGATACATGAAGCAGGAGCCGTTATTTCAATGTTGCATCAGAAATTGATGTTTGTCAAGAATGGCAAGTTGGTTATTGCTGGGGGGGAGAAGGCATTGTTGGTCAGCCACCTGTCATCTTTCTCTTATGTAGAAGCTAAGGATGAGGTTGGAACTCCGTTCTAAGCCTTGTCTATTGCTGAGGAAAAAAGAGTTGGGGCACTTATGTCCTCATTCAAAGACACATAGAAGATTGTTGAAGATGGTTAGCCTGATCAGTGGGGACAAATGGTAGAGGTCTCCAATAACAAGAGTATAACTGGTTTGGGTTTCCAACGAGGTTCATCTGTGATTAAAGCTGAAGATGCACGACTCAGTATCCGTAGCGGAGGGTTCATTCATGGTAATGAACAACACTTAGTTGTGGTGCTAAAGGGTGATGAAGACGAAGACTGCACCAATTTTGTGATGCATGAAAAAGCTTGCGACAATTTGACTGTTATTGATATTTCTATTATTGTGCATCGATCTAAGGGAGAAGTGAACATTGTTTAGGAATTTTCAAATTTGATCATTAATAAAATATAATTTTATTCATCCACATCTATGATGTTTTATTTTTACTTTTTGCTTTATTCTGAAAATGGTAATCACAAAAAGTATAAATAAATAATATAATTATCCATCTGCATAATATTTGGTCATAAGTTCACTTCTCTAAAATCAAAATATCAAATCATTATGCAGGTTGGTTCCTAACCCCATTGAATACAATGATCCTTCTTCTTCTCCAAAATTTGAATTCCCAGTGATTAAGGCTAAGGAAGGAAGTGATGAAAAAGTAAGTGACGAATTATCTCGTCTTCTTAAGCACGAGGGAAAAACCATCCAGCCGTTTGAAGAGCAGATCGAGTTAGTCTACTTGGGCTCCGAGGATGATGTGAAGGAAGTCAAGATTGGATCTCGATTGTGTCCCGAAATAAAGAAGGGGTTGATTGATCTTCTCCAAGAATATTCAGATGTGTTTGCTTGGTCCTATCAAGACATGGCTGGGTTAGATTCTAAGATTGTGAGGCATAGATTCCCGTTAAAGCCAGAATGCCCGCCAGTCAAGCAGAAGTTAAGGAGGTCTCATCCTGATATGGCAGTGAAGATCAAAGAAGAAGTGCAAAAGCAGATTGATGTCGGTCTCCTTGTAACTATTGAATATCCATAGTGGATGGCCAATATTGTACCTGTTCTGAAGAAGGATAGGAAAGTCCGTGTGTGTGTTGGTTATAGAGATTTGAATAAAGCTAGTCCAAAAGATGATTTCCCTCTGCCACACATTGATATGTTGGTAAATAATACAGCTAAGTTCAATGACTTTTCATTTATGGACGAATTTTCCAGATATAATCAGATCAAGATGGCACCCGAAGATATGGAAAAGACCATATTCATTACACCTTGGGGAACATTCTGTTATAGAGTGATGCTATTCGGTTTAAAGAATGCCGGTGCAACTTACCAAAGAGAAATGACTACTCTTTTTCATGATATGATGCATAAAGAGATTAAAGTCTATGTCGATGACATGATTGCTAAATTTATTGATGAAGAGGGACATGTTGAGCATTTGTTGAAGCTATTCCAGCGTTTGAGGAAGTATAAACTCCGCTTGAATCCCAATAAGTGTACTTTTGGTGCTCATTATGGTAAATTGTTGGGTTTTATTGTCAACGAGAAGGGTATTGAAGTTGATACTGCCAAAGTCAAAGCAATACAAGAGATGCTTGCACCCAAAAGTTAGAAGCAAGACAAAGGTTTTCTCGGCCGCTTGAATTATATCTCAAGATTCATTTCACACATGACTGCCACGTGTGCGCATATATTCAAGCTTCTTAGGAAAGATCAATCTTGTAATTGGACCGAAGATTGCCAGAAAGCTTTTGACAGTATCAAGGAATGTCTGCTTGAGCCTCCAATTCTGTCTCCACATGTTGAAGGAAGACCGTTGATCATGTATTTGACTGTACTTGAAGAGAGTATGGGTTGTGTTCTTGGTCAGCAAGATGAGACTGGAAAGAAAGCGTATGATATTTACTACCTCAGTAAGAAGTTCACCGATTGTGAGACTCGGTATTCTATGCTTGAGAAGACTTGTTGAGCATTATCCTGGGATGCTAAGCGTCTGCGCCAGTACATGTTAAATCATACCACTTGGTTGATATCCAAAATGGATCCAATCAAGTATATTTTTGAGAAGCCTGCTTTAACTGGGAGGATTGCCCGTTGGCAGATGTTGCTATTAGAGTATGATATCGAATACCGATCTCAGAAAGCAATCAAAGGTAGTGTCTTGGCTGACCACTTGGCTCACCAACCGATTGAAGATGATCAGTCAGTGAAGTATGACTTCCCTGATGAAGAGATCTTGTACTTAAAAATGAAAGATTGTGATGAACCATTGCTTGAAGAAGGGCCAGAGCCTGGTTCCTATTGGGGCATGGTATTTGATTGAGCTGTTAATCAGTATGGTAATAGAGTTGGGGCAGTGATCATTACTCCTCAAGGCACTCATTTTCCATTTACAGCTAGATTGAATTTAAATTCTACAAACAATATGGAAGAGTATGAAGCTTACATTATGGGGCTTGAAGAGGCCATTGATCTCAGAATCAAATATTTGGACATCTATGGAGATTTAACTCTGGTTGTGAATCAGATCAAAGTTGAATGGGAGACAAATCAACCCGGTTTGATACCATATAGAGATTATGCGAGGAGGATTTCAACTTTCTTTACAAAGGTTGAGTTTCATCATATCCCTCGAGATGAAAACCGGTTGGTAGATGCTCTTGCAACATTTTCTTCAATGATCATATTAAAATATTGGAATGAGGTTCCCAATTTAACTATGATGCCTCTTCATAGGTCAACTCATGTGTTTGTTGTTGAAGAAGTCAAAGATGAAAAGCCGTGGTATTTTGACATCAAGTGTTTCCTCCAAATTCAGATTTACCCGCCTGGGGCATCTTTGAAAGATAAGAAGACTTTGAGAAGATTAGCCTGTAATTTCTACTTGAATGGTTATGTGCTTCACAAGAGAAACTTCGATATGGTTCTGCTCAGATGCGTGGATACACACGAAGCAAACCTATTGATGACTGAAGTACATGAAGGTTCCTTTGGTACTCATTCTAATGGACATGCAATGGCAAAGAAGATGTTGTGAGCAGGTTACTATTGGCTGACAATGGAATGTGATTGTTGCAAGTTTGTGAAGAAATGCCACAAGTGTCAAATCTATGCAGATAAAATTCATGTTCCTCTGACACTGTTGAATGTCATTTCCTCCTCGTGGCCCTTCTCCATGTGGGGAATTTATATGATTGGTATGATTGAGCTCAAAGCATCGAATGGACATCGTTTCATTATGGTGGCAATTGACTACTTCACAAAATGGGTTGAAGCAGTATCGTATGCGAATGTAACATAGAAAGTTGTTGTGAGGTTTATCAAGAATCAGATCATATGTCGTTACGGTGTGCCAAGTAAGATCATTACTGATAATGGATCGAACTTGAATAACAATATGGTGGAAGCTCTTTGCAAAGACTTCAAGATTGCACACCATAATTCTTCTCCCTACATGCCTAAGATGAATGGGGCTGTTAAGCTACAAACAAGAACATCAAGAAGATTATCCAGAAGATGGTTGTGACGTATAAGGATTGGCATGGGATTTTCCCATTTTCTTTGCATGGGTATCGTGCATCCATCCGCAATTCAACAGGGGTAACCCATTTCTCTCTTGTATATGGTATGGAAGTTGTGCTCCCCGTAGAGGTTGAGATCCCATCATTGCGTGTGCTGATCGAAGCCAAGTTGACTGAAGTTGAATGGTGTCAGACCAAGTATGATCAGTTGAATTTGATTGAAGAGAAGAGGTTAACTGCCATGTGTCATGCTCAGTTATACCAACAGAGAATGAACAAAGCTTTTGATAAGAAGGTCATACCTCGTGTGTTTAGAGAAGGTGATCTTATGCTCAAGAAGATCCTATCTTTCAAACCAGATTCTAGGGGAAAATGGACTCCTAATTATAAAGGCCCATATGTTGTTAAGAGAGCCTTTTCAGGAGGTGCTTTGATTCTTACAACTATGGATGGTGAAGAGTTTACTCGTCCTGTAAATGCAGATACAGTCAAGAAATACTTCGCCTAAAAAAGGAAAAGAACAGCTCGCTAAGTTGAAAACCCGAAAGAGCGACTTAGGTAGAAATGAGCGTCTCGGTGGATTGAATACCCAAAAGGGCGATTTATGCAAAAAATAGGGATTATGGCAAGTAATTGCATCCTGCTGATCTCCAGTCTGGAAGACTTTCTTTAGCACATTGTCGAATTCTGATCCCTGGTAGTCGCCAAGAGCACAGTGGATATCAAGAGTTGGTAGAAGGATTAGTGATCATTGTATTCAATGTAGCCCTTTTCACATGTAAATTACCATTCTCAAACTTTTGTAAAAAATCTATGGAGTCTTGTCATTTACAGACTACCATTCTATTAAATAAAGTTGAGCTTTTATCCAATTGTTTCTACTCTTATTTAATTCATCCAAATAGTTTTAAATTTTAATATGATCATTTTTGAAATTAAAACTTTAAGAATATTTTCTTAAAAATATAAAAGCATTAATTTTAAGCAATCGATTTCATTAAAAGGAATATTAACAATGGTTTGAAAGCAATAAGCCCTAAGTGTGGAACATTATTGTTCTCCCCAAGCAGTATGTGCGATTCCTCTTTCATCCTCGGCAGCACGATTAACACCCGGTGTTTGGTGATTTCCTCAGCTATTAATTCACCGTTGTCCCCAGGTAATTTATAGTTGTTCCCCAGCTAAATGAGGGCATTTCATTGTAGCAGTTTGCATCAGTTCCGACAGAACTTTGGTTTCCTCGCAAGTCGCCATCGGATTCGCTCCCAGCCATAGTTTCCTCCTGGTTTCTGAGCAACTATTTATGTTTGCTCCCCTGTAGGGTTGTTCCCCATTTGATATGGTGTTGACCTAAAATTCCTTGCAGAATTGGTAGCAGTTTCCTCAGCAGACCTCCTCTTTTCTTCCCCATCTAGGGTCGAGCCTTTGAGATGTTGATCTCTTTTCTCCAGCAGTTATTTCCCTCCTTGGTGGATTGGCTGAGAATTGTATCGATGATATGTTCATCCTAAACGATGACAAATATTTTCTTCCCTTTCAGAGTCTATCCTTGATATGTTCATCCTAACCGGTGACATATATTCTCTCTTTGTTAGTAATCTACCTAGTAAAAAGGTAGTTGTAATCCCTATTTGTTTCCCAGAGAGTTAATCCTTGATATGTTCATCCTAACCGATGACAGGTTCCCTTCTCTTTGTGGTCTTCTGCCCAGTAACCGGTAGTTGTAAATCCTGCTTTTTATCCCCTTGCAGAGTCTATCCTTTATATGTTCACTTTAACCAATGACGGATATTCTCTCTCTTTGGTCTTCTATCCAGTAACTGATAAATGTAATCCCTATTTTTTGCCTCGGAGTCTATCCTTGATATGTTCATCCTAACCGATGATGGATATTCTCTTTGATGGTATTCTATCCAGCATTTGATATATGTAATTCCTACTTTTTTGTTCAGGCGATTTATCCTTGATATGTTCATCCTAATGTAAGACCCCAATTTTGACCCAAAGATCCCTCATGCAATTTCATCATAAGCATTAGCATTGGGATCATACCTTGGCATCCTCCTTACCCCTCTTTCATTGGGTTTGTTTTAGAAGAGATCACCAAACACTATGTGATTGTATCATACGTGTATATCATCATCTTACTAACCAAAATACAAAAATATGTCTTTGCATTTGCCTAACTCTTTTGTAGGTAGGGCATGATCACCATCGGTCTATCAAGTTCATATCTAGGGTTTGAGACCCTCATGACAAAGAGCACAACCATGAATTGATCCAAGAATGGTTATGAGCATCAAATATGAGTTCCATTGATTCCTACATGTTATATTGATCAATTTTTTTTCAAGAGTTTGGAGGTGATCTGCCTTGGAAACCCTAGTTTAACTAGGTATCTTGAGTAACTTCTCCAATAAGCTATCTCACCAATTGATCAAATACCTCAAGGGAAACTTCAAAATTCATCATCTTATGCATATATGATCTACCATGAGGCAAGAAAGTCCAAAGAATTGGAGGTTAGCAAGTTGGGTGATGGTGGTTGGCCAGATGACTTCATTTGATCAAAACTGGGTCTCCCTAGACCCTATCTCCTAGAATCTTCACCATATTAAAATTATTCCAAGAGAAATGTTACTCCAAATGACATTTCAAACAACTTTCATGTTGATACCTAGAGCTAGTTTTACTTGGAAAATCATTTTCTATGTTGAAACATTATAGGTCATTTTGTCTACACCCTAATTTGAAAGTCAACTTCGTAAGGCCATAACTTGCTCAATTTTTATTATATGAAATATTTACAAGTTTCATAATCAAATTCAATATGTCTACTTCAACTTTAATGTTTGGAGTAAGAGCTGATTCAACTTTTATGGGCATGTGATATGATGTTACATTATAGGTCATGTTTTACCTATACCATTGAACAAGTGATTCATCCAAACTTCAAAAATGCATAACTCTATCATTATAAATCCAACTCACATGAAATTGGTAACCATTTTTAATGTCTTTCAAAGAGCTACAACTTTGATTAAGACATGTTTCTGATTTTAAGTTCACATAAAAAGTTAAGCAAGGTGAAATATTGAGATATATGGCTTGACACTTAGAAAAAATTTCAACATGTTGAAATTTCCAAACTTCCACCTCAAACGTATCCATGTTCCAAGCTCCAAATGAAAAAGTGTTTATCATCAAACTTGTTCCCCTTGATCCAAGCTTTCCAAAGAACCCAAGCTCATGAATTTTGGATGAGGTTTTCTAGGTATGCGCGTGCCTTTAACAGGGCTGCATAATTGGAAAGAATCAAACTTCAAAACTTCAGTTCACTTTGCCTTGCCAATCAAGCTTCCATTCAGACTTCATTTGGAATCATTTTGGACCTTTTTGCATTGCATCATGGGCTTGCACATGCCCATTCACTCATGCCATCAACATTGCTAAAATTGGACAAAATTTGAAGTGTGCAAATATCATTCATTCATGCTATAAATACATGACCTCTCTGCTCATTTGAATCATACCTTGCGCGCCAGCTTTGCACCCCATTGAAACCCTCACATTCTAAAGGAAAACCTGAGAAATTTCAATTTGAAATTTAAGTTTGAAGCTCAAATGTTGGAGATTCAAGAACTCCAGGATCCAAAGCCTTGCAACCTCTCTAATCACATCCTGCTAGCTTCTCAAGTGTGATCAGATCGTGTTTGAAGCAAGCAACACCTAGAACTGCATATCCTTGAAGGTAATTTTCAGAAAACTTCATCTCTTCGGTTCTCTCTCAATTCTACTCAATTCTCTTGGATCTTTGGTTGTCTGAAGTCCTACAAATATAGGCAAGAAGATTGAGTTGCTTAGAGGTCAAATCGAAGCAACTCAGTTAACACACCTCAAAATTCAACTCCTCATATCTTACTATATATGTGGAGTTAGTTGAAATTGAGGTCAGATTCGGGCTCTACGCCATTTTTTCTTTCAGATCATGTCCTCCTTTTTCATTTATGTGATGGTGATGACTGAACCAGTCCGGTGAGCCTCTCCGAAGAAAGGTGAACGGAGGTCCAGCAACGGCGGAGGTTTTAGGAATTTTAAAAACTATATTTAATTTAAATGTATTATTTTAGTCTTTTTAATTTGAATAAATGCCAAATAATTTTGTTGACGAATTGTGATGACTTGTTTGAGTGTGACTCTTGTTGTTGGGCCTTGGTCAAGGTTGATTTGACTTTGTCAAGTTAATATCATTGGATTTAGGCGATTGATGGAATTTACATTCCATCTCCCAAAATGAATGGATGATATTAATTTGGTAAAAGTCCTCCTTTGACCAATTTGAGTTTTGATCCATTCCCTTCCCTCTTCATCTCATTCCCATTCTTTATGCATTCATCTCATTTGGCCTATGATATCTCAAAGTCCTAAAGCTAGTTGAATGAAAAATTAACATGAGTATGGATGAGATTAGGCCACCTCTTTTGCATATTCGTTTTGTGTGTGGTATGTTTCATGAGCATAATCCATTATACTATGTCTCTAACATGCATTAACACCAAAATTCTATTTCCCGATCTCAAATAGTTGTGACTTCTACATAAGTCCAATTACGATTGCTTAACATATCGCTAAATTTGTGACACAAAAGGCATAGCATTCTAGTTAGTGATATTGTAAGTCTCCCCTCTTTCTTGGTATTGTGTGGAAACTTGGCCTTTTTTCCTTCCTTTGGAAGATATCTTTGTTCAAGGATCCATGCTTGTGATAAGTGGGTTGAGTGTTCTCCAAAGAATGACTTAAAAATGAAAAGCAAAAGCAAAACAATACTAATTTCTAACTCATTAACAACTAACTTTTTACTTCAAGCTATTTACTTTAATGTCATTTAATTTTAGTCTTTATTCATTTGCCATTATTCATACCATTCTAATTGTTTATGTTAATGCAAATTTTCACTTTGTCCATTTGGACCATATTGTGTGATATATCTTATTTGTGTATACTTTGCTTGTTTGTGTGGTCTTTGACCATTAATGTACATAATAACAACAAAAACCCTAAAAAACATTTGTGTGGACTGTTGGCTTGATCTTGGACAAATGGACTTAGAACTTAGGCAAGATTCTTATGCTAAAGGACTTGGCCAATGCCAACTTATTGAGAAACCAAGTGCTTGCAATTTGAAACTTCATCTAATACATCATTCAAGATCCCTCTGAGTTCATCTGCAACATGATCATTGTGAAGCTTTTATTTTGAACCTGTGACTTGTGGAATTCATCTGTTACATGGGCTAATTTGAAGAAGATCATGTAGTGGCTAAAGCTTGGATGTGGCTATCTTTATTTGATGCATTTACTCTTCAAGATTGATATGATTGTGCATTTGTGTGTTGCCCGATTCTAAATGTCCAAGGGAATTCTGGGTTTCTATTGACATTCTTGTCTATTGGATTTCTACCCATTGGTCAGATCTTTTCAACTCTTAACATTTAATTTTGTGCATAGGATTAGTCTCTTCATCTTCTCCCCATTTCTTTAATTTCAAAATCTCTCCCTTCCTTTTCAAAAAAAATTTTGATTGAACTTATTTTGTTCCAAACTTTAACCACCTTTGCAAAAAGATAGAAACTTTGGTCTTATGCCATTGCATTTTCAAACTTCTTTTCTTAAAACAAATTTGTAAATAAACTTAACTATACTTGACTTAAACTTTCAGAAAATCCAACAAGAACTAACTCCTTCAAACCATTTTTAGGCCTTTGTGCCTTTCAAACTTGAATTTTGTTAAAAACAATGCATCCACTTTGAAATTTGTATCATGAACTACGAGGTTTTGATCCCTCATTTTCATGTTAGTACGTAGGCACAAGTCTGAAGGTCTTGTCAAACATAAAAATATAATTAATTTAATTCTTTTCTCATCCCCCCATTTTATCTGTTTGTAAACATCATTTCGTACCAAATACATATGCACACAAAAGGGCTCCCTAGGAGTACCTAGGACACTTTGGGTGCTAACTCCTTCCCTCTGTGTAACCAACCCCCTTACCTGTAATCTCTGACATTTTATTAGTTTTGATTTGAAAACTTCCTACTTTTGGGTTTTGTTTGTACTTTTTCCCTTTTCCCTTGGAAACAATAAAAGCGCGGTGGCAACTCTTGTTATTTGATCTCTGACTTATCCTTAGCTTGATGATCATGAATTTATCGCTACACCTAATGTAGCGGGGTATTCGTTACCATTAGAGATATTGACTAAATCCAAGGTAAGCCATACAAGTCGAGTCGCCACCGCACTTCTATTTATCCAAAGGAATGGTTAGAAAGTGAACAAAAACCTAAAAGTTTTATCAAATCAAAAACTAGTAAAAGAGAGTCAGAGATCTGTGTAAGGGGGTTGGTTATGCAATGGGAAGGTGTTAGGCACCCAAAAAATCCTAGGTACTCCTAGGGAGCCCTTTTCATACTTGTTGTAAGGTTGGTGTTTTGTAAAAAATTTGTTTGTGCAAACATGATTGAAAAGAGGAGAAGAGAATATACAAGTTTATTTACATTTTTGTGTTTGGATGGATAAACCCATTGCCTACGTACCATCTTAAAAAAGATAGGATTAAAACCTCGTAGTTCGGGGTAAAAAATCTCAAAAATGAGTTGGTGAATTGATTGGTTCAAAAGCCTTAAGGTCTTTTGTTATCCAAGGGAGAAAACTCAACCTAAAACCACAAATCCACCATGTGAGGATGGCTTCAACATGGTAGTGAGGGGTTAACCCTATAATAAGCATGGAAGACTCATTGTCCACCACTAAGGATATAGGTGAGTATTACATCTACCACAAGGATAACTCAAACCTAATAGCTAAAGGTTATGAAAATGTTTTGATTAAGAGGGTGGCCATTGAAACCACAAAAGACATTTGAGTGGGTTACATTTACCAATGAAAAGTATGTACAAAATATGGTCAAAGTTGACTTAGTATTCAATTCAAAATAAGTGTTATGAAAAGAAAAGTTTGAAAATCAAAAGCATAAGGCTTAGGTTTCTAATGTTGAAAACAAGTGTTAGATGTTTGCACAAAAGTTTTGGCTTGGGTTAGAGTGGAGAGAAGAAGAAGAAAGGCTAAAGTCCTAAGCATACAAAGAGGTGAGGGATAAAGAATAAGACCACAATGGAGTTCCTCTCTTGAGATCATATGGATGATCCAAGTAGCTCCCATCCTTTGGAATAAGCAATCACATAAGCATAAACTCAAGCAATCATCAATCAAATAAACTCTTGGAAGGTTCTTCAAGGCATCTTGTAACTCTTTCTCTTAGAAGCTCATGGCAATGGTTCCTCAAATTTGAATCAAGGTGGAATTCCGAGCAGAAGAACACACACATCAAAGAGTTTTATGAAGCAAATCAAGAATGGACAAGAGTGAGTTTAGAGGTTTGGTCCTTCATGAATATCTTCAACATTAAGGTCCTTTTACTCCAATTTTTGCATAGGGAATGTCTTAGAACTAAGTCCATTTGTCCATTTCTTTGCATTTGGTCCACAACAATCAAATCAAAACACAAGCGCAATAATATATTCACAATTATGTGCTCAAGTGAGCAAAAGGCAAATTGCATTAACATAAACATGTGCTCAATTGAGCAAAAGGAAAAAGCAAATGGATAATATGTGCAAGAATAGTAAATTGCATGAAAGTAAAGAGCAAAAGTAAATGTTAATGGTTAATAGTTAGTGTTAGTAGTTAGTGTGCCATAAGGCAAATTTAGCGCTATGTTAAGCAATCGTAATTGGACTTATGTAGAAGTCACAACTATCTGAGGTCGGTCAATAATAATGTAGGCAACAACACAAGTTAGAAGTCTTGATTAGTGAACCAAGTTCCAACAACTTGCCATGCCAAAAAGAAGAAGAGAATTGATCTTGTATTGGTTTAAGTCTTTTGCATGATTTAGGAAACAACCTATCCTTAATGCAAAGCCATTCACTTCACTACAACAAACAAGACCTTAGACAACGCTTTTTTTAGCCTTAGACAGCGCTTTAAAGCGCTGTCTAAACCTCCGCTGCTAAAGGTTTAGACAGCGCTTTTTTAAATCTTAAAAGCGCTGTCTAAGCCCCCCCCCCCTTAGACAGCGCTTTGGCCAAAAGCGCTTTATAAGACCCTCTTATTTTAAAAAATTTAGGTATACCTTAGACAGCGCTTTTGAAAAGCGCTGTCTAAGCCCCACCCCTTAGACAGCGCTTTGGCCAAAAGCGCTTTCTAAGACCCTCCTATTTTAATTTTTTAGGTATACCTTAGACAGCGCTTTTCAAAAAGCGCTGTCTAAGCCCCCCCTTAGACAGCGCTTTTGCCTAAAGCGCTTTCTAATCCCCCCCTTAGACAGCGCTTTTTACAAAAGCGCTGTCTAAGGTAAACGAAATTTTTTGAAGCTTTTGTTTTAAACCACATTTTTTCCAGGTTTATAAACCAGAATATCTACCTGTTTTCAACCAGATTTTGACAGACAATTATCACATTTTATATATGCCATTTTGGCCTTTTTTCTACCAATTTTTGGCTAACAAATATATATATATACCAATTCAAACCAATTTTGCCTTAAATGTATCAAAATATATACAAATTTATGTACACATTTACAAGTCATTACATATACTACAAATGTACACATTAATTACACAAATTTATGAACAAACATTGAGCTCTAACATGAATTGACATCACTCCTCTTTGATTTCGTCCACTTGATCCTTTGTATAAAATGCACACTTGAATTCCTCAAAGTACTACATAATAATATAACATATTTTGAATTAATTCCAACTATTTAATTATATGAGATATGTGTAAATATAAAAATAACTCATAAGTTAGAAATACATACATCGGTGGGAATCTTTAATTGGCCCAAAGCAAGAGTATCTCGCATAAACCTCAACATGAAATACCCGCAATCTATTTGATTACGTTGTTGAGGACACTACATATGAAAAAAATATATGGATTATAAATCCTAAGTTTTATCAAGTGTCATCACTAATATAATAAAACATGTGGTAATTAAAAATATACCGCCACATTAATCCATGTAATGGAGTTGGCGCCCCTCCTTGAGGTTTGGATAACTCGTTGGGCCCGAAAAGCTTGTAGGACGCTAATAAAATAAAAATGAAGCAATTAGAACAATTCACATAAACTAAGAAAAATTTTGAACATTCTCACTTACGTGTCAATTAGGACCTTCATATCCGGGTATGTTGTCCAATCATTTCCTAACGAGTCAAGATAATACACAATTTCTCGGATAGGATTGATTGCGAGCAACAACCAATGTCCACTGTAATGATTAGGCAAATGTTAGATGGTAACTTGGAAAATAATTATAATAGATGAATTTAGAATGAAATGCTAACCCGGTATTAAACGGTATAAAAAACAACTTCTCCGCATCTTTATTGTCCATGAGGATCCGAAGAACGTACTCCGTCACGGTATCCGGTCTATTTAAGATTAAAACTAAGTTGACGGTCGCGGGTGCTAAGAATCCGAATGACACGTCCAAACCATTGGGGCGCATCAATTTGTCATACAAAAACCTAATATAAAAACATCATTAACACCTCTTTTGAAACATAAAGTAAACCGGATTAACATAAAGTAAACATCATTAACATAAGTTGTTTAATTAATAAAACAAAGTAGACCGGATTTACCTAATATATGTATTGACAACGTTGACGCCGATTTCTTCATGACTAAAAACTTGCATGAAGTCTTCATTACCAATCATTTGGTCGTAATCAAAGCCGAAAATCCCTACCTCCATATGTAGGGTCCGAACACCTCCAGTCGGTATATCGGTCATCTCTAGAAATGTCCTGAGGCACGACCTATACTTGGTGGTAGTTTTTTTCCTAGCTACGGTCTTCTTAGCACCAGAACTTTTTACCCGTGCGGAGGCGTTGCTAACCTCCTTTTTTTGTTGTGCGGAGGCATTGCTAACCTCATTTTCTTGAAGCTACATGTCATATAAATAGTTAGATCAAATTAAGAATGTAACAACTTCCATGAATATATGTCATATAATTGTATATTACCTCTTTTCTTGAAACCGTGGACTCGGTATGCCGTGGAATCGCATTATCTTTTGATTTGGATTTTGTGGGAGTCTATTTAACATAACCAAGGAAAATATGTAAGTAAAATTTTAAGCATAAATTTTAAACTTTGAATATACACATTAAAGTTAACATAAGTTTTAAGCATACCTCATATCCTACGCATATGAGGTTTGTCGGCCATGCAACAAACGAACCTACTGCTTCGTGCACCGTTGTTGCATCCGAATCATCGCTAGGATATGGTAATGCTGCATTCGGCTCAACTGCAATATCAACTGATACCTTCAAACATCCAGCAGGGAGCTCTCTAGTGTGGAGTAATACTCCGCTAACGTTATGCACTTTTCCCTTGCCAACCATCCGATAGTATGGTGACGACAAATACAGCTGACAATGGGAAATGCCCTAAAACCAATAATAACAAGAAATCGTTAATGTGTATATATGTCAAATACATAATTTAAGCAAATAGTTCAATTTAAGACAATTATATGTAATTACCTCTGGAATGTTCGGCTGAAAGGTACAGTTGATACTGTTTTTGTCCGAAGCATCTCTGTATACTGTTGAGGCGCTAGCCTCTCTTTCTCTCCTCAATGCATAAAGCTCAGCTTGCATGGCTTCCAATCTTGCATGAAGCTCCCGATTACTAGGAGCCTTTCCTTTTTTAATACTCAGGGAGGTCGGAGTGACTCCAAATCCCTTACCCCTCACCCGACCAGAATACTCAGGGACATCTAATGCCCGACTAAGTATGCCCTTAGTATCATCGGGAGATAAAGACTGAGATAGCTCCTCCTGAAAAATCAGATGAATACCGTATACTTGTCAAATATTTGTGTATAAAAATGTTATTCAATTAATGAAAAAATGTTATACTTACACATTTCTGGTATACGTGTAAAACTTCTTCTTGAGGAACTCCAGATTTGCCCACACGGGCTTCCTTCCACAAAACATGTGCAGGAAGAGATGTTTCTGAACTTTCCTCCTTCTGCAGCTACACATTAAGTCATACAATTTGATCAGATAAAACTAATATATGATGAACAAATTTGTTATCGCAATTTATAAATACTTACCATGGATTGTTCTAAGCGTCCATATCCGACACGTCCTTTTCGGTACGGATATGCGGGACTTGATGCTCTTTCCCGATTTGTAGCACTTATTCTTTGAAAAACCGGGTCTTGTTATTTGGATTTGAAAGCTTCCCATTCTTCAGCCGATATCAAACTTTCATATTTTTTAGAAAGCTCCGCATCCACAAAATTACCATCCGCATCCTTAAGGAACTTGGATGATAAAAATGTCCGAAACCCTCTTAGAAGCTTTCCGGCCAATTTCATACAAAAACCTCTTCTTTCTTCTTCGATGTTAAAACATCGCTAAGAAAAACATACAGATTGATAGTTAGTATCGGTAATTGAAAAAACATAATTGATACCGTATAATTAAGGGCCAAATGATTGTACCTTTATCTCACTCCAAATTTTTTCTTTGGACTCATTCAGCTCTTTGTTTCTCCAATCATCACATGTAATGGGAATTTCATTCCTTACTAGTGCACCGATAAAACTAGTTAAGGTATGCCCATTAGGTTCTATAAGCTGTCCCTGGTTGTTCCAATAGACATCTAGTATGATGCCTCGAGATCTTCCTTGGACCACCCTTCTCATTACTGTGATGCCTCTTCGAATTTCTTCTTCCGCGGATACTTTTTTACTAACTTCCTCATGTTGGTCATCAGCCATGTCTAACCTGTAATAAACCAAGGAAACCATCAAATATCAAATATAACTTATAATCAAAGCAATTGAAAACAAAAAAATAAAGAAATCATGCATTATCAGATATAACTTATAATCAAAGCAATTGAAAACAAAAATATAATGAAATCATGCATTATCACATATAACTTATAATCAAAACAATTGAAAAAGAAAAAATAAAGAAACCATGGATAATTTACCTAAGTCACTAACATCTCTTTCTTTTCTTTGTTGGAATATTAATCACTTCTTTCTTAGCAATGCGTACGGATGAATTGATCCAAATTCCCTCATTATGATCGTTTCTTATATATGACTCATCCGGTATAAGATCCTCAACTTCATCATTTCTATTCAACTCATTCCGTCTAATGCATGACTCATTCTCAACATCAATATCACATTGATCGACACCGCTATCATCAGTCACTTTGTTAGAGAAAAGCACTATAGACCATTTTGTACTCTTCGGGTCATTCACATAGAACACTTGTTTAGCTTGAGATGCTAGAATAAAAGGTTCATCTTTGTACCCCACCCTAGTAAGATCAACTTGCAAAAATCCGGACTTATCCATTCGTATGCCACTACTATTCACCCACTTGCAACCAAAGATGGGAATCTGAAACTTCTCGTAATCAAACACCCAAATGTGCTCAATAACTCCAAAATATGACAAATTTGCATATTTGGGGTTTAAGTCCTTCATACTTGATATATGCATTGCTTCAGCTAGCACGGTGACACCACTATTTTGCATAGTACTCTTATCATCTTGTTCTTTGGTATAAAATGTGTATCCATTAATTGAATATGCGCTATGAGAAAACACATGCAAACTTGGACCATATGCCAAACATCTCAACCTTTCTGTTACCGAAGAAGGATCTGAAGAGCGCTTCAAATAAATATGATCCTTCAACCATTGTATGAAACTTTGATTGTGCTCTATAACTATCCAATTTTCATTTCTGTTCGGATTTAACCTTCGGAGTACATCCTTGTGCATTTCAACATATGGCTCAACCTCATTATTATTGTGCAGAACATACAAATGAACTTGATCCCGTTCATCCCTTGATATTGTCACAATTTTATTCCCAATTAATTTTTTACCTTCCATTTTGTCGAAAATCTGAGCTCTGGGGAGTCCAATCGATTGAACGTTAGACAAATATTCAGTACAAAACTCAACAACTTCTTCAACAATGTATCGTTCAACAATACAACCCTCTGGTCGACTTCGGGATTTCACGTACCCTTTTAATATTTTCATATACCGTTCAGCATAGGTTCGATTAGGAAGAACATTATCATCCGGTAGCATTTCTCTCATAAGGGCCAACAACTCTGTGAAACTTTTATCCGACCATCCATTGCCCGCCTTTAAGTTGTACAACTTTAATACCGCAGAAAGTCTTGAGAATTTAGTGCAACCTTTGTACAACGGTTTCTCTGCATCGCTTACCATCCTCTCAAACATTTCAGGACAATCATGAAGATCTTCTTCCAGTGCTTCTACAATCTCTTCAACTCGATCACAATCGTATGTTTCCGTGTCTTTGTCGTACGAAGCATAGGTCGTATTACTTTTTCCACTCGATTCAACATTCTCGTTAATTTTCTCACCATGAAATATCCAACACTGATAACTTTGATCAATTCCATGCCTCAGCAAATGCGATTTCAATCCATGTGCGTCAACCTTACCAATATAACAACAACGCAAGCAAGGACAATGCATTCGTCTGGGGTTTTCAGCGTGTTGAACAACATACTTAACGAATTCCGCAACCCCACTCTCGTACTCTTTGGTCATTCGATCGGCACAGATCCATGTTTTATCCATGGTTTTCCTACTTATTAAAGTAAACAATTAATCCAGACGAAAATACATAACTAAGGTAGTATCTTTGAATATCCTAACAATTATAAAGTTCAATTCATTTTAAACTTCAAAAATCTATACATAACCAATGTTAATATAAACTTCAATAACGTATCCGATACGCCAATATACCAACTTTAATTACCTCATCACTTTCATTTTTTATATTACAAGAATCAAACTTTTTCTATTACAATATACCTATAATTATACCTATAACTATATTAGAGTTCGTTCAATCATTTTATGGGAGAAATCTTGTTCCTTTAGAATGAAAGTGAGATGAACAACACTTTCACAGTTAAAAAGAAAAAAAACTACCTATTCAATCTTCAAGTATAATCACTAAGGAAACATGAAGTTTGAACAATATTGAACATCTAAATCCAAGCCTAGTCATGACAGCCCCAACATGCAATGCATTTCAAAATTCATCATGCATACCAAACAAGTATAAAGAAAATCAAATTGCATACACATATACATACACAATTCAATATACATACATACACAAACTAACAACTCCCAAATCACCAACTATCATTAAACATTGCATTTGTAACACCAGCAACTAACCGATTAGCATAGCATTTTCAACAAACTGTTAACCATAATAAAATTAGAATTAATTCAATTAACATCAACATTCAAAATCAATAAACCAACCATATTCCATAGTAGTTTCAATGAACATTCAAATTGATTTCAAAGCATCATTAACTTTAGCATATCATTGCAACGTCCATCAACACAATAATGATTTCTAACTTCCATACTAACCTCAACTAACATGATCAATGGACTTCTAACTCATGTCACCTCTAATTACTAACAGCTTATTCACTAACATTTTTCATAACACATTTTCCTAACTGTTTTGACTACTAATCTAACTCTCCTAACACAATTAGTTACCTAACAATTTATTAACACAATTGCATACTAGTTTAACAGCTCTAACATCATTTGCTAATAATCATCCAATTCCATAACAATTATAATAATCACTAACAAGTTAGCATACTAACTCAATCACTAAAATGCAATAACAATTCAAACAATCCTAACTCAAGCAATCTATAATTATCACACTAACTGTTACAACAGTCCTAAAACTTCAATTAACATTCACCAAAATCCATTTAACATCCTAACTAGTATTCACCTGTCACCAAACTTTGTAGCTTGTTGTTGTAAATTTTGGGAATATCGGCACGGTTGAGATTGTTGAGATGAGGAGTGCGGTGGCGGAAACGATGGAGGTTCGGAGGAGAGAGGCGAGTGCGGCGGCGGAAACGGTGGAGGTTCGGAGGTGAGAGGCGAGTGCGGCGGTCGATTGTTTGGGTGACGGCGGAGGGACCCTCGAAGGCGGAAAATAGGGTTTTCGGAAGTTGAAGGAAGAGAAAGTAAAGGTGATATGGGGATGTCGTGTTTTGGAGTGTCTGCGTGATGTTGTGTGAGTTGAGAAGAAGGTTATGGCTGATGGAGATTGAGGGGAAGAGGAAATGGCGGAAGTTTGTGAGGTGAGTGAAGAAGAGGGAAAACAAAAAGACCTGAGAACGAAAATAGAAGTCTGAAATTTTATTTTAATTAGACCTTAGACAGCGCTTTTGTGGAAAGCGCTTTCTAAGGTATGCCTTAGACAGCGCTTTCCAAAAGCGCTTTCTAAACCCCCCCTTAGACAGCGCTTTTGGTTTTAATTTTTTTTTTAATTTAAAGACTTTAGACAGCGCTTTATCAAAAGCGCTGACTAAGGTCTATATTTAAAAGCGCTTTCATTATTTTCTTGGAACATTTTCCGTTATTTTAATTTTAACCTTAGACAGCGCTTTCTTTTAAAAGCGCTGTCTAAGATGCGCTGTTAAAAGTCATTTTTGGCGTAGTGCTTGATCAATTGATCAAGATGAATTAGATTTGGATCAAGGAAGATTAAGTCTCCCTAATCAATGCTAACTTATCAACCTTCAACTCATTGATCAAAAGAGAAAAAGAAGAAGAAGAAGAAAGAGATGAATAATGGAAAAGCAAAATGGAAAGAATAAAATGCATAAGGTGAATAAAATGTACCAATCCATGTGTGTTGACCAAATGACATTGGAAGTCAAAGTCAAACAATGAGAAACCAGAAATGGGATAAAGATTGGAGGTCAAACAATAAACAAAATATTTTTGGCATTTTTAATATTAAAATAAACTTGAATTAAAAATAAAAGAAAGGTCAAACTTCAAAATGACTTCAAATCAACCTTGAAAGGTCCAAGTGATTTATCCCAAGCACAACAAGGTCAAACAAAGTTTGACAAAAAATTTCAGCATTTTTTAAAGTCAGAAACTATTTTTAATCAATTAAAAATGAATAAAAATAACCTAATTGAACTAAAATCTCAAATAAATCTCAAATCAATTAAAAATTTGATGAGAATATTTTTCATATATCCATCATCATTCAAATAGGTTAGGAAAATATTTTTGTATTTTTTGAATATCAAAAACTATTTAAAATGAATTAAAAATAACCAGAAAAGAGAAAAATCCTAAAAAATATCAAATGACAAAATAAAAAATATTAAAAATCAAAATTAGAAACTAGAAATTATTTGGAGAAGAATGCAATTGGTCCCATAGTTTTTGGAATTAAAATGAAGGAGATATGAATTTTTGAAAATAATGGAAATAAAAGAAATTAAATGGAAATTCAGAAAATCAGGAAAAAGGAGAGGCGTTGGATCTAGTTCATTAATTGACCTGGCAGATCTAATGGATCTTAAACGCGCGCTCACCATGGTCCTCAGTCAAACGCATCACATGGACACTTAATAAAAGTCATAAGATCAAACGGTTGTGATATAAGCTAGAGAAAGCATCCAACGGTCTAGGATCGATCTGGCAATGGGACGGTGGCCAGCGCCACCGTCTTCTCCGGTGAGTACATGAACTCCGGCCAGAATTGCAGGTTCAAAAACCTCAACCAAAATCCACGATCCATATCTCAAAATGAAGTTGGGGTGATGTACATCACCCCTGTAACCTTGAGTTTAAAGTGTAAGGTGCAAAACATGCAAAGGCAAAGTTTCCAAATTTGGCCAATGTTCAAGCCCCTCTATTTTGATGATACAAGCCTCAAATGAAAAAACCTCCAACATCAAAGTTGTAGATACTTTCAAGACAATCAAAATGGACTTACATTTTGCATCATTTGGAGTTTTGATGAAAGAGTTATGGGCACTTGAAGTTGGACTTTTTTGACTTTCAATGCATTTGGTCCAAAGTGACCTATAATGTTTTGCATTATCACATGTATTTCCTTTGAGATTTTGAAATTTTGTTCAATATAACATTTGAAGTAGACATCGTAAGCTTTCCAATTCATTTTATCCCACCTCAAAATCATAAAACATGAATGAGTTATGTTCTTGGGAAGTTGACCCAAAATTAGGGTTTCAGTAAAAATGACCTATAATGTCTTGGAATGGTAGATGACCTTCCAAGCTTCAAATCAATATTTGATGAACATGAAAGTTGTTAATATTGTCCTTAAGAACATTTTGTATTTTGGGATCATCTCCATTTGACCAACACATAAAAGGTTAGGTCTCAGTGCATTTCAAAATAGTCAGATGGATTGATTGATCAACTTCTCAAGTCCATGACTCATATCTTGATGAATTGATGATTGAGGACACTCAAATAAGTTCCTATATGCATAAAATGAAGAATTAAAGAACTTCCCTTGATTGTATTTGACCATGGGCTAAGGTTGCTTCAAGAGCAAGGCATTGTGGTACACAAATGAATTAGGGTTTCCTTGGGGAACAAACATCAAACCCTTTGACTTACTTTGATCAAAATGATGAATTGAGATGCTAGGGAGGAATATTTGATGGATGAGGGATTTGGGAACCATCACCATGCTTGCTATCATCTTCACTTGGCCATATCTCTGCACTAATGATCTCCTTGAAACTTTTGACCTTGTGATTGCTCAAGCTATAAACAAAAGATGTTAGTGACATATATTTGTGCTTTTGGTTAGTAAAAAAATTAAGAAAAGAAATAATATACAATTCAAGCTTGCTTGGTGACCTCAAACCACTCACAAGAAGAGATCCCACCCAAAGGTAAGGAGCCAAGATGCTTATGATCCTTGAGACTTTGCAAATGCACTGTTATGATGTCATGAGGGATCTTAGGGTCAAAATTGGGGTCTTACACCTAACCTATGACGGATATCCTCCTTAACATCCCCAGGCAAGTCTATCCTTGATATGTTCATCTTAACCGATGACGAATTTTCTTTCCTTTGAGTCTATCCCTGATATGTTCACTTTAACCGCTGACAAATATTATCTCTATTTGGCCTCCTACCCAGTAACTGGTAGTGGATAATATTTTTCTCATCCTCCTGTGTTGAAGTTTGTTTCTTCCCCAATTGAGTTGAGTGCGTATTTCCTTAGTGAAATTGTTGTTCCGGCTTGGTTTGAGTATTTCAGCTTTGGTATAATTTATTCCATTCCCCTGTAGATGTTCCTTTTATTCCCGAATGAGTCTTTCCATTTTCATGGAATTCCTCGTGTCCCATAGTAGTTTTTAAGTCGTAGTCTGACCTACGCACAACCCTTTGTCCCATAGAGTCTTTGTCTCCCCAGTGAGTTTTCCTTACGGAATGCATTACGCTCCTGCAGACTTTCATTCTCTCTGAATTCTTTTCCTTTGTGGCAATATTTCCCCGCAGAGAGTTTATTGTTAGTATTCAATTCATATTATATGCATCATTAGGTCTCTTAGGGACCAAAATTTGTTTCTATATGTTGTTAATTAAGCCCATTCTACTGAGTCGATATGGAGATTTTAACCTTCGCCTCCTCAGTTAGAATGTCCTTAAATAGGGGCAACTGTAAGACCCCAATTTTGACTCTAATATCCCTCATGCTACCTCATCATATGCATTAGCATTGGGGTCATACCATAGAATCCTCCTTACCCCTCATTCATTGGGTTTGTAGTGGGAGAGATCACCAAGAACTATGTGATTGTATCTGTAGTGGGGTATTCGTAACCATTAGAGATATTGACTAAATCCAAGTTAAACCATACAAGTCGAGACGCCACCGCACTTCTATTTATCCAAAGGAATGTTTAGAAAGTGAACAAAAACCTTAAAGTTTTATCGAATCAAAGACTAGTAAAAATGTCAGAGATTGGGGTAAGGGCGTTGGTTATGCAATCAGAAGGTTTTACACCCAAAACATCCTAGGTACTCCTAGGCAGCCCTTTTCACACTTATTGTAAGGTCGGTATTTTGTGAAAATTTATTTGTGCAAACATGATTAAAGAGATGAGAAGAGAATATACAAGTTATTTACAATTTGTGTTTGGATGGATAATCCCCTTTGCCTACGTTCCATCTTAAAAAAGATTAGGATCAAAACCTCGTAGTTCGGGGTAAAAATCTCAAAATGAGTTGGTGAATTGATTGGGTCCAAAAGCCTTAAGGTCTTTTGTTATCCAAGGGAGAAAACTCAACCTAAAACCACAAATCCACCATGTGAGGATAGCTTCAACATGCTAGTGAGGGGTTAACCCTATAATAAGCATGGAAGACTCATCGTCCATCACTAAGGATATAGGTGAGTATTATATCTACCTCAAAGATAACTCAAAGCTAATAACTAAAGGTTATGAAAAGTTTTGATTAAGAAAAGTGGCCATTGAAACCAATAAAGTATTTGAATGAGTTATATTTACCAATGAAAAGTATTTACAAAATATGGTGAAAGTTGACTCAAAATAAGTCTTATGAAAAAAAGTTTGAAAATCAAAAGCATTATGCTTAGGTTTCCTAATGTTTGAAAACAAGTGTTAAATGTTTGCACAAAAGTTTTGGCTTGGGTTAGAGTGGAGAGAAGAAGAAGAATGACTAAAGTCCTAATCATACAAGAGATGAAGGATAAGAAACAAGACCACAAATGGAGTTCCTCTCTTGAGATCATATTGATGATCCAAGTAGCTCCCATCCTTTGGAATATACAAGTAAAATAAGTGTAAGCTCAAGCAAATGAATAATATGAACAAGAATAGTAAATTGCATAAATGTAAAGAGCAAGAATTAAATGTTAATGGTTAATGGTTAGTGTTAGAGTTAGTGTGCCATAAGGAAATTTAGCGCTATGTTAAGCAATCGTAATTGGACTTATGTAGAAGTCACAACTATCTGAGGCCGGTCAATAATAATGTAGGCAACAACACAAGTTAGAGATTTTGATTAGTGAATCAAACTCCTACAACTTACCATGCCAAAAAGAAAATGAGAAATGATCTTGTATTGATTTAGGTTCTTTGCATGATTAGGAAACAACCTATCCTTAATGCAAAGCCATTCACTTGATCCATGATCAAGATGAATTAGATTTGAATCAAGGAAGATTAAACCTCCATGTATCAATGCTAACCACCAATCTTTAACTCATTGATAAAAAAAAAAGAAAAAAAAGAAGAAGAAGAAGAAGAAGATAATTAAAGTACATTAATGGAAATGGAATGAAATAATCAACAAGCATTGACCAAAGATAGAGAAGATCAAGGTCAAACAATAGAAAACAGAAACAAAATGAAGATTAGAAGTCAAGAAACAAATAAAATATTTTTGGTATTTTTCAATATTAAAATAAAACTTGAATTAAAATAATAAAGAAAGGTCAAACTTCAAATTGACTTCAAATCAACTTTAAAAAAGTCCAAGTGAATTATCCCAAGTTCAACAAGGTCAAACAAAGTTTGCCAAAAATTTCAGCATTTTTAGAAGTCATAAGCTATTTTAAATCAATTAAAAATGTATAAAAATAACCTAATTGAACTAAAATCTCAAATAAATCTTAAATCAATTAATACATTGATGAGAATATTTTTCATAGATCTATCATCATTCAAAGAGGTTGGAAAAATATTTTTGTATTTTTTGGATATCAAAAACTATTTTAAATGAATTAAAAATAACCAGAAAAGAGAAAATTCCTAAAACATATAAAATGATAAAATAAAAAATATTAAAAATCACTTTTAGAAACTAGAAATTAAAAGGGGAAAAATGAAATCTGTCTAATATTTTTTGGACCAATAATGAAGGAGATATGAATTTTTAAAAAGAAATGGAATTACAAGAAATAAAAGAAATTAAAATCAGAAATTAGAAAATGTGAAAATGCGTGGACCGTCTGATGAGACCTCCTTAATTGACGTGGATCATCACGTGGCCAGGAAACGCACGCTCACCATACGCGCTAGTCAACTGCTGCGCACCATGCCATTAAGATAGTCATAACAATGAACGTATGAGATCTGATCTAGAAAATGAGATGGATGCTTCAGATCTAATCTGGAGACCAGACGGTGACCAGCGCCACCGTCTTCTCCGGGCAACTTCCGACCAAGCTCAAAATTGTAGAGGAAAATTTTTTAACCAAATGCTACGATCCTAGTACCAATCGAAAGCTGGGGTGATGTACATCACCCCTGTACCAACCAAATCCACTCTAGGTTTCTACATTAAGAGAAATCAGAGATGGAATTCTGTGGTGTTCAAATGAACTTAATGGATTTTGAAAATTCGAAGCTCAAGAATGTTGCCTCTATGCAGAGGACTTCCTATCACACAACAACAACAAGAAATAACAAGTATATGAGTAGATTCGAAGAAATTAAAATGTGAGTTAAACCTCTGATTTGCAGAGCTTGGAGTCACAATTTCTTGGTGCTAATGCTTGCAGTACACTCTATGAATCAAGGTGATGAGGTTTAGGAACTTTTAGATCTAAGAAAACAATCAATGTAACTGAATTCTAGATCTGAAAATTGAGAGAAAAATGAGAGAGTTCTTTTGGAGTGAGGGTGAGGATTCAATTGCATAGCATTTAGGGCGCCTTCAGGTTAGTGAAATCAAGAGCAATGGCACTGTATTTATAGGCAAGGCAATGTTGAAATGCATGATCACAACTTTGCATGAATGGAAATGGCCTCCATGCATGGGCCTGTACAGGCGCATGGAGGGCCCAATTCCACTTGGATTCAGTAGCTGAGCAATGATAGAAGCAAACTGGACGTGCAAATTGTGCATAATCATCTCATGCAATGCAAATTTTATGAATTTCCAAAATTGTACCATAATGTTCATGTCTTTGAAAATGGATCTTCCAAACTGGAAACACCACCTCATGAGTAATGGTTGGAAATCTTCTTGCATGAGGATCATTTGCTATTTTGATCAAAACTCCATTTGAGCCTTGGAAATTGATGAAAAGTGGTCATGAAGTGTAGGGTGCAAAACATGTACATGTGAGATTTTCAAAATTGGCCAGAGTTCAAGCCCTTCTGTTTCAATCTTGCAAGCTCCAAATGACAAAATCTTCAACATCTAAGTTGTATATCTTTTCAAGGCAATCAATTTGGACTCAAATTTTGCATCATTTGTATTTTTGATGAAGAAGTTATGGGCACTTGAAGTTGGATTTTTTCACATTTCAATGCCTTTGGTCCAAAGTGACCTATAATGTTTTGCATTATCACATGTATTTATTTTGAGATTTTGAAATTTTTCGCAACACAACATTTGAAACATACATCTTAAGCTTTCCAATTCATTTGAGACCACCTCAAAATCATGAAAAATGAAGGAGTTATGTCTTGGGAAGTTGACCCAAAATTAGGGTTTCGGTCAAAATGACCTATAATGTTTTGGAACGGATGATGACCTTCCAAGCTTCAAATCATTTTTTTATGAACATGAAAGTTGTTCATATGGTTCTTAAGAATATTATTTCTCTTGGGGTCATCTCCATTTGGCAAACACATCAAAGTTAGGTCTCAGTGTATTTCAAAATAGTTAGATGAATTGACTAATCAGCTTCCCAAGTCCAAACCTCATATCTTGATGAATTGATGATTGAGGACACTCAATTAAGTTCAAATATACATGAAATGATGAATTAAAGAACTTCCCTTGATTGTATTTGATCATGGGTTGAGGTTGCTTCATGAGCAAGGCACAGTTGATGGACAGATGAATTAGGGTTTCCTTGGGAAACAAACCTCAATCCCTTTGATTTGCTTTGATCAAAATGATTAATTGAGACACTTGGGAGGCATATTTGATGGATGAGAGCTTTGGGAACCATTTCCATGCTTGCTTTCATCTCTCCTTGGCCATATCAATGCACATATGATCTCCTAGAAGCTTTGGACCTTGTGATTGCTCAAGCTACAAACCAAAGATGTTAGTGACATATTTTTGTGCTTTTGATTAGTGAATACAAATGATAAAAGAAATAATATACAATTCAAGCATGCTTGGTGATCTCAAACCAAATCTCAAGGGATCCCACCCAAAGGTAAAGAGCCAAGATGCTTATGATCCTTGAGGCAAGATGCAAATGCAATGTTATGATGCCATGAGGGATCTTAAGGTAAAAATTGGGGTCTTACAGATGCCCCTATTTAAGGTCATTCTAGCCGAAGATATGAAGGTTAAAATGTTCGTCTCGACGAGGTAGAATGGGCTTAAATAATAACAAATAGACCAATTTTGGTCCCTAAGAGACCTCATGATGCAAATGTATTTATGCAAAAGGTAGTAATCTGTGGAGATATGTGTCCACAAAGAGAAAAGAAATCAGGAGAAACTGACAATCCATAATGAGTAACACACTCAATGGGACAGAAACTCTAGGGATTCTTATGGGGATAAGAAAGGGAATAAAATGCGTGAGCAGGTCACGACTTATGACTTGCTGAGAGACACGAGGGGAATTCCATAATAATAAATTAATGGAGAGACTCGAGCTGACTCAAAGATGCATGTACTGGGGAATATGCCAATACAGCAAAACTATCCACAAAGGATAATTCGGATAAAAATCCGGACTCCGATGGGAAAAATCCACTAAGGGACTTCACTGGGAAATGTCCACATAGGACTCATCTGAGGAAACAACAGGATGAGGTATTTCCGGGTACTGGGTAATAAGCTCAAGGAGACATGTGATTTAAACACCGGTATGAGGGTGAAGGAACAACCCGCTCGGGGAAAATGAATATCTAAGACTAGTATAAGGGTGAGAGATATCAAACATCAAAAATCATCTGAGGAAGACCTAAAAAGGTATTTTTCAACTCAGGAAATTTGACTCCACAGGGGACAAAAGTCATAATAGGGAGCAGAAAGGAAGGAACACCAGGGATACCGGTTACTAGGCATATAATAGGTGACCAACCCAGGCGTAAATTGGGGAATATTTCCAAAACACTCATCATCCGAAGGGAGGGCTGAAAAAGCAAACTCGATTACAGAATGGGCATTCGACTACGCAAAAAAGGGGATACGAATCTTGCTCAACTTGGGAAGAACAAAAACATCGACCAAAGAGCGCATGAGATATATTATCTATTACAGTCAAAATGTAAATAATATACTCGCATGGAAGATTATCCACAACCGGTTATTGGGTTAATAAAGGATAAATCAACTGAAAAGAAAGGACATCGGGACACTGAATACTAGGTATAAAAATGATGACCAATCGAAGGGAGAAACGATCATTACCAGCCAAGGGTAGATGAAAGATGACTCGTTGGGGATACATTGACAAAGGCAATGATCCGGGAGATATATCACAGGTTACTGGGAGATATACTCAAAAATGAAGGAATATCAATACCGAATATTAGATAAAAATAACCAACAAGGAGGGGATTACATCTACCATATACTAGGTAGAAAACCACGGAAGAGTAACCGCCATCGGTTAGGATGAACAAAAATAAGGGTTAACTCTACAAGGGGATAAAATGGGGTTTATAACTACCGGTATAAGGGTAGAAAACCACAGAAATAGGACTTATAACTACCGGTTACTGGGTAGAAGGCCACGGATTCCTCCGGGGAATAGATGGACAATTACTGGTTACTGAGCAATCATTGATCTAAACTACAGGGGAAGTGCATGGGAAATAATAAAAGGAGTCGATCTAGGAACAAGCTAGAGAGACACAATGAAACAAGACTCGACCTGATGAGGATATAGCTCAGGGGAGAACTCCATCCCAATATATGTGTCGGAAGGAAACGGAAACAACAACCATCCACGAGGACATAACTCATGGGGGAATATGGAAGAAAGGGTAGACACTTTCTGCCTATGGGGCTGACTCTACATGGGGAGATCAAACATCTGCTTGGGGAAATATATACCACCAAATAGCAGGAGACAACAATCAAAGATATATATTGCAAAGAATGCAACATGAATATATGAATGTTAAGATTATGCATATATGCGTGGTTTATATATGAATACTGACAAACAAACATATCTAACACAAATAGGTCCAAGAATCAACAGACAAACATTCGGTACTACATCTCAGGAGAGAAAACCAGGCCCACTGGAGAACATCCACTCTGATGGGGGGAAAAGATACTAGGAAAGAAAGATCTCTGCAAGGAAAGGAAAAACCAGTCACTCCGCTGGGGAAAGGATCAACAATCTTCCTCAAAAGGTCTCATACCATTCTGCAATCAGGCAAAGTCTTGGCTGAGGAGTCTAAACACGGATAAAATCCTCCGTAGCAGCACCTCTACTGGGGAAATTATCGAAGAGGTAAATGAAACTCTGTGGGGAATAACCAACAATCAGAAGGCTCCAAAGCCAACACATCTCCTTATATTGTTGAGTAAATAATATCTGCCGAGGAGAAGAGAACACAACTCCGTTAGGGAAGGGAAGATGAACTTCTTCATCAACCACTCTGCTCGGGAGGAAACAACAAACAGGTTCTGATCAGACAATTCCACTAGGGAAACACTGTTGTCGACTGAATCGGGGATTACCCATAGGCAACTACTAGGGATACCCTACTAGTGACCATACTTGGGAATACAAGTGGGATCTACCCTACTAAGGATGGTCGAGGAGCAAATTTACTGGAGATTAAAAGTAGACAAGTCCACAATTGAAAAACTACAAACCAAATTTGATGATGGCTCCGCTTATGCTGGGGATTTCCGGCTCATTCTGGCGGAGAAAATTCTAACTCGAAGTGAGGGAAAACCAACTTCCTCGGAAAGGTTAGCATATCCAATTTATCAATCTATAAGGGATTTTAGGCCAATCCGCACAAGGGATGACAACCATATAATTGATAGCATAAATGCTAAATCCAGACTTACTAGGGATCTAGAAGATTGAGATCACACCCAAAACTCCAAGATCTCTGGGGATTTGGCGGGAGGTACAACTTTCTTCTATGCTCGCAGAGGAGACCACCTGAAAGATAATAAAGAGGATACAAGTATGCTGGGAACATGAACAAATGTCTTACCCTTTTGGGAATTATAGCATCCTTAGGAGAGCACTGAAGACGTCCCAAGTATCCTTTTTGTCATTGTGAATGTTCACTTTGTTTAAAAACAATTTATGAAAATTTTATTTATTTAAAACAATGATATTTTTCAATTAAAATATGTAAAATATTTATTGAATAGACACAAATAAGAGTGCAAAGAATTGGATAAAGGCTCAAATTTATTTGATGGAATGGTAGTCTGCAAATGGAAAGACTCCATGGATCTTTACAAATTTGAAATTGGTGATATATATTGGAAAAGGGCTACATTGAACATAATGACCATTTCTCCACCAACTCTGAATCCGATGTATTTGAAGCTTCAGTTGATGATGACTGAGCGAGAATCTCTGACAGATGATAGCTTGTAGAACAAAGTCTTGTCAGGATGCAGTTACTTGCCAAATCCCTAGTTTTTGCCTAGATTGCCCTGGGGTGAGGTACTCAATCTAGCGGGATACATATATTCATTTTTTTGTGTCTCTAAGTTTTGCCTGGATCGCCCTTTCGGGTTTTCAATCCACCGAGACACTCATTTTTGCCTAAGCCGCCCTTTCGGGTTTTCAACTTAGCGAGCTATTCTGTTTTTATTTTTAGGTGAAGTATTCCTTGACTGCATCTGAATTCATAGGACGAGTGAAATCCTCCCCATCCATAGTTGTAAGTATCAAAGCAACGCCTGAAAAGGCTTTCTTAACAACATATGCACCTTCATAGTTTGGAGTCCACTTGCCCCTGGAATCGGGCGCGAAAGACAAAACTTTCTTGAGCACAGGGTCACCTTCTCGGAACACACGAGGCTTGACCTTCTTATCAAAGGATTTCTTCATCCTTTGTTGATATAACTGACCATGGCACATGGCAGTCAATCTCTTTTCTTCAATTAAGTTAAACTAGTCATAACGACTCTGAATCCATTCAGCATCAGTCAACTTAGCTTCCATCAAGACTCTCATTGGTGGGATCTCCACCTCTACTGGGAGCACAACCTTCATGCCGTAAACAAGAGAGAAAGGGGTTTCCCCTGTTGAAGTACGGACAAATGTACGATATCCATGCAAAGCAAATGGCAGCATCTCATGCCAATCTTTGTACCTAACAACCATCTTCTGGACAATCTTCTTGATATTCTTATTAGCAGCTTCAACAGCCCCATTCATCTTGGGTCTGTAAGGGGAAGAATTATGATGCGCTATCTTGAACTCGCTACACAACTCTTTCATCATCTTATTGTTCAAGTTAGATCCATTATCAGTAATGATCTTATCTGGCACACCATAACGGCATATGAGTTGATTCTTGATAAACTTCACAATTACCTGCATATGATGCCGCTTTGACCCACTTGGTGAAGTAATCAATTGCTACGAGAATAAATTTGGGACCGTTGGACGCTTTCGGCTCTATCATGCCAATCATGTCAATTCCCCACATAGAGAAAGGTCATGGTGATGAAATGACATTCAGAAGTGTCGGGGGAATATGAATCTTGTCCGCATAAATCTGACACTTTGGCATTTCTTCACATATTTGCAGCAGTCAGACTCCATTGTCAGCCAATAGTAGCTTTCTCTCAACATCTTCCTAGCCATGGCATGTCCATTGGAATGAGTACCAAATGAACCCTCATGGACCTCAATCATTAACAGGTTTGCTTCGTGTCTATCCACACATCTGAGCAGAACCATGTCAAAATTCCTCTTATAAAGCATATCGCCATTGAGGTAGAAACTGCCTGATAATCTCCTCAAAGTCTTTCTATCTTTCACAGATGCCCCAGGCGGGTAAATCTGACTCTGAAGAAAGCACTTGATATCATAATACCATGGCTTATCATCTTTTACTTCCTCCACTGCAAATACATGAGTTGGTCTGTCCAAGCGCATCACAGTGATATTGGGAACTTCATTCCAGAGTCTAACCACAATCATCGAAGCAAGCGTAGCAAGAGCATTTGCCATCTGATTCTCGTCTCGAGGAATATGATGGAAGTCAACCTCAATAAAGAATGTTGAAATCCTCCTCGCATAATATCTATATGGGATTAGGCCAGGCTGATTCGTCTCCCATTCACCCTTAATCTGATTAACAACAAGGGCCGAATCACCATCAACATCAAGATGCTTGATCCGAAGATCAATACACTATTCTAGTCCCATAATACAGGCCTCATACTCAGCCATATTATTCGTGCATTTGAAAGTTAGCCTTGCTGTAAAAGGAAAATGTGTGCCCTGACGAGTAATAATCACTGCCCCAATACCATTTCCATATTGATTTACAGCGCTATCAAATACCATACTCCATCGGGAACCAGGCTCTGTGTAACAACCAATTTTTTTTTAGTAGTTATTTCTTATATTATTATACTATTTTATTTTATTTATTTGGAGTGGTAATTAATTAATTGGTTGTTAGGTAGTGTAATAATTGATTATATGTGTGTTAATCAATTATTTAGTTGATATGAGATACAATGAATAATTGAATTATTGGACTTGGTGAGTATATCGTGTTGGTTTAATTTATTTGAACTAAATAGAGATATTATAATACTATGTCTTATTGGGCCTAATAATTAAATTAGAGGTATCATTTCTTAAGCCCAAATATAATACTAGAATAGTAAGAGGTGAAGAGAGTGAGAAGTAGCACTCACTTGGTAATTCAAGGCAACAGAGAAAGAAAGAGGAAAAAGTAAGGAGAAGAGGGGAAGAACAAGGGAGAAGCTAGGGTTTCCAAAAAAATTGAAGAGGTAAGGGGGAGAATCCTTATTATAATGGGTTAGTATAATTGGGTCAATGGGTAGAAATATGTTTAGGTTGAAATCCCTAATTTTTATGGTTTTGGAATTGTTAGGTTTTGATGAGTAATCTTTGATTTGTGATGATTAACTGCGTTTGGAAAGGATATATGGGTGAAATTGAGGGATAGATTCAGAAGCCACTTAGTTTATTAAATTTCATTACAGTAATGGTAACGTTAAGAAAAATTCCAATTTTAAACTCAGTAACGGGTTACCCCAAATGCGTTAACGGGTTACTTGCTAAAAATCTGCCCAGGAATTGAATTCTGTTTTTGTGTTAACGGGTTACCCCAAATGCGTTAACGGGTTACTTGCTAAAAATCCGCCCAGGAATTGAATAATGTTTTTGTGTTAACAGGTTATTCCAAATGCGTTAACCGGTTACTTGCTAAAAATCTACCCAGGAATTGAATTCTGTTTTTGTGTTAACGGGTTACCCCAAATGCGTTAACGCGTTACTTGCTGAAAATCTGCCCAGGAATTGAATTCTGTTTTCGTGTTAACGGGTTACCCCAAAAGCGTTAACCGGTTACCACTGTTGAAAAAGGGAAAATTGAGAACTTTTAAAAGCTGTAACCATTTTGAAATAAAATCTAAGTGTGCGTATTTGTTAATTAGCCTATATTTATGAATAGTATATTTGTTATGAATGTGTATACGTACCATTGGTGGATAATTCATAGAGTTGAATTATGGTTATATGTGGAATGTTAAGATGGTATAGATGATCTTAATTGCATATATTGTTGGTATTTGTACATTCATTCATGGCATAGTCGGCTTTATGGTGGAAGCGCTGAAACTATGGGTTCACATGGTAATAGACGTTGATCCTTGAATGGAAATAGGCGTAGAAGACGTTGATCCTTAATTGGAAATAGGCGTAGTGGATTTGATCTAGTCCGGATCGGAAGCGTGGCTTGGATTCTAGATATTGAATCGGAAAACGGTGAAACATTGGGTTTACATTGTGGTACCACATGCATAGAGTCACATGCCTTGCATTGAGTCACATTAGGGTTATGTGATAATTGAATATATGCATTGATGTGATTGTTATGTGTGTATGAGATATGGTAATTGAATTTGGTGATGTTTGGATACATAACTTGGTAAAATGTGTGATTATGTGATAATTATGGGTATGTGTATATTTGGGAATATAGCACTGGATTTTAATATTATACTCCTTAAGTTTTGATGTATGCTTGAAACATGTGAAATAAATATTGGTTAGTATTATTTACATGGCTATACAAGGTGTGATGAATTCCTTTAATTGTTGATTTAATCATTGTGCTTTATTATACTTCTTCATAATGATTCGAATTCTCACCCTTCTGTTTGAATGTTGCCTTTACATGGGCATCGTGCAGATATTCAAGAGTAGTATTGCTGAAGTAAGTGGAAGGTAGTTCACTCGAGATTCAGCCGGAGAGTTTCCGTGTTTTGGTTTAGAGACTAGGTAGTGAGTCAGTGCTCTGGTCATGTAACACTGGGTAGATTAGTAGTATTGAACTCATGTCTTACTTAGATATGTATTATGTTATTACTTGTGAACATGTTTATTTGCAATTTGTTGTTTGAGAAGCCATAGTGCCAAATAGTCTGGATATGGTTTTATTTTATCTTGAGGAGATTATTGAGAGATGATCATGGTATGGGACATGAATCATTTTATGAAATACATGAGTATTCATTATTTTTCGCTGCGAACGTATATTCTTGTATATTCATGATATTTGAAAGGTGTTATTTTAAATGACCAGGTGTATTGTATATTGATGATGAATAATGTTGGTTTTTGAAAGCTTTTAGTTTTTGAAAACGTTGATGTGACGCCCTTTTGTTATATGCGTGCTTATTCACTCTGATTATATGTAAGTATTTTGGGGTATAAAAAGGGGTGTTACACTCTGGCCCTTCATCGAGCGTAGGCTCATCGCAATTCTTCATTTTCAAATACAGAATCTCCTCATCTGGGGAGTCATACTGAACTGACTAATAATCCTCAATTGGTTGATGTGCCAAGTGGTCAGCCAAGATACTACCTTTAATAGCCTTCTGAGCTCGATACTCAATATCATACTCAGATAACAACATCTGACAACGGGCAATCCTTCTAGTTAAAGAAAGCTTCTCAAAGATATACTTGATTGGATATCAACCAAGTCGTATGATTCAACATATACTGGCGTAAGTGCTTAGCAACCCAAGCTAAAGCACAACATGTCTTCTCAAGCATCGAGTATCGAGACTCACAATCCGTGAACTTCTTACTCAGGTAGTAAATAGCATATTCTTTCTTCCCTGTTTTGTCTTGCTGACCAAGGACACAACCCATTGAGTCTTCAAGAATTTTCAGATACATAATCAAGGGTCTCCCTTCCATAGGCGGAGACAGAATCGGAGGCTCGGACAAATACTCTTTGATACTGTCAAAGGCTTTTTGGCAATCCTCGGTCCAATCATGAGACTGATCTTTCCGGAGGAGCTTGAATATTGGCGCACATGTGGCAGTCATGTGGGATATAAATCTAGAAATATAATTCAAGCGGCCAAGAAAACCTCAGACTTGAGCACATAATTGTGTATATACTATTGTGCTTGTGTTTGTTTTGATTGTTGTGAACCAAATGCCAATGGATAAAGGACTTAGATTCTAGGACATTCCCTATGCAAAAATAGAGTCAAAGAGCAACTAGGCCTCATGCCTTTAGAATGCTTAATGTTGAAGACTTCGAAAGGACCTAATCTCTAAACTCCCTCTTGTCCATTCTTTGTTTGCATTATAGAACCTTTTGATGTGTGTGTTCTTGTGCTAGGGATTCCAACTTGAGCCTAATTGATCAGCCATTGTCATGAGCATCTAAGGTAAGAGATACAACAGCCATTGGAAGATTCGTAGGAGCTTATTTGATTGTGTGATTGATTGCTTGAAGTTACTTGCTTATTCCAAAGGATGGGAGCTACTTGGATCATCACTATGATCTTAAGAAGGGAACTCCATTTGTGGTTTTATTTCTCTTCCTTCATCTTTTGTGCAAACATTAACATTTGTTTTCAATATTAGAAACCTAAGCATTATGCTTTTGATTTTCAAACTTTCTTTTCACAACACTTATTTTGAATTGAATCCTAAGTCAACTTTGACCATATTTTGTAAATACTTTTCATTGGTAAATACAACTCATCCAATTGTTTTGTGGTTTCAATGGCCACTTCTTACCAAAGCTTTTTTTATAAACCATAGATATTAGGTTTGAGTTATCCTTGAGGTTGATATAAAACTCACCTATATCCTTAGTGATGGACAATGAGTCTTCCATGCTTATTATAGGGTTAACCCCTCACTAGCATTTTGAAGCTATCCTCACATGGTGGATTTGTGGTTTTAGGTTGAATTTTCTCCCTTGGATAACAAAAGACCTTAAGGCTTTTGGACCAATCAACTCATCAACTTGTTTTGAGATTTTTACCCCAAACTACGAGGTTTTAATCCTAATCTTTTTTAAGATGGTACGTAGGCAATTGGTTTATCCATTCAAACACAAAATTGTAAATAATTTGTACATTCTTCTCTCATCCCCCTAATCATGTTTGCACAAACAATTTTTTCACAAATACCAACCTACCTTACAACAAATTGTGAAAAGGGCTCCCTAGGAGTACCTAGGATGTTTTGGGTGCTTAAAACCTTCCCATTACATAACCAACCCCCTTACCCCGATCTCTGAAATTTTTATTAGTTTTTGACTTGATAAAACTTCTCGGTTTTTGTTCGTTTTCTAACCGTTCCTTTGGATAAATAGAAGTGATGTGGCGACTCAAATTGTATGATTTACTTTTGATTTATTCAATAAATTTAAAGGTAACGAATACCCCGCTACAGTGTGGATATCGATGAGTTGAAGTTTACCTTTCACCAGAAAAATCCAATAATCTGCATTAGATATGCATTATAAAAAAATAATCATACATTGTATCCATCACGCATATCAAACATTCTTCTTGTATCTGATCTATCGCCCCAGCGGAATATTTCAGTCAACCGTCCCCAAAAGATCAAACCAGCAAGCTTGCCTACTTCACCTTTTAACACAACTCCTTTTCAACGAGCCAATTTTTAGATATTTTTGTATTTAATCCTCATCTACCTTGAACACCTGAAAATCTAACGCAATTAGCATTAGGAATTGTTAGTTCTATGGATTGGCATCAGTTTTGGTAAAACTTAGTGTTATCACTAGATGTCACGCGTGGTGTCTTGACATGTGATATCAGCTTCCTGCAGGCTGTTTCATATGGTTGTGTAAGATGTATTCAAGAGGTTAGACCCGATGTTAAGACATGTGCATACAGAACATTCAGTCTGAATGTTATGTGTTTTATTATTGCGCTTTTCATGCAAGTCTTTGTATGCTTATGTGGAGATTGCATGCGTTATTAAAGGAGTAATTAAATCCAAATTATTATGTGTCGCAACCTGAAAAAGGAGATGCGAAAAAACAACCGGCGAGAAAGAAATGACAGAAGAGTCGCCACCGTGCGTTATTTATCCCAAAGGAGGGAAAGGAAACGCTCGAAGTAAACCTGGAAAAGGGAAAGGAAAAGACAAGGTCTAGCAACCAAATATTGGGTTCGGGAGTCGATTATGCGAAGGGAAGGTATTAGCACCCCTACGCATCCATAGTACTCTACGGGATGCACTCTTGTGGCTCTTGTCTAAAGGGTGTGGGTATATCTAATGTACTATTTACTAAAAGAGGGGGTCAAAAGAAAATGACTCGCACGGATATCGCATCCACTGCATACGTATCTCATCTGGATATGAGAATCAGAGTCTTCATAGCTTGGCTGCCTATGGGTTAAAGAGGAGTGTGCTCGCTAAGACATCACGTCTTATGCCTACGTATCTCATATGGAATGAGAATCAGAGCAAACCGTAGTTCGGCTAACTACGGGTTAAGGGTTGTGTTTTTTAGATGAACGACGTTACTACGCAATCTACCGGATGCTCGACCTTTGGAGACTTACTCGCCTTTAGTAGAAGGAGTTAACGTGTTCTTAGGAGAAGAAAAATCAATGAGTTTGTTTGTGTTTTAGGAATGCTCACGCAAAAAAGGAAGTCCTAGACGAAGGAACAATGCTACCTTAATTGACATGCAAACGAGAGACTATACGAAGCCTAGCAATCCTATGGGGAGACGATCACACCATATAAAACAAACATGCATAAAGTAAAATGCCACCAAGGGGGCTCAAACCTACATGGGTAGGGCTTTAGTCAAGACGGGTCATATCAACCTCGACAAACAAGCCATGGAATAGGTAATCAAATGGGCTCTTAACCACTGACATTGAACGTCAGGGTGAGTAGATCAAAAGGGTAATGAGGATAAGACCTCATAGCTCTTAACCCTGGACAGGGTGAGCTCATGACAAAAAGTGGGGATTCAAAAAGGTGGAGCCCTCTCCACTGACTGACCGGACAAAAGATCTTGGGCTTTTGTTCTGAAGCATCAGCACGTAGTGCGAGCATAAAGAACGACACACTGAATAACGGGGGATTGACTACTAATCCCTTTTATCCGTCAATTGCCTCTTCATGGAGGTCTTTAGCACTGGTGCCTCCTTTTTGTGGTCTTTGGGCACAAAAGTAAACAAACAAAAGAAAACATTGCCTCCTATCGAGGTCTTCCAGTTAAGAAAGCGGTAAAATGCGGGAAAGATAAAGAATTAAGAGATCTACCACACGAATAAAGATCCGAAGTAATGACGGCTAAAGAAATAAGAAACCCAAAGATCTCTCGAGCTGGCACCATCAAAGAACGCAAGTCAATACAGGTAATCGGAATAAATCTCCAAATGGTATCCCACAAATAAAGTGGAATGCCAAGCAAGCTATCCTTTCAGGAGTCATGTGAGCCCTCACAAAAAACTCAACAAACAGGTTAGAGTGACAAGATGGGGTGCAATCAAGAGTTGCCCCAAATCAAAATGTAACCACATGAATCATGCCATTAAAATTCACAAAAAGAGCTCACAAAAAACAACCAAGTGTAGGAGGCATAAACCTCTTGTCAAACACATGCATCAAAAGGGTATCAAAATTCAAAGTCATGGGGCAAGGATCCACTCATCAAGACATGACATACATACTAAAACATGTGCCCACATGCAAAACCTAACGATATCCACTCTTCCAAATTCACACATAATACCTCATACATTCAGAAATTTTAGGTTGAAAGTATAAAGTAGTGGAAATAGGGTATACCTGATTGGGGAGGATCGATTGAAATTGAATTGCACCGTTGGCTTTGTAGAACAATCTTAGGGTTTATATGAGAGGGAATTGGTTCTTTGCAGATGAGTTCCCTTCAGTCTCTGGAGGTTGCTCGGAATTAGTTAGAATCTCTCTAGGGTTTTGTTCCAAGGAAGCTTCAGAGTGTTTTCAGCTTTCACCAATTCTCCCTCTCTCTCTTTCTTTTTCCTTTACTGAAATTTCAGAATTTATAACCTGATTTTCGTGACTTTGTGGGCTCAAATGAGAGAGGTCCAAGTCCAAGATTTTCGTGTTTTATATATATATATATATATATATATATATATATATATATATATATATATATATATATATATATATATATATATATATATATTTTGTATTTTTTTTGTATTATTTTTTTTTTTTAATATTATTGTCCTTTTTCGTTTTTTTTTTTTTAAAATTTTCAAAACGCGTGGGCTTCGCCTAGCGAGCATGACAGTTCAAGAAATTCCTCTGAGCGTAGGTGATTCTGGTGGCTTTTCTTGGGACTCGCTAGGCGACCCATTCTGCTTGCCTAGCGAGCATGACAGCTCATGAACAAACTTTTGCTCCTTCAAGATTAACGTTTTGACTGATGAATAGACCCCATTTGAACATGTTGGAAGTATCTCAAGCCATTCCCTTGTGTTGACTGATTACCCAGATAGGACCCACAAAGTGTCTTGGATGATATTCAAACATCTTGGATCTAATTCTGATTGACATGATGAAATGCAATATGAAATGTTAAATGACCTAAAAATGAATACATGAATGAGGGGGGAAATTTTGAGGTATTACATTATGTTTCCCAAAGAGGAATGATTTGTTACTAATTCCTAGGGAATACGCGTTAGATAGGATTAGGGTTACATGCTGCCCAGGCCCATTCAGAAAGCTTCTATTTAAAGACCATGTAACCCTGTGTAATTGGATGAAGAAAATAGAAACGTTGAAGTGAGTGAGTATTAGGGTTTTAGCCTATTGTACGTTTGTGATTTGTGAGCCATTCATTCATCTTGTTGATGTGTGAATTGGACTGAGTTTTGAGTTGTAATTTGTCCACTCTAAGCTTTGAAGTACGAGTGTATTTGTTTACTTGATTGAAGCTTTTAAGAAAGATCAAGTATGTGTCCTTGAAGTGTGTCTTCTTTCTGTGTAGTATTTGTTATGTATCACTGCTGTGATTTAGGGGGAGTGAGTAGGTTCTCATATCTAAAAGTTCTTAGATAGAAGTCACACGGGTAGAGATTAGGTGAAAAGACTATAACTTGAATTTGTTTACTGAGAGTCTTTGAACTAATTTTGTTTAGTGCATTTCCTTCCTGGCTTGGTAGCCCCCAGACGTAGGTGTGTTTGCACCGAACTGGGTTAACAATTGCTTGTGTCGCTGTTTCAATTCTTTCTCTGTTTTTATCCTATTTATATTTCACTTGTTGTTCAGATATTAGTGTCGTGACATTACCTTCGGCATCTCATATCTGATACCAGAATTTCAATTGGTATTATAGTAGGCATCCTGCTCTGGTTCTGGGTGAGATCTTGGGACGTTACTTTCTGGTACCATGGATAGAGACGGAGGATCTGTACGCAGACCACCAATTCTGGATGGATCTAACTATGACTACTGGAAACCTCGGATGGTAGCCTTCTTGAAATCGTTGGATAATAAGGCTTGGAAGGTTGTTCTAACATGCTGGGAACATCCCTTCACTACGAAGGATGAAGAAGTTTCAATTGATAAGAAGCCTGAGGAAGAATGGACCAAAGAGGAGGATGAACTAGCTCTTGGAAACTCTAAAGCATTGAATTCTATATTCAATGGGGTTGATAAGAACATCTTCAGACTGGTGAATAATTGTGAGGTGGCTAAAGATGCTTGGAATATTCTCAAAACCACTCATGAAGGTACCTCTAGAGTGAAGATGTCTAGATTGCAGCTGCTCACTACATAGTTTGAGAATTTGAGGATGAAAAAGATGAAAGTAATCATGACTTCCATATGAATATCCTTGAAATTGCTAATGCCTCAGGATCCCTAGGTAAGAAGATGTCAGATGAAAAGCTTGTGAGGAAAATTCTTAGATCACTTCCTAAGAGATTTTCCATGAAAGTGACAACCATAGAAGAATCTCAAGATATCTGCAAGATGAGAGTGGATGAGCTAATTAGATCCCTCCAAAGATTCGAGTTAGGAATGAGTGATGGATCTGCAAAGAAAGTCAAAAGCATAGCCTTTGTGTCAAACACTGAAGATAAAAAGGATGAAAGTAGTCAGGATACTGATGAACGTATGGAAAATGATTTAGCGTTACTTGGAAGACAATTCAACAAAAATCCTAAAGAGGATGGATGTGAGGTCAAAGTCTAATGTCATGTATAACTCATTTGACATCAGTAGGCCCAATGATGCTGGAAGAAGAACAAAATCTGAGGAAAAATCCAAACAGGGCAAAGGAATTCAGTGCCATGAATGTGAAGGGTAAGGTCACATTAGAGCTGAATGTGGGATCTATCTCAAGAAACAGAAGAAGAGTCTTGCTGCCTCTTGGTCTGATGATAATTCTGAAAGTGAAACAAAAGGAGAATCTTTAAATCTTGTGACAGCCTTGACTAGGAGATGGGATTCTGATGAAGACTCACGTGATGATGAATTAACCTTTGATGAGTTAGCTACTTCTTACAGGAAGTTGTGTTTCATAAGTGAAGCAGTGTGTCAACAAGTGGAGAATCAGAAGAAACTGATAACCCAACTAGAGGCTGAGAAGACAGAACACTTAGAAACCATTTCTAAGTTAAAGATCGAAGCCGTGTTCCTGAATTCCAAACTGGATGAGATGACGAAGTATGTCAGAATGCTAAACAGTGGATCTGACACCTTAGACAAAATTCTCCAGACTGGAAAGATGGCAAGAGACATGACTGACCTTGGGTTCAATGAATCCTCTCCTGATTGTAGTCCCACTGGTAGCAAACCAAAGATGTCACAAGGAAAGATAACATAAAGGAAAACACCAAAGATGGAGATGTCATTACTGTGGGAAATTTTGTCACATAAAACCATTATGCTTTAGGCTGTATGGTTATCCTAGTCCTGCTCATCAACCTAAACCCAAAAAACACATCCCTGCTAACAGAAAATAGTGGGTTCCTAGGGCTGGTGCTACTAACTTGATAGCTCACACTTCCTTTAGAGTCTCGGCCAAAGAAGATTGGTACTTTGATAGTGGATGCTCCAGACACATGACTGGAAGAAAAAACCTACTGGTTGACCTTCAATCTCATGTCACCATCTATGTAACTTTTTATGATGGAACAAAGGGTGAAATCAAGGGGATTGGAAACTGAACTGCCCTAGAGTTCCTAACCTTGATAATGTGCTGCTTGTTAAAGGATTGAATACAAACCTGATCAGCATCAGTCAACTGTGCGATCAAGGTCTAAATGTGAACTTCACAAAAACTGAATGCCTAATTACTAATGCAAAAAATAAGGTGATCATGAGAGGAGTCAGATCTAAGGACAACTGCTATATGTGGATTCCTCAAGAAACTAGCTATTCATCAATATGTGCTCTAGCTAAAGAAGAAGAAGTGAAACTATGGCATCAAAAACTTGGTCATCTGCATCTTAAAGGAATGAAGAGGATCATATCTGTTGAAGCTGTTAGAGGAATCCCAAAATTAAAGATTGAAGAAGGAAGAGTATTTGGTGAATGTCAGATTGGAAAGCAGACAAAGATGTCACATCAGAAGATCAAACATGACACCACATCTAAAGTGCTCGAACTTCTACACATGGACGTGATGGGACCTATGCAGGTGGAAAGTCTTGGTGCGAAAAGGTATGCTTATGTTGTGGTGGACGACTTCTCCAGATATACCTGGGTAAATTTTATAAGGGAAAAATCTGATGTGTTTGATGTGTTCAAAGACCTTTTCCAAAGACTTCAAAGTGAAAGAGAGAGTGTTGTTATCAGAATCAGAAGTGATCATGGGAAAGAATTTGAGAACAATAAATTTGCTGAATTTTTTTCATCTGAAGGGATTGGTTATGAGTTCTCTTCTTCCATTACCCCTCAGCAAAATGGTGTGGTGGAAAGGAAAAATAGAACTCTTCAAGAATCTTCTAGAGCTATGATTCATGCTAAGAAGTTGCCTTACCACTTATGGGCTGAAGCTATGAACACGGCTTGTTATGTTCACAATAGAGTAACCTTGAGAAAAGGGACCTCAACCACTTTATATGAAGTCTAGAAAGGAAGAAGACCTACTGTCAAATACTTCCATGTGTTTGGTAGTAAATGCGATATCCTGGCTGATCGTGAACAAAGAAGGAAAATGGACCCCAAGTGTGATGAAGGAATATTTCTGGGCTACTCAACAAACAATAAAGCCTTTAGAGTTTTTGATTCCATAACAAAAGTTATGATGGAATCTATCAATGTTGTTGTCGATGATCAAGAGATTGATGTCACAGACGATGTTGAAACATTTCCAAATGATGCCCCAGCTGAACTCCTGGATAAAAGTAGTGAGAGTGAGTCCACTCAAGCTGAACATGAAGCTGATCAAGTAAATAAGGGACCCTCTATCAGAATTCAGAAGGATCATCCTAAAGATCTCATTATAGGAGACCCTAATAAAGGGGTCACCACTAGATTAAGGGAAGTGAGGGTAAAGCCTGATGAGGAACCAACATTCTCTGTGACACCATGGTGAAAATTGTTCTGTAACTGGGCTAGCTTGGCTTCCAACATGTGGTCTATCTTGCCTTTCATGTTGTTCATATCCATTTTCATCTCAACTTAATTATGTTCCAAGTGCTCCCTTGTCTTTTATTTGCTCTCAAAGGTTCAGTACGAGTGTTAGGAAATCAGCCTGCTGGTAATGGGCATAAGGATGGGGTGAGTTTCTTTTTTGTTTTGGAAAATGATATGCATGCATGTGAATGCATGAAATGTGATGCAATGTCCAGGATCACAAGAATAAGTAAGTTTGTAGGTTGGTCAGAACAACGGGTAAATAACTGGTATCTCTGATTAACGAAACCCCATAGGTAGGCTCTATAGTTGGTAGGGTCTCAGAGTCATGGACCCTTCTTTATAACGCCACTGTCGTGACGAAGGCTAGTCGGACAATAATACCCTCATATGATCTCGTCTAGGTAAGGTCTTCGTATTGTCCCAACAAGGAAGGCTCCTTGGGGATTATACTACACAACTCTCGAGTCCAAGGTTCTAACAAGGTTCTCAGAGTCATAGATCGAGGTTGGAAATATTGCTGTAAGATAGTAATACGTCCAAAGGGCCTCATTTGATTGGGGCTTTCGTATTAACCGCACAAGTCTGAAGTCTCGTAGGTTAATACTACACAACCACCAGAGATGGAACGGGTTAGAAGGTCCCTAGAGTCACTGATCCAACTTGAAAATACCATCATCGTGACGAAGGCTCTTTGGACAATGATATCTCAAGAGAATCTACTCTAGGCGGGGTTTTCGTATCATCCCTATAAGGAAGGCTCCTTGTGGGCTTCTACTACACAACCACCAACTTAATCCTCTGGTTTTTTCTCAGACTCGGGTAGAGATCCTATCTCATAAAGTACCAATAATCAGAGAGCCCCAGCAGAGTCTCTCTTGCTTGGAGCATTTCCCCAGCAGAGTCGCCATCTATCGCATCTCGAAAAATACGATTCCTCGCGATGGTCGCGGAAAATATTTAGTTAGAACAGATTCGCCACCGAACATTATTTATCCAAATGAAGGAATAGGAAAATATCGATAAAACCTTTAGAAAATTGAATAATGGCAACCATATTCGGGTTCGGGAGTCGATTACGAAAGGGGAAAGTATTAGCACCCCTCACGTCTGTTGTACTCAACGGGAACCTTTTAGTTTAATTTGTGGTTTGAATGATAGTTAAATGTTGTTTGTTTTCTTTGAATGAATAAAGGATAAGTAGAGATGGATGGAAACCTCAGAAAGGGGGGAAAGGGAGGTTTTTATTTGTGTGCTCGCCAAGACCTGGTAATCTCGTGCCTACGTATCCTTATGGTGCAATAAGGAAATCGGAGCATTCGTAGTTCGGGGAACTACAGTTGGTTGGTGTCTTTTAGTGAACAAATGTTTAGATCGCGTTCTAAAGGCTAAACGTTGGCTTGTCTACTCTCGGTGGAGGCTTAAGCACTAGTTTGTTGTGCGCATTAGAAAGGATTAAATAGTGTTCTTTTTGGAAAAAATTGATCACACGGGGGTGACAAGTTGAGTTAATATCTTTGATGTTTTATTTGATTGGTTTCGATTGCACGTGGGCGAGAAAAGATAGATTTTATGTGTTGAGACATTTTGTTGGATAACGATTACTCGGATAGTAGAGTAAGATAACTCCTATCCTAATAGTCGAGGAGAGGAATCGAAAGCTCTAGACCATCTCCCTTTTCATCCTTAATTGCAAAAGGATTGGATAATGTTAAGGAGTTTTAAATGGATGACGAATACTCGGATAGTCGAGTAAGACAACTCGTATCCTAATAGTTGGGAAAGAGAATAGAAGGATCTAGACCATTTTCTTTTTCAACCGTAATTGATTATGAAAATATTTTGATAATAGTTAATATGTTTTGACTGGACGACGAATACTCAGATAGTCGAGTAAGGAAACTCGTATCCTAATAATCGGGAAAGGGAATAGAAGACTCTAGACCATTTTCTTTTTCATCCTAGTGATTGTGAGAATAAGTTTATGTATGGTTGATGTATTTTAGAAAAAATGACAAATATTTGAATGACTAAGTAAGACAACTCATATCCAAATATTTGAGGAGAGGAATCGAAGGCTCAAGACAATCTCTCTTTTCGTTCAGTCTATTATGAAAATGACTGATTTAATCGTGTTTAGAACTTTTTTAGAGAGATGACAATTGTTTGACTAATCGAGTAAGAGAACTCGTATTGAAATAATCGAAGAGAGGAGTTGAAGGCTCAAAACCATCCCCTTTTTCATTTCTTATGATTCGACTTAATTACTTTTAGGCGGATAGAAATGACAATTATTTGACTAACCGAGTAAGAGAACTCGTATTCAAATAATCGAGGAGAGGAGTTGAAAACTCAAAACCATCCCCCTTTTTCATTTCTAAACAGAATAATATTTAATTGTGATTTAGATATTTTAAATTAATTTGAATAAAAATACTCGATGTTGGATTGAGGTTTTAAATTTGTATTTATGGATAAATTGAATTATTTAGTCAATAAATCATTTAATCGATTAATTAAAAATCGAATAGGTCTCATTGTAAGAAAGCCCAAGAGTAAGCTATGTCAGGTTGATGGCGATGCTAAAAGCGATCGACTTACAAAGGTGTTAAAATTGGACTCGACATTGAATCGAGAATTGTGTGGTTTTTATCATGGTGTTGGATTGATGATGAAACTAAATTGGGCTATTTTCATAAAATGATGGGGGAGGAGATCGATTAACCTTTAATTATTAAATTATTAAAGTTTTATTAAATCGATTAACTGAACTAATTAAAATTAATTATCAAAATTATTGAATTAAATCAAATAACTAAGTTAATTAAAATTAATTACACAAAACTTTAATAAATTAATTTAATTAAAGGAGGGAGAAATAAGTGGCAATATCAATTTAAAACGATTCAGACTGAATAGGTCATAATATGCTCAAAAACCGGTTTGCGCGTGATGACAACACGATTAATGTCATACGCAAGATCATAACCCGGGGAAATGGTCTATTAATGTATTGAAATTTGGACGGCATATCGGCATAAAATTCTCGAATCTGTGGATAGAAAACAAAATCCGGTTAAAAATGCGATGAGATTAAAAAAAGGATATCAACAACCATAAATTTTACTTACAGTGTTTTACAAGGACAAAAAGTGGAAATGATTTCAATTGAATTAACTTTTATTAAATGGTTTTTAGAAACCAAACGGCCTAAAACTAGGTTGAGAATCCAATGATTTTTAGAAAGATCTAAGTAAGGTAAACCTATAATATACTATACTCATAAACAGGAGATTATAAATAAATCTACCTTTTGCATTTAAAATCTATAATATACTATACTCATAAACAGGAGATTATGAATAAATCTACCTTTTGCATTTAAAACTCATCCCAGATGCATAGGCCATAATGCTCATAAAAAAATCAAATATAAACAAAACAAATCTCAAAAGACTTTTTTACCAAATGTGGGATTAACAGTAAAACAAACTGTCGCTACCGGGATTTCATGATAACGAAACCGGGACTAAAGAGATGCCAAAGAGAGGCAAAGTCAGAAGAGTCGCCACCAAATTTTATTTCGTTTACCTCTATCGGAGAGGAGAGGGGAAATAGTCGATAAAACCCTCAGAAAAGAGACGCGCACGGGAAGCGCTAAAAGAGAATAAGGAATTGGTCTCGCAACCGAGATTTGGGTTCGGAAGTCGGTTACGTAAGGGGATGGTATTAGCCTCCCTTACGTCCATGGTACTACATGGGAACCATTTGGGTTGTTTTACATACATGAGATTTATCTATTATTATTTTATTTTCAAAAGAATGTGTGAAAAGAAGGGGGTGTTTTCGTTATTATAGTGCTCGCCAAGGATTGGGGCCCTTGTGCATAGGTATCACTCATTCGGGGATGAGGAATCAAAGCTCCGTATTTCGGAGTAGAAAATATTTGTGTGTTGGTTGATTTTACCTTTTAGAAAAAGGTTTTCAGGATGATGCCCTAAGGCACAAAAATGAGTTTGATGAGTTGTATGGTTTTTACCTTGAATAAGGGTTTTCTGAAAGAATGTTTGTGATTATATTGCACTAAAGTCTATGGGCGGAGGTGATTATTCTAGACAACAATCCAAGCATCTTGCGTCAAAAATAATCAGAGTAAGGGTAAGAATGCTCCAGTCTCACTCATTCTCCACCACTTAAGGTTCGTGACGCACAATAATAATCGTAATTATTAAGTATTTTTGAATTTGGCTAAGAAAATGTCACTTGACGTTGAATCAAGGGTTTATTTTATTTTGATGATGAAATTTGGCTTATGCAACATGAATGCAAAGTAACCAACAAGAAATTAAAGAGTCTCATTATAAGGTAGCCCAAGAGAAAGCCTTTTGTGTGCAAAAGTGACCTAAACTAAACAAAGGATAATGGTCTTACAAACATGTCCCCCTAAGGTGGTGCCATGATGCCATTCTTACAACATGCATATATGTTACGGATGAAAATCCAAGTGTTTACAAAGTATCACAAAGAGTAAAGGAAGGCCTCCAAGCAAAGGTCCTAAGATGAAATCCTCTAAGTCCAAGTTGATTAAGAGTGGAGTGAATATTTTTGGTCTTACCATTTTATCATGTTTTTGTTGTTTTTAATGTATGATGACAATAAAATAAATAACAAGTAAATAAACATGCATGATGAGTTTGTAAAATGATGATGATAATGAGTACTTGAATGTAAATTACAAGGTAATGACATAAAAGTAAATCACAAGACAAAGAATGATAATATCACAATAATAATGGTTAGTGAATGTAAATGACACAAAATAAACCACAAGTTAATGGTAACAAAATCACAATAACAAAGGTTAATGATAAAAGAAGTTAGTGAGGTATAATTAGTGGTTCGTAATATGTGCAAATGAACATCTTGAGGACTATTTTTCATAGGTCAAAAAGACTCAAAATATGACACATTAAGGGATAGCTTATCATTGATGCAAAGTATTGAAGATGATTGAAAAATCAACTAACAATAGATTTGTAACAAAGAAAGTTATGCAACCCTAAGTCCATCTATCAATATTATGATTTGTTCTCTTTATTTTTGTTTTTACTCCTCTTTTATTTAGCAAGATGGTAAGAGAGTAAATAAATTAGCATAATGTAAATGATATGGTTAGATAACAATAAATATAAACATAAACATAAACATAAAGTACTTGAAATAAAGTGAACAATAAAATAAATTGCAAGGAAGTAAAGTGAAATAATGTAAATGTTAGGAGTTAATAGTTAGTGGTTAGTGGTTAGTAGAATAACAATAAGAAAATAGAACAATAAGTTAATGTAAAGAAAATGGTTTCATCTATGTATCAAATGACCCAAATATGGTTGAAATAGAGACAACCTATCAATGCCTCAAAGTATCATGAAGGATCTATTGATCAATCATTAATAGGTTTGAAACATTGAAGGTTTTATTAACTCTAAACAACCATGGCCATGATCTAATAGATCTCATCAACCAAATAAATGTGAAAACAAGTCAACAATAAATAGCAAATGAAACAAAATACAAAGTTTGATTAAAGATGGTGGATAAAAGTAGCAAGAACAAGAAATCCCAAAGGGAAAAAGTATAAACCAAAGTTAATCATTTTTTACAAGCTTGAGTCTAAACTCTCTCAAAAGATCAATCAAGAACAAACAACCATTTTCCACACAAAAACAACGCCAAAAAAGTTAACAAAGTTTAAGCTAAAATCATTATCCAAAAAATGTTGAAAAAAGGGTAGGTTGAAATGGTGTTGAGCTTGGATATAAAGCAATAGGTTTGGGATGAAAGTGTTTATGGTGGATATATAGTGAAGGAGCTGAATTATGAGTGTTAGAGAGTGAGAAGTTTTGGAGAAAATATGGAAAAAGACAAAAAAAGTTGGTGAGGTGACTCTTTCTTAGTGAGAAAGATTTTTTGTTTTGACCTAGGTTTGGAGAGGAGAGTGAATGGTACTTGGACAAAACTTTTGGGGGCTAAGAAGCATGAAAAATAAGGGGAAGTAATACCTTTATTTATAGGGAAAGTAAGTGGAAAAGGGGGTGAACCAAAAGGTACTCTGTGTAAAAAACAGAGCTACTGCTACTGTCCTCACAGGTGTAATCGATTACCATGAATGGGGTAATCGATTACACCAGCCAAAATGGCATGGAAATCAATTTTTTGTCTGTGTAGTCGATTACCATGATTAGAGTAATCAATTACACAGTCCAAAAATTGATTCTCCCCCCCCCCCCCCTTTTTTAGAACATTAACCGGATAACCCCCGTTTTTCTCGGGTGTAAACACCATGCCTGAGTCCGTGTAATATGTATTTGGTTATGAAAGTTCAAATGAAATTATGATGATGAAATAATGAAAGCATGCATGTGCAGTAGGGCCATGGATCAGATGAAAGTTGTATCAGGATAGGGTGAATTTTGGGGTATGACAGTTGCCCGTATTTATTTTTCTCGGACCTGAATACATAGATAGTGACGACTTCCAATGTATTCAAGGTAAGAGAGTAACCAGAAATTCTCCCTAGCGGAGGATGATAATGCGAATATTTGTTTAGGGATTATGCATGGTTATGATGATTATGCATGCAATGTGATGTATGCATCCTAAGTATCTTCTTAACGATGAAAGATTGATGTCAAAAGGGCCCAAGAAAGTTGAGGGAAGAAAGCTTCACTCGGGAATGAGAAAAAGAAGGGTGATCACTCCTAGTAACGACTGGGGAAAAAAAGACAATGTTCCTTAACAACGGTTGGAACTGTAGCGGGGTATTCGTTACCATTAGAGATATTGGCTAAATCCAAGGTAAACCATACAAGTCGAGTCGCCACCGCACTTCTATTTATCCAAAGGAATGGTTAGAAAGCGAACAAAAACCTAAGAGTTTTATCGAATCAAAAACTAGTAAAAATGTCAGAGATCGGGGTAAGGGGGTTGGGTATGCAATGGGAAGGTGTTAAGCACCCAAAACATCCTAGGTACTCATAGGGAGCCCTTTTCACACTTGTTGTAAGGTTGGTATTTTGTGAAAAATTATTTGTGCAAACATGATTGAAGAGATGAGAAAAGAATATACAAATTATTTACAATTTTTGTGTTTGGATGGATTAACCCATTGCCTACGTACCATCTTGAAAAAGATTAGGATCAAAACCTCGTAGTTCGGGGATAAAAATCTCAAAACAAGTTGGTGAATTGATTGGTCCAAAAGCCTTAATGTCTTTTGTTATCCAAGGGAGAAAACTCAACCTAAAACCACAAATCCACCGTGTGAGGATAGCTTCAACATGCTAATAAGGGGTTAACCCTATAATAAGCATGGAAGACTCATTGTCCATCAGTAAGGATATATGTGAGTATTACATCTACCTCAAGGATAACTCAAACCTAATAGCTAAAGGTTATGGAAAAGTTTTGATTAAGAAAGTCGTCATTGAAACCACAAAAGTATTTGAATGGGTTATATTTACCAATGAAGAGTATTTATAAAATATGGTCAAAGTTGACTTAAAGATTCAATTCAAAATAAGTGTTATGAAGAGAAAGTTTGAAAATCAAAACCATAATGCTTAGGTTTCTAATGTTTGAGAAGAAGTGTTAGATGTTTGCACAAAAAGTTTTGGCTTGGGTTAGAGTGGAGGAAAGAAGAAGAATGGCTAAAGTCCTAATCATACAAGAGATGAAGGATAAGAAACAAGACCACAAATGGAGTTCCTCTCTTGAGATCATATTGATGATTCAAGTAGCTCCCATCCTTTGGAATAAGCAAGAAAATAAGTGTAAGCTCAAGCAATCAAATCAATCAAGCAAGCTCTTAGAAAATCCCCAATGGCTCTTGTATCTTTCACTTTGGATGAACATGGCAATGGTTCTTTAATTTGGCTCAAATAGGATTCCCTAGCACAAAAGCACACAACATCAAAAAGTTCTATGAAGCAAATCAAGAATGGACAAGAGTGAGTTTAGAGATTTTGGTCCTTCTAATCCATCTTCAACATTTAAGGCCTTTTTACTCCATTTTTCATAGGGAATGTCCTAGAAACTAAGTCCATTTGTCCATTTTTGCATTTTGTTCCACAACAATCAAAACAAAACACAAGCACAATATTATATACACAATTATGCGCTCAAGTGAGCAAAAGGTTAATTGCATTAACATAAACATGTGCTCAAATGACCAAAGGAAAAAGCAAATGAATAATATGTACAAGAATAGTAAATTTCATAAATGTAAAGAGTAATAATTAAATGTTAATGGTTAATAGTTAGTTTTAGAGTTAGTGTGCCATAAGACAATTTCGCGCTATGTTAAGCAATCGTAATTGGACTTATGTAGAAGTCACAACTATCTGAGGCCGGTAAATAATAATGTAGGCGACAACATAAGTTAGAGATTTTGATTTGTGAATCAAACTCCTACAACTTGCCATGCCAAAAAGAAAATGAGAAATGATCTTGTATTGATTTAGGTTCTTTGCATGATTAGGAAGCAACCTATCCTTAATGCAAAGCCATTCACTTGATCCATGATCAAGTTGAATTAGATTTGAATCAAGGAAGGTTAAACCTCCATGTATCAAGGCTAACCACCAATCTTTAACTCATTGATCAAAAAGAAAAAAAAAGAAGAAGAAGAAGAAGATGAATTATTACAGTACATTAATGGAAATCGGAAGAAATAATCTACAAGTATTGACCAAAGATAGAGAAGATCAAGGTCAAACAATGGTAAACAGAAGTAAGATGAAGATTAGAAGTCAAGAAACCAGAGAAATATTTTTGGTATTTTCAATATTAAAATAAAACTCGAATTAAAATAATGAAGGAAGGTCAAACTTCAAACTCACTTCAAATCAACTTTGAAAAGTCCAAGTGAATTATCCCAAGTTCAACAAGGTCAAACAAAGTTTGATAAAACATTTCAGCATTTTTAGAAGTCAGAAACTATTTTAAATCAATTAAAAATATATAAAAATAACCTAATTGAATTAAAATCTCAAATCAATTAATAAATTGATGAGAATATTTTTCATAGATCTATCATCATTCAAATAGGTTGGAAAAATATTTTTGTATTTTTTGGATATCAAAAACTATTTAAAAATAAGCAGAAAAGAGAAAATTCCTAAAAAATATCAAATGATAAAATAAAAAATAGTAAAAATTATTTTTAGAAACTAGAAATTAAAAAGAGAAAAATGCAATTGGTCTCATATTTGTTGGACCAATAATGGAGGAGATATGAATTTTTTAAAAGAAATGGAATTAAAAGAAATAAAAGAAATTAAAATCAGAAATTAGAAAAAGATGGAAATGCATGGACCGTTTGATGATACCTCATTAATTGACGTGGAGCATCACGCGGCCAGGAAGCGCGCGTTCACCATATGCACGAGTCAATTGAAGCGCACCAAGCCATTAATATAGTCATAACAATGAACGTATTAGATTACATCTGGAAAAACAAATGGAAGGCTCAGATTTAATCTGGAGACCAGATAGTGGCCAGCACCACCATCTTCCCCGGCCAACTTCCGGCCAAGCTCCAAGTTGCAGAGAAACAAATGCTAACCAAATGTTACGATCCAGGCACCAATCTAAAGCTGGGGTGATGTACATCACCCCTGTACCAACCAAATCCACTCTAGATTTCTACATTGAGAGAAATTATAGATGGAATTTTAATGGTGTTCAACTGAACTTGCTAGATTTCAAAAATTCAAAGCTCAAAACAATTTCCTCTATGCAGAGGACTTCAGATCACACAACAACAACAAGAAATAACCACAATATAAGCTGATTCGAAGAAAATAAAAGCTGAGGTAAACCTCTGATTTGCAGAGCTTAGAGTCTTAATTCCTTGGTGTGGATGCTTGCAGTTTGTTCCTTGGATCAAAAGGAAGAAGGCTAAGGAACTTTAGATCTAAGAAAACAATCGAGGTAATTGGATTCTAGATCTGAAATTTGAGAGAAAAATGAGTGAGTTCCTTTGGTGTGAGGGTGAGGATTCAATTGCACAGCATTTGGGGCGCCTTCATGTTAGTCAAATGAAGAGCATTGACATTATATTTATAAGAGAAGCATGGCTAAAGTGCATGAACATTCCCTTGCATGAATGGAAAGGGCCTCCATACATGGGCCTGCACAGGCGCATGGAGGGCCCAATTCCACTTGGATTTGGCAGCTGATCATCATCATGTGCAAACTGGACGTGCAAATTATGCATAATCATCTCATGCAATGCAAATTTTATGAATTTCCAAAATTGTACCATAATGTTCATGTCTTCGAAAGTGGCTCTTCCAAACTTTAAACACCACCTCATGAGTAATGGTTGGAAAGCTTTTTGCATGAGGATCATTTGTTATGTTGATCAAAACTCCATTTGAGCCATGGAAATTGATGAAAAGTTGTCATGAAGTGTAGGGTGCAAAACATGTACATGTGAGGTTTTCAAAATTGGCCAAAGTTCAAGCCCTTCTGTCTCAATGATGCAAGCTCCAAATGACAAACGCTTCAACATCAAAGTTGTAGATATTTTCAATACAATCAATTTGGACTTAAACTTTGCATCATTTGGACTTTTGATGTAGAAGTTATGGGCACTTAAAGTTGGACTTTTTCACATTTCAATGCCTTTGGTCCAAAGTGACCTATAATGTTTTGCATTATCACATGTATTTATTTTAATATTTTGAAATTTTTCTCAACATAAAATTTGAATTATACATCTTACACTTTCCAATTCACTTGATCCCACCTCAAAATCATGAAAAATGAAGGAGTTATGTCCTTGGGAAGTTGACCTAAACTTAGGGTTTCAGTCAAAATAACCTATAATGTCTTGGAATGGATGATGACCTTCCAAGCTTCAAATCAATTTTTTATGAACATGAAAGTTGTTCATATGGTCCTTAAGAACATTGTTTCTCTTGGAGTCAACTCCATTTGACAAACACATAATAAGTTAGGTCTTAGTGTATTTCAAAATAGTTAGAGGAATTGACTAATCAACTTCTCAAGTCCAAACCTCATATCTTAATGAATTGATGATTGAAGACACTCAAATAAGTTCAAATATGCATGAAATGATGAATGAAATAACTTCCCTTGATTGCATTTGATCATGGGTTGAGGTTGCTTCAAGAGCAAGGCATAGTTGATGAACAGATGAATTAGGGTTTCCTTGTGAAACAAACCTCAAAACCCTTGATTTGCTTTGATCAAAATGATGAATTGAGATACTTGGGAGGCATATTTGATGGATGAGAGCTTTGGGAACCATTTCATGCTTGCCTTCATCTTCAATTGGCTCTATCAATGCACATAGGATCTCCTAGAAGGTTTGGACCTTGTGACTGCTCAAGCTACAAACAAGAAATGTTAGTGACATATTTTTGTTGTGCTTTTGGTTAGTAAATGAAATGAGAAAAGCAATAATATACAATTCAAGCATGCTTGGTGATCTCAAACCAAATCTCAAGGAATCCCATCCAAAGGTAAGGAGCCAAGATGCTTATGATCCTTGAGGCAATGCAAATGCAATGTTATGGTGCCATGAGGGATCTTAAGGTCAAAATTAGGGTCTTACAGATGCCCCTATTTAAGGTCATTCTAGCCGGAGATATGAAGGTTAAAATCTTTATCTCGACGAGGTAGAATGGGCTTAAATAATAACAAAGAGACGAATTTTGGTCCCTAAGAGATCTCATGATGCAAATGTATGTATGCAAAAGGTAATACTCTGTGGAGATATGTGTCCACAAAGAGAAAAGAAATAAGGAGAAACTGACAATCCATATGAGTAATACACTCAATGGGATAGAGACTCTGGGGACTTTTTATGGGGGATAAGAAAGGGAATAAAATGCGTGAGCAGGTCACGACTTAAGACTTGCTGAGAGACACGAGGGGAAATCCATGAAAATAAATCAATGGAGAGACTTTGAGCTGACTCAAAGATGCATGTATTGGGGAATATGCCAACACAGCAAAACTATCCACAAAGGATACTTCGGATGAGAATCCAGGCTCAGATGAGTAAAATCCACTAAGGGAGTTCACTGAGAAATGTCCAAATAGGACTCATCTGAGGAAACAACAACTGAGGTATTACCGGTTACTGGGTAATAAGCTCAAGGAGACATGTGATCAAAACACCGGTATGAGGGTGAAAAAACAACACGCTCAGGGAGAATGAATATCTAAGACCGATACAAGGGTGAGAGATATCAAACATCCACAATCATCTGAGGAAGACCTAAAAGGTATATTCCGACTCAGGAAATCTGACTCCGCAGGGGACAAAAAGTCATAATAGGGAGCAAAAGGGGAAGGAACACCAGGGATACCGGTTACTGGGCATATAATAGGTGACCAACCAAGGCGTGAATTGGGGAATATTTCCAAGACACTCATCATCCGAAGGGAAAGCTGAAAAAGCAAACTCGATTACAGGATGGGCATTCGTCTCCCCAAAGGGGATACGAATCTTACTCGACTAGGGAAGAATAAAAGACTTCGACGAAAGAGCGCGTGAGATATATTATCTATTACCGTCAGAACGTAGACAATATACTCGCATGGAAGATTATCCACAACCAGTTACTGGGTTAATAAAGGATAAATCGACCGAAAAGAAAGGACATCGGGATACCGAATACTAGGTATAAAAATGATGACCAATCAAAGGGAGAAATGATCATTACCAACCATGGGTAAATGAAAGATGACTCGCTGGGGATATATTGACAAAGGCAATGATCCGAGAGATATATCACCAGTTACTAGGAGATATACTCAAAAGTGAAGGAATATCAATACCGAATATTGGATAAAGATAACCAACAAGGAGGGGATTACATCTACCAGATACTAGGTAGAAAACCACGGAAGAGTAACCGCCGTCGGTTAGGATGCACAAAAATAAGGGTTAACTCTACAAGGGGATAAAATGGGGTTTACAACCACCGATATAAGGCTAGAAAACCACAGAAATAGGACTTATAAATACCGGTTACTAGGTAGAAGGCCACATAAATAGGACTTATAACTACCGGTTACTGGGTAGAAGGCCACAAATTCCGCCGGGGAATAGATGGACAATTACTGGTTACTGAGCAATCATTCATCTAAACTACGGAGGAAGCGCAATGGAAGTAACAAAAGCAGTCAGTCTAGGAATAAGCTAGAGAGACACTATGAATCAAGACTTCACCCAATGAGGATATATCTCAGGGGAGAACTCTATCCATATATATGTGTTGGGATGAAACTAAAATAACATTCATCCACGAGGGCTTAACTCAGTGGGGAATATGGAATAAAGGGTAGACACTTTATGCTTATGGGGCTGACTCTACGTAGGGAGATCAGATACAAACATCTGCTTGGGGAAAATATGTATCATCGAATAGCAGGAGACAACGATCAAATATATAAGGCAAAGAATGCAACATGAATATCTGAATGTTAGGATTATGCACATATGCATAGTTTATGTATGATGAATACTGACAAACAGACATATCTAACACAAACAGGTCCAAGAATCAATGAACAAACATCCGGTACTACATCTCAAGAAAGAAAGCCAGGCCCACTAGAGAACATCCAATCTGATGGGGGCAAAAGATACCAGGAAACAAAGATCTTTACAGGGAAATGAGAACCAATCACTCCAGCTGGGGACAAGATCAACACACAGACAAAATCCGCCGTAGAAGCAACTCTACTGGGGAATTTATCGAAGGTGGAGATGGAACTCTGTGGGGAACAACCACCAATCAGAAGGTTCCAAAAACTACAAATTCCTTGCACTGCTGAATAAATCATGTCTGCCGAGGAGGAAGGGTACTACTCCGCTGGGGAAGGAAAGATAAACATCTCTAACAACCACTCTGCTCAGGAGGAAAACACAAACGGGCTCTGATCAGACAATTCCACTAGGGAAACACTGCTGACGACCGAATCGGGGATTACCCGTAGGCAAACTACTTGGGATACCCTGCTAGTGACCATACTGGGGAGTAAGAGTGGGATCGACCCTACTGAGGATGGTTGAGGAGCGAATTGGATGGAGGTCAGAAGTAGACATGTCCACAAGGGAAAAGCTACAAATCAAACTTGATGATGACTCCATTTATGCTGGGGGCTTTCCGGCTCATTCTGGCGAAGACAAATTCTAACTCGAAGTGAGGGAAAAACTAGCTCCTTTAGAAAGATTAGCATATTCCAATTATCAATCTATAAGGGATTTTAGGCCAATCCGCACAAGGTATGACAACCATATAATTGATAGCACAAATGCTAAATCCAGACTTACTCGGGATCTAGAAGATTGAGATCACACCCAAAAATCCAAGATCTCTGGAGATTTGGCAGGAGGTACAACTTTCTTCTATGCTCGCAGAGGAAACCACCTGAAAGATAATGAAGAGGATACAAGTATGTTGGGAATATGAACAAATGTCTTACAATTTTGGGAATCATACCATCCTTGGGAGAGCACTGAAGACGTCCCAAGTATCCTTTTTGTCATTGTGAATGTTCACTTTGTCTAAAAACAATTTATGAAAATTTTATTCATTTAAAGCAATGATATTTTTCAATTAAAACATGCAAAATATTTGTTGAATAGGAACAAAGAAGAGTGCAAAATATTTGTTTGATGGAATGGTAGTCTGCAAATTGCAAGACTCCATGGATCTTTACAAATTTGAAATTGGTGATATATATTGGAAAAGGGTTACATTGAACATAATGACCATTTCCCCACCAACTCTGAATCCGATGTATCTGAAGCTTCAATTGACGATGATTGAACGAGAATCTCTGACAGATGACAGCTTATAGAACAAAGTCTTGTCAGAATGCAATTACTTGCCAAATCCCTAATTTTTTCCTAGATTTCCCCAGGATGAGGTACTCAATCTAGTGGGATACATATATTCATTTTTTATGTCTCTAACTTATGCCTGGATCACCCTTTCGGGTTTTCAATCCACCGAGACGCTCATTTTTTGCCTAAGCCGCCCTTTCGGGTTTTCAACTTAGCGAGCTATTCTGTTTTTATTTTAGGCGAAGTATTTCTTGACTGTATCTGAATTCACAGGACGAGTGAAATCCTCCCCATCCATATGTTTAAGTATCAAAGCACCGCCTGAAAAGGCTCTCTTAACAACATATGTACCTTCATAATTTGGAGTCTACTTTCCCCTGGAATCGGGCGTGAAAGACAAAACTTTCTTGAGCACAAGGTCACCTTCTCGAAACACACGAGGCTTGACCTTCTTATCAAAGGCTTTCTTCATCCTTTGCTGATATAACTGACCGTGGCACATGGCAGTCAATCTCTTCTCTTCTATCAAATTCAGTTGGTCATAACGACTTTGAACCCATTCAGCATTAGTCAACTTGGCTTCCATCAAGACTCTCATTGATGGGATCTCCACCTCTACTGCGAGCACAACCTCCATGCCGTAAACAAGAGAGAAAGGGGTTTCCCCTGTTGAAGTGCGGACAAATGTACGATATCCATGCAAAGCAAATGGCGATATCTCATGCCAATCTTTGTACGTAACAACCATCTTCTGGACAATCTTCTTGATATTCTTATTAGTAACTTAAACAACCCCATTCATCTTGGGTCTATAAGGAGAAGAATTATGATGTGCAATCTTGAACTCGCTACACAACTCTTTCATCATCTTATTGTTCAAGTTATATCCATTATCAATAATGATCTTATCTGACACACCATAACGGCATATGAGTTGATTCTTGATAAACTTCACAACCACCTTCCTGGTCACGTTTGTATATGACGCCGCTTCAACCCACTTAGTGAAGTAATCAATTTCTACGAGAATAAACCTGTGACCGTTGGACGCTTTCGGCTCTATCATGCCGATCATGTGAATTCCCAACATGGAGAAAGGCCATGGTGATGAAATCACATTCAGAAGTGTCGGAGGAATATGCATCTTATCCGCATAGATCTGACACTTGTGGCATTTCTTCACATATTTGCAACAATCAGACTCCATTGTCAGCCAATAGTAGCCTGCTCTCAACACCTTTCTAGCCATGGCATGCCCATTGGAATGAGTACCAAATGAACCCTCATGGACTTCACTCATTAACAGGTCTGCTTCGTGTCTATCCACGCATCTGAGCAGAACCATGTCAAATCTCTCTTATAAAGCACATCGCCATCGAGGTAGAAACTGCCTGATAATCTCCTCAAAGTCTCTCTATCTTTCACAGATGCCCCAGGCGGGTAAACTGATTTTGAAGAAAACACTTGATATCATAGTACCATGGCTTATCATCTTGCACCTCTTCTACTGCAAATACATGAGCTGGTATGTCCAAGCGCATCACAATGATATTTGGAACCTCATTCCAGAGTCTCACCATGATCATCGAAGCAAGTGTAGTAAGTGCATCTGCCATCCGATTCTCGTCTCGAGGAATATGATGGAAGTCAACCTCGGTAAAGAATGTTGAAATCCTCCTCACATAATATCTATATGGGATGAGGCCAGGATGATTCGTCTCTCATTCACCCTTAATTTGATTAACAACAAGGGCCGAATCACCATAAACATCAAGATACTTGATCTTTAAATCAATACACTCTTCCAATCCCATAATACAGGCCTCATACTCTGCCATATTATTCGTGTATTTGAAAGGTAGCCTTGCTGTAAAAGGAAAATGTGTGCCCTAAGGAGTAATAATCACTGCCCCAATACCATTTCCATACTGATTTACAGCGCCATCAAACACCATGCTCCATCGGGAACCAGGCTCTGGCACTTCATCGAGCGTAGGCTCATCGCAATCTTTCATTTTCAAATACAGAATTTCCTCATCCGGGAAGTCGTACTGAACTGACTGATAATCCTTAATTGGTTGATGTGCCAAATGGTCAGCGAAGATACTACCTTTTATAGCTTTCTGAGCTCGATACTCAATATCATATTCAGACAACAACATCTGCCAACGGACAGTCCTCCCAGCCCAAGCCAAAGCACATCATGTTTTCACAAGCATCGAGTATCAAGACTCACAATCAGTGAACTTCTTACTCAAGTAGTAGATAGCATATTCTTTCTTTCCTGATTCATCTTGCTGACCAAGGACACAACCCATTGAGTCTTCAAGAACAGTCAGATACATAATCAATGGTCTCTCTTCCACCGGTGGAGATAAAATCGGCGGCTCAGACAAATACTCTTTAATATTGTCGAAGGCTTTTTGACAATCCTCGGTCAAATCATGACGCTGATCTTTCCGGAGGAGCTTGAATATAGGCGCACATGTGGCAGTCATGTGGGATATAAATTTGTAAATATAATTCAAGCGGCCCAGAAAACCTTGAACTTGCTTCTCAGTTTTGGGCGTAGGCATCTCTTGTATTGCTTTGACCTTGGCATGATCAACTTTAATACCTCTCTCGCTGACAAAAAAGCCCAATAACTTTCCGGAACGGACTCCAAATGTACACTTGTTAGGATTCAGACGAAGCTTATACTTCCTCAAACGCTGGAAAAGCTTCAACAAGTGCTCTACAAGTTCAACTTCCATTCTCGACTTTGCAATCGTATCATCAACATATACCTCGATCTCTTTATGCATCATATCGTGAAACAAGGTAGTCATAGCTCGTTGATACGTGGCTCCGGCGTTCTTCAAATCGAAGGGCATCACTTGATAACAGAATGTTCCCCAAGGTGTGATGAATGTTGTCTTCTCCATATCCTCGGGTGCCATTTTAATCTAATTATAACCGGAAAATCCATCCATAAATGAAAAGACATTAAATTTAGCCGTATTGTCTACCAACATATCAATGTGTGGTAGAGGAAAATCATCTTTCAGACTAGCTTTACTCAAGTCACGGTAATCCACACACATTCGGACTTTTCCATATTTCTTAGGCACATGCACAATATTGGCCACCCATTGAGGATATGTAGAAGTCCCCAGAAACCCCACATCAATTTGCTTTTGAACTTCTTCTTTAATCTTCACTGCCATATCGGGATGAGTTCTTCTGAGCTTCTGCTTCACAGGCACACACTCAGGCTTCAAAGGCAGGAAATGTTGCACGATATCAGTATCCAGACCAGGCGTGTCTTCATACGACCAGGCAAAGACGTCGACATATTCTCGTAGCAACTCAATCAACCCCTTCTTAACAGATTCTTCAAGGAGTGCCCCAATCTTCACTTCTCGCACACAATCTTCAGACTCCAAGTTGACTGCTTCCAAATTCTTGAGATGCGGATGAATGATCTTTTCTTCATGCTCAAGTAGACGGGTGATCTCGTCGGGAATCTTTTCAACATCATCTTCTTTTCCCTCAAATACAGGGAACTCAAAGTTGGGAGACGGTGTTGGATCATTATGTTTAATGGGTTTGATCAACCTGCATAATGATTTTGGATATAAAAGAGATTTTAGAATTCAAACAAGGCAAATCATTATGCAGATGAAAATATTGATTTTATTCTATTTTTTAAGGTTTTATGTGATCACCAATTTCATGCAAAAAAGCAAAAAGTGAAAATAATTGGAAAAACAAACATTTAACATGAATTTATTGAATGAAATATCATTGTATTTATGAGCCAATAATGTCATCACTCCTCCTTTTGGCATGAGAGAAGGGTTTTTAAACACAATGAACATTACTTTGACTTATGGATAACTGTTGGAACATCAACAACGACCCAATTATTGCAGACCCCTCTAGGGATGACGAAGTTGCCAGAATCTTCCTCTGCATCCTCTTCCACAATAGCAGTAGCTTCCTCATTTTGAATAGTGTGGATGAACCCACCACTCTTGAACAGCCCATGTTTGTTGAAAGCGCAATAAGAATACCCTATGCCAGCCCAGGATTTATTGTCTTCCAGCTTGATCATTTTCCCCAATCCAGTAGTTGTATCATGCTCAATGGCCAACTTAGCATCATTATAGGACACAAATGAAGAAGTTCCTTTCTTAGTAGGCTCAACAATAGATAAAGCTTGGAACGGCGTTCCAACTTCATCCTCGGCATCTATATAAGAAAAGGAAGACAAATGGCTAACCAGGAGAGCCTTCTCTCCCCCTACCACCATTAGCTTCTTCTTTTTGACAAACTTCAATTTCTGGTATAGGGTGGATGTCACGGCGCCTGCCTCATGAATCCATGGTCTTCCCAACAGACAGCTATATGATTGGTGGACATCCATGACCTGAAAAGTGATCTGGAAATCACTTGGTCCAATCTTGATTGGGAGTTCAACCTCTCCAATCACAGTTTTACGGGACCCATCAAAAGCTTTAACCACTACTCCACTCTGCCTCATGGGAGGCCCCTGATATGACAATCTAGCAAGAATGGATTTCGGCAACACATTCACCGATGATCCAGTGTCCACCAGCACATTGGACATGGCATCATCATTATAGCTCATGGAGATGTGTAGTGCCAAATTATGGTCTCTTCCCTCCTCGGGGAGATCAGCATCACAAAAACTCAAATTTTAAAAAGAGGTAATGTTTGCAACAATATTGTCAAATTGTTCTATTGTGACGTCATGGTCCACATACGCCACATCCAACACCTTCTGCAGAGCTTCACGGTGTGGTTCTGTTTTCATAAGCAATGATAACACATAGGTCTTTGATGGCGTCTGTAGAAGCTGATCTACAACGTTGTATTCACTCCTTTTGATGAGCCTTAGCATCTCATCACAGTCTTCTTTCAAGGTGCGACTCTGGCCAGCAGAGACAGGAGTTTTTACAACAGAGGCAGGTTTATTGGCAACAAGTTCCGGATTCGGAGAACTAACAGCATTCCCAACCGAGCATTCAACATAATTAGCAACATCATCCCTTCGGATATCAGCTTGAGGTTTCGGCAGAGCCGAGAAAACACGACCGCTACAGGTCAGGCCACTGACATCGGCAATATTAACAATAGAAGTATAGGGCAGGGGCACCTCCTTCCCATCCTCCAATGCCACATCATTATAGCGATAGGGGACGCTCTATCAAAAGAGTAGGCCTGCTATTGAGGACGGTGATGTTGTTGTTGATATTGTTGTTGTTGTTGTTGCTCATTATATTTGTGATGATGATATTGCTAGTTTTCTCTGAAAATAGGTGCTATGTGAGGCACCTGATGCTGACTACCGGCAGGACGCACGGTCTTCCTCCTTACTGAGGGTCTTCATGGTTTAACATGGGAGGTCACAACATGTGCCTCACCATCTTTATTCTTTCCAAACGCCCCATATCATTTGGCAGAAGAGCCTTCTTCTCTGGTCAGGCGTCCTTCCCTGACTCCTTCCTCCAGACGCATCCCCATGTTCATCATCTCGGTGAAATCAGAAGGAGCGCTGGCAATCATCCGCTCATAGTAAAATAAGCTCAAGGTCTTCAGGAAGACTTGGTCATTTCTTTCTCCTCCAGCGGAGGCACAATCTGTGTTGCTAACTCTCGCCACCTTTGGGCGTACTCTTTGAAAGTTTCCTTATCCTTCTGGGACATGGCCCTCAATTGATCCCTATCGGGACCCATATCCATATTATGCTTGTATTGCTTGATGAAGGCCTCGCCAAGGTCATTGAAGGATCGGATGTTCACGCTGTCCAAGCCCATATACCATCTCAGGGCAGCACCGGACAAACTGTCCTGGAAGTAGTGAATAAGAAGTTGATCGTTATCGGTCTGAGTCAACATCTTCCTGGCATACATAACCAGGTGGCTGAGAGGGCAAGCATTTCCCTTGTACTTTTCAAAGTCAGGTACTTTTAACTTTACAAGGATTTTGACGTTTGGGACCAAGCAGAGTTCAGCAAAGACTTGCCGAAGAGGTCCTTTCCTCGGAGAGTTTTCAAATCCTTGCAGAGCTCAAGAAATTGATCATTCATTGCATCCATCTTTTCATAGATATTTGGGCCCTCAGACGGCTCAGAATGGTAGATGGTGTCGTCTACTCTGGGCATAGTATGCACGACAGGAGGTGGAACGACAAGGACCGGGCTAGATGTCGGCAGGGAAGCAAAGGTGGGCGCAGGACCCTTAGGAATAAAGTTGGGGGGCATCCCCCAAGGAAACCCGGCTGGCATAGCTGTTGGTGCAAAGTGGGCGTTGGCCGCAGGCACGATTGAAGAGGCAATCTCAAAGATGACTGTCCTCTGAGGAGGAGTTGAAGGTGTCGGAGATGACTGGCTCTGGGCAGCCATGAATGATTCCATCAGGGCATTCAATCTGGACACTTCCTCCTTGAGTTCACGATTCTCTTGCTCCAAGTGATCCATTAATCTTGCAGAGTTGACTCGGATGTAGTACCGGTGAGTCAGCTTATCTTCAAAATAAGTGAAGAACACAAAGTTAGACCATAGAACAAGAAACCTGGAGCAAAACCTGCTTATGCATATGATGCATGCAATGCTTGTGCATATGATTCATTTTTTTTTATCAGAGGAACTTTAGAGTTCTATTTGCAAATATTGAAAATATTAATCATTTGGACATATATGGAAATATCACCTCAATAATATCTGGAAAATATTTTTACACCAAAGAAGTACAGTCTTGGTAACCTAATACAATACAAGAGAGAAGGAAAATGAACATCCTATGGAACCCTAGAAACAATCATCTAAAGCTCTTGAGACTAGAAGATAAGCTGCACGAAGCCTCTTCACCTCCCTCTCATAGGCTGCTTCCATATATGCCTTCTCTTTGGCGAGTCGATCGTACTTCCTCTTCCAAAACTTGGAAGACTGAGGAAGAAGACAAGTCAATGCATCATCACGCTCATCAATAACCTGGTGCTCAAGGAACTCTATCAAAGCATCATTCTCTCTGATCTTCTGAAGCAACTCCTATCGTTCACGAATCCATGCACGTGAACGGTCTTCGTCTCTCAACTCTTCTACTCCTTGGTCAGGGAGGGTTGAAGGCCCAACCTCAACCAAAGGTGTAGGTCTCGGATACTCATAGGGCATGAGGTATTCGGAAGCTCTCCTCCTAACCCAAGAGGTATAGGGTTCCAAAGCAATACAGTTCTTCGGACCCAACTCCTTTCTTCCCTTCCTATGGATCTTACGCCAAGCGCGGACCATCCTGCCCTTCAAGCCTTGGGGATCTTTACCCTCCTGGAAGAATACACCTTCTAACAAAATATTATTAGGTTTATCCTTTAGGGGGAACCCAAGCTGACGACGTGCCAAAATAGGGTTGTCGTTAATCCCACCACATGTACCAAGAAGAGGCACATTGGAGAATTCACCACAAGAGTCGATAATCTGCACACCATCATATACACAGTTGTACCAGAAGATATCATCAGTTGTGAGAGACATAAGTCTCGTGGACCACCGTAGACATCCTTTGTTCTCCTTGAAGGCGACCGTCTGTGGCCAGTGCGAAATAAACCACTTGTACAATAGAGGCAAACAGTACACAATGGTACCACCACCCTTTGCATTCCACATATGCAAAGAAAAGTATGTGTCACCCAAAAGAGTCGGAACGGGATTAAGAGTAGAGAAGATCCTAATAGCGTTCACATCCACAAACTTATCGATGTTGGGGAATAACACTAGCCCATAGATGCGAAGTACAAATATGGCTTCAAAGGCGCCTTCGCTCATGGCCTTCCCATACATAGTAGCTTGAGCGATGAGGAACTCAGAAGGGAGACCTTGAATTCCACCTTTGGTAGTCATATGAGCACCAACCAGAGATTCATCAATATGCAACATATCAATTATCTCCTGAGAAGTACGAACACTCTCTAGGCCACTGAACGGAGACTGATCTAGGATAGGTATTCCCACAAGATAGGCATACTCCTCAATCGTAGGAAAAAGCTGGAAATCCGGAAATGTGAAGCAACGGTACAAGGGATCATAGAACTGCACTAATACACTCATCAAACCTTCGTCCACTTGAGTAGCCAGAATAGATAGAAGCTTCCCATAGCGAGCCTTGAAACCCAAGGGATCTAATACATAGGATGTCAAATTCGTTAGCTCTTTCAAGTCGGGTTGTCTGAAATTGTACTTCTTCGTATTCCTTCTTTGTCTTTCCATGTCTGAAAATTTGCAAATAGACCTCTTAAGTTCCTTGAAAATTTTCTCATTATTGATGATATGGATGCGAATGGGTGCATGAATGCATGGATGCAACAATCACACTCAAGGATCAAGAAAAGCACACCAAACAAAGGTCATGGGATGGATCATGTCATCCTTAATATCAATCATCCATTTTGGTGGATTATGCTTTACACCTTATCAACACCCAAGTTCCATTGATATTAAGGATGCAAGAACGGATCAACCATGAATCAAGGGTTTGTTGCAAGTCACGAGCATGGAGTCTCGGTTAAGAACCACCCAAAGGGAGTGTACTAGGGTTTAAACCTGCCAAACCTGTTCTACAAGAGGTTCCCATAGTCATCATCCCATCTTTCGGATATTATCGGATAAATAACTACTCGCATTCCAAAAATATTCTCAAGAGAGACTCTTATGAGTGTAGTATCGCGTAATAATCGTATCAAATCTTACACTTGATCAACTTTCGCACTACATCCTAAAAATAGGGCAAGATGGGCTTGGTAAACTAAGGTCCTTGGCTTCTAAGGTCTATATTGGAAAGAGTAATGCCTAACCACGACTACTCGTGTGACATTATTGATCCCAACATGACCTCCACCAAGTGAATGGGCTTGCAAGTCAACTTGCTAAGGAATAACTCCACACAAGTTGACAAGACTATGCCATTCTCCTATCCTAAGTGCACTCGAGTTCGGGTATAGAACTCATCTCACAAAAATCACCAAGCATACAAGGAATTAATATTCAAGCAATTCAATCATTAAATATAATACAGTAATCCCAAATTGCACAAAATATGTCACAAAATAATATACAATACAATACAACAAGTATGAAAAGTAGGCAAAACCCACTAGGCAAATTATCCCCAACAGAGTCGCCACTTTTCTGTAGCGGGGTATTCGTTACCATTAGAGATATTGGCTAAACCCAAGGTAAACCATACAAGTCGAGTCGCCACCGCACTTCTAGTTATCTAAAGGAATGGTTAGAAAAAGAACAAAAACCTAAGAGTTTTATCGAATCAAAAACTAGTAAAAATGTCAGAGATCGGGGTAAGCGGGTTGGTTATGCAATTGGAAGGTGTTAAGCACCCAAAACATCCTAGGTACTCCTAGGGAGCCCTTTTCACACTTGTTGTACGGTTGGTATTTGGTGAAAAATTATTTGTGCAAACATGATTGAAGAGATGAGAAGAGAATATACAAATTATTTAGAATTTTTGTGTTTGGATGGATAAACCCATTGCCTACGTACCATCTTAAAAAAGATTAGGCTCAAAACCTCGTAGTTCGGGGTAAAAATCTCAAAACAAGTTGGTGAATTGATTGGGTCAAAAGCCTTAAAGTCTTTTGTTATCCAAGGGAGGAAACTCAACCTAAAACCACAAATCCACGATGTGAGGATAGCTTCAACATGCTAATGAGGGGTTAACCCAATAATAAGCATGGAAGTCTTTTGTTATATTTACCAATGAAGAGTATTTACAAAATATGGTCAAAGTTGACTTAAAGATTCAATTCAAAATAAGTGTTATAAAGAGAAAGTTTGAAAATCAAAAGCATAATGCTGAGGTTTCTAATGTTTGAAAAGAAGTGTTAGATGTTTGCACAAAAAGTTTTGACTTGGGTTAGAGTGGAGGGAAGAAGAAGAATGGCTAAAGTCCTAATCATACAAGAGATGAAGGATAAGAAACAAGACCACAAATGGAGTTCCTCTCTTGAGATCATATTGATGATCCAAGTAGCTCCCATCCTTTGGAATAAGCAAGCAAATAAGTGTAAGCTCAAGCAATCAAATCAATCAAGAAAGCTCTTAGAAGATCCCCAATGGCTATTGTATCTTTCACTTTGGATGAACATGGCAATAGTTCTTCAATTTGGCTCAAATAGGATTCCCTAGAACAAAAGCTCACAACATCAAAAAGTTCTATGAAGCAAATCAAGAATGGACAAGAGTGAGTTTAGAGATTTTGGTCCTTCTAATCCATCTTCAACATTTAAGGCCTTTTTACTCCATTTTGCATAGGGAATGTCCTAGAAACTAAGTCCATTTGTCCATTTTTGCATTTTGGTCCACAACAATCAAAACAAAACACAAGCACAATAATATATACACAATTATGTGCTCAAGTGAGAAAAAGGCAAATTGCATTAACATAAACATGTGCTCAAGTGAGCAGAGGGAAAAGCAAATGAATAATATGTACAAGAATAGTAAATTGCATAAATGTAAAGAGCAAGAAGTAAATGTTAATGGTTAATGGTTAGTGTTAATAGTTAGTGTGCCATAAGGTAAATTTACCGCTATGTTAAGCAATCGTAATTAGACTTATGTAAAAGTCACAACTATCTGAGGTCGGTCAATAATAATGTAGGTAACAACACAAGTTAGAGGTCTTGATTAGTGAATCAAACTCCAACAACTTGCCATGCCAAAAAGAAGATGAGAAATGATCTTGTATTGATTTAGGTTCTTTGCATAATTTAGAAAGCAATCTATCCTTAATGCAAAGCCATTCACTTGATCCATGATCAAGATGAATTAGATTTGAATCAAGGAAGATTAAACCTCCATGTATCAAGGCTAACCACCAATCTTTAACTCATTAATCAAAAAGAAAAGAAGAAGAAGAAGAAGAAGAAGATGAATTATTAAAGTACATTAATAGAAATGGAAAGAAATAATCAACAAGTATTGACCGAAGATAGAGATGATCAAGGTCAAACAATGGTAAACAGAAGTAAGATGAAGATTAGAAGTCAAGAAACAAGAGAAATATTTTTGGTATTTTCACTATTAAAATAAAACTTGAATTAAAATAATAAAGGAAGGTCAAACTTCAAACTCACTTCAAATCAACTTTGAAAAGTCCAAGTGAATTATCCCAAGTTCAACAAGGTCAAACAAAGTTTGACAAAAAATTTCAGCATTTTTAGAAGTCAGAAACTATTTTAAATCAATTAAATATTCATAAAAATAATCTAATTGAATTAAAATCTCAAATCAATCTCAAATCAATTAATAAATTGATGAGAATATTTTTCATAGATTTATCATCATTCAAATAGGTTGGAAAAATATTTTTGTATTTTTTGGATATCAAAAACTATTTAAAATGAATTAAAAATAAGCAGAAAAGAGAAAATTCCTAAAAAATATCAAATGATAAAATAAAAAATATTAAAAATCATTTTTAGAAACTAGAAATTAAAAGGAGAAAAATGCAATTGGTCTCATATTTTTTGGACTAATAGTGGAGGAGATATGAATTTTTTAAAAGAAATGGAATTAAAAGAAATAAAAGAAATTAAAATCAGAAATTAGAATCAAATGCTACCTCATTAATTGAGGTGGATCATCACACGGCCAGGAAGCGCACGTTCACCATATCCACGATTCAATTAAAGTGCACCAAGCCATTAATATAGTCATAACAATGAACGTACTAGATTACATCTGGAAAAACAAATGGAAGGCTCAGATCTAATTTGGAGACCAGACAGTGGCCAGCGCCACCGTCTTCTCGGCCAAGCTCCAAGTTGCAGAGAAACAAATGCTAACCAAATGCTACGATCCAGGCACCAATCGAAAACTGGGGTGATGTACATCACCCCTGTACCAACCAAATCGACTCTAGGTTTTTACATTGAGAGAAATCAGAGATGGAATTTTAATGGTGTTCAACTGAACTTGCTAGATTTCAAAAATTCGAAGCTCAAAACAATTGCCTCTATGCAGAGGACTTCAGATCACACAATAACAGCAAGAAATAACCACAATATAAGCTGATTCAAAGAAAATAAAAGCTGAGGTAAACCTCTGATTTGCAGAGCTTAGAGTCACAATTCCTTGGTGTGGATGCTTGTAGTTTGTTCCTTGGATCAAAAGGAAGAAGGCTAGGGAACTTTAGATCAAAGAAAACAAACGAGGTAATTGAATTCTAGATCTGAAAATTGAGAGAAAAATGAGTGAGTTCCTTTGGTGTGAGGGTGAGGATCCAATTGCACAGCATTTGGGACGCCTTCAGGTTAGTGAAATGAAGAGCATTGGCATTGTATTTATAGGAGAAGCATGGCTGAAGTGCATGAACATTCCCTTGCATGAATGGAAATGGCCTCCATGCATGGGCCTGTACAGGCGCATGGAGGGCCCAATTCCACTTGGATTTGGCAGTTGATCATCATCAAGTGCAAACTGGACGTGCAAATTGTGCATAATCATCTCATGCAATGCAAATTTTATGAATTTCAAAAATTGTATCATAATGTTCATGTCTTCGAAAATGGCTCTTCCAAACTTGAATCACCACCTTATGAGTAATGGTTGGAAAGCTATTTGCATGAGGATCATTCTTTATGTTGATAAAAACTCCATTTGAGCCTTAGAAATTATTGAAAAGTGGTCATGAAGTGTAGGGTGCAAAACATGTACATGTGAGGTTTTCAAAATTGGCCAAAGTTCAAGCCCTTCTGTGTCGATGATGCAAGCTCCAAATGAAAAAATCTTCAACAAAAAAGTTGTATATCTTTCCAAGACAATCAATTTGGACTTAAATTTTTCATCTTTTGGGTTTTTGATGAAGAAGTTATGGGCACTTGAAGTTGGACTTTTTCACATTTCAATGCCTTTGGTCCAAAGTGACCTATAATGTTTTGCATTATCACATGTATTTATTTTAAGATTTTGAAATTTTTCTCAACATAAAATTTGAATTATACATCTTACACTTTCCAATTCACTTGATCCCACCTCAAAATCATGAAAAATGAAGGAGTTATGTCCTTGGGAAGTTGACCTAAAATTAGGGTTTCAGTCAAAATGACCTATAATGTCTTGGAATGGATGATGACCTTCCAAGCTTCAAATCACTTTTTGATGAACACGAAAGTTGTTCATATGGTCCTTAATAACATTGTTTCTCTTTGGGTCATCTCCATTTGACAAACACATAAGAAGTTAGGTCTCAGTGTATTTCAAAATTGTTAGATGAATTGACTGAACAACTTCTCAAGTCCAAACCTCATATCTTAATGAATTGATGATTGAGGACACTCAACTATGTTCAAATATGCATGAAATGATGAATGAAAGAACTTCCCTTGATTTCATTTGATCATGGGTTGAGGTTGCTTCATGAGCAAGGCATAATTGATGAACAGATGAATTAGGGTTTCCTTGTGAAACAAACCTCAAACCCCTTGATTTGCTTTGATCAAAATGATGAATTGAGATACTTGGGAGGCATATTTGATGGATGAGAGCTTTGGGAACCATTGCCATGCTTTCCTTCATATTCAATTGGCTCTATCAATGCACATAGGATCTCCTTGAAGCTTTGGACCTTGTGACTGCTCAAGCTACAAACAAGAAACGTTGGTGACATATTTTTGTGTTTTTGGTTAGAAAATGAAATGAGAAAAGCAATAATATACTATTCAAGCATGCTTGATGATATCAAACCAAATCTTAAGGGATCCCACCCAAAGGTAAGGACCCAAGATGCTTATGAGCCTTGAGGTAATGCAAATGCAATGTTATGATGCCATGAGGGATCTTAGGGTCAAAATTAGGGTCTTACAAGTACACAAAACATCTATTAGGGGTCAAACAAAACGAAAGCAGTGACGATTCTTAGTGAAGGCTAGAATACCTGACTCGACTAGAGATACAATTTTTTTTTGCGAAGGTACAGTGACGATTCATAACGAAGGCTAGAATACCTGAAATCCTACGGGAAGATCAAACAACTCAGTGGTGATTCTTAGAAACGGCTAAGAATACCTGAATCTGCTGAGGAGAATACAAATGTCAAGTGACAGTTCCTAGAAAGGGCTGGAATACCTGATATCTCCTGGAGAAAAATGAATTCAAGGATGATTCTCGGCTATGAATGTCTGACTCGGCTTGGGGAATGAATCCAAAATGCCTCTAGTCTAAAAAATGAGAATTCAGTGACGATTCTTAATAATGACTAAGAATACCTGACTCTTCGGGGAAAAGGAAAAATGTGTTGACTTTCTAGGGATAGAAGAAGTACAGTGATGTTTCTCAGCATTGACTCCTCTGGGGAAACTTGACAATGAAATGAAACAGCTTAGCGAAGATTCCCAGTAACGGCTGGAATGCGTGGTTGTGCTTGGGAAATGTTTAAAGGATGACCATTGATTTTTATTGGGGGAATTCCTAACAACGGTTGGAAAATTCCGAACTCTGACGAGTTAGTTTGAGTAAGTTAAGGAGATACTTATGATGTGATGTTATGTATGCCAATTCATGTTTGGGCTTTCATTGGGAATACATGAAATGTAGGGTTTGCAAGTTATGCCAAGTATGTTTGGGCTTTGTGGAGGAGTGTATTTGGGGAATGCCAGTGGTGATTGGGCTTAAAAAAGATGATTGGGTGAATTGTATTGACTTTCCGATACTTGAGAAATTGGAATTCGACGTCCAAGCAAGCGCTGAATGTAATGTTTGAGAATTCCTATTGGGGGGAGAAATCATCGGCCTAGTCCAAAGAACTGTGTGACAACCTTGGGTTGGAAATGTGTTTTGATTACCTTAAGCAAAATTCTAAAAGGAATGTAATTCGATATTGTCTCCCTTATAGTTTTTTTTTGAAAAAAAGGTCTTTTAATCGAAAATTCCCCATGTGATTTTATTTAGAAAAAAGTCATATTTCATAGACAAAGCAAGAAAAGTAAAAATATGGAACACATGCGAGGGAACTGATTTTTATGGACAATTGGTTCCACAAATAGGGAATTTTGTACAAAGGAAAGCAATTCCTAAAAGAGGGGATTGCGAAAAGAAAATGATAATTGTAATGGCAATGAAACATCTCGAGTTTCCTCTAAATTCTAACTCTTCTATATGCTCTATGCCTTTGGTTGCCCTTTCATCTTGCTTTTTTGAAGGAGGGTGATAGGATTGACTTGTTGGGGACCCACATAATTGACTCGCCAAGAAATGAAGAAGGATTCCTTGCGGGAGGCAGCCTCTTGCTCTTATTAAATCCCTAATTTTTGCCTAGACCGCTCTTTCGGGTTTTCAGTCTACCGGGATACCCATTTTTGCATAAGTTGCCCTTTCGGGTTTTCAACATATCGGCCTATATATATATATATATATATATATATATATATATATATATATATATATATATATATATTAAGCATAGTATTTTTTGACTACATCCGCATTCACCGGGGATGGAAGATCTTCACCATCCATAGTTGCAAGGATCAAGGCTCCTCCGGAGAAGACCTTTCTTACAACATACGAACCTTCTTAGTTTGGCTTCCATTTTCCCCTTGGGTCATTATGGGTTGGAAGAATCTTCTTTAATACGAGGTCTCCGGCCTTTAGGCTGCGGGGGAAAACATTTTTGTCACGTGCCCTCTTGATGCGCTTTTGATAAAGTTGACCATGGAAGATGGCTGCTAAGCGCTTCTCATCAATGAGGTTTAGTTGGTCAAATCGATCTTGTACCCACTCAGACTCATCAAGCTTAACATTTGTCAAAATCCTTAAGGAAGGAATCTCTATTTCGACTGGTAAGACTGCATCCATGCCGTACACAAGGGAGAAGGGAGTTTCCCCAGTTGAAGTGCGAACGGAGCATTTCGTGCCAATCTTTGTAGGTTTCCACCATCTTTTGCACGATCTTCTTGATGTTTTTTTTAGCTGCCTCAAAAACGCCATTCAGCTTAGGCCTATAAGGCGATGAGTTGTGGTGGTCGATCTTGAAGTTTTGGCATAGCTCTTTCATCATTTTATTATTGAGGTTCGATCCATTATCAGTAATGATCTTGTTGGGGACCCCATAACGGCATATGATTTCTTTCCCGAGGAATCAAGTCACCACATGTCTGGTAACGTTGGAGTACGAGAATGCCTCCACCCATTTTGTGAAATAGTCAATGGCTACAAGGATGAAGCGGTGTCTGTTCGAGGCAGTTGGCTTTATGCGTCCGATCACGTCAATGCCCCACATGGCGAAAAGCCAAGGTGATGTTAACACATTGAGAGGCGTTGGTGACACATGGATCTTATCGGCATAGATCTGACACTTGTGGCAGGTTTGGACATGGCGATGACAGTCAATCTCCATAGTCATCCAATAGTATCCGACCCTTAAAATTTTCTTCACCATAGTGCTCCCACTGGCACGCGTCCCAAAGGATCCTTCATGAATTTCCATTATAATCTGGTTTGCTTCTCGCTTGTTCACACATCTAAGCAAAACCGAATCATGATTTCTCTTGTATAATACCCCTCCACTTAAGAAGAATTTGGATGATAGATTTCGAAGATACTTCTTATCGGTGATGAACGCGTCCGAAGGATACTCTTGGTTCTCTAAGAATTTCACGATGTCATGGAACCAAGGATGACCGTCAGCTTCGTCTTCTGCTCCCAGACAATAAGCAGGTTCGTCCAAGTAGTTCAGGTGAAAGGACGGAGCTTAGTTCTTTCACTTAACTTTAAATATGGACGCCAAATTTGCCAAAGCGTGAGCTAGCTTATTCTCTTCTCGAGGGATGTGGTGGAATGTAATTTCATCGAAGTAGGGAACTAGTTTCAAGACATGCTCTTTGTAAGGAATGAGCTTATGATCTCTAGTATCCCAATCTCCTTTGACTTGGCTGATTACCAAGGCTGAGTCCCCATAGACCTCCAGGATTTTGATTCTAAGATCGATAGCAGCTTCAATACCAAAGATACAAGCCTCATATTCGACCATATTGTTTGTATATTCAAAACATAATCGGGCGGTGAAGGGGAGGTGGAAATTAGTTGGAGAAGTGATTACTGCCCCAACGCCATTACCATGAGCATTAGAAGCTCCATCAAAAACCGGGGATGTTGCATCGGGATCAGGCTCGGGTCCTTCCTCGATACCGGGGATGTTGCAATCCCTAATCAACATGATATCCTCGTCGGGGAATTCGAAATGCATAGACTGATAGTCCTCCAAGGGTTGTTGTGCAAGATAATCAGAAAATACACTTCCTTTGATGGCCTTTTGAGTGACATGTTGGATATCGTACTCGGTTAAAGCCATTTGGCATCGGGCTATTCTACCGGTTAGAGCCGGCTTCTCAAAGATGTATTTGACAGGATCGATTTTAGAGATCATTAATGTCGTATGAGTGAGCATGTATTGTCTTAAATGTTTGGCAGCCCATGCTAGTGCGCAACAAGTCTTTTCAAGCATCGAATACCTACTCTCGCAATCAGTGAACTTCTTGCTCAAATTGTATATTGCATGCTCTTTTCTGCCAGTCTCTTCATGTTGGCCGAGGACACAACCCATTGATCCTTTGAGAACGGTGAGATACATGATTAATGGTCTACCAGGTACAAGAGGCATCAACACAGGAGGTTCTTAAAAATATTCCTTTATTTTCTCAAATGCGTCTTGGCAGTCATCGTTCCAAATGATGGCTTGATCCTTCCGAAGAAGTTTGAAGATTGGATCATAAGTGGCAGTGAGGTGAGATATGAACCTAGCAATGTAGTTCAATCTACCTAGGAATCCTCGGACTTCGTTCTCGGTTTTGGGTGCAGGCATAGCTTGTATAGCCTTTACTTTCTCGAGATCTACTTTGATGCCACGTTGACTGACGATAAAACCTAACAATTTGCCGAATCTTACCCTATATGTGCATTTGTTGGGATTAAGCCTCAATTTGAACTTCCTTAGCCTCTCAAACAGCTTCTCTAGATTGACAAGGTGTTCTTCTTCAGTTTGAGACTTTACTATCATGTCATCGACGTAGACCTCAATCTCTTTATGGATCATATCGTGAAAGAGAGTGACCATGGCTCGTTCGGCGTTCTTCAATCCAAAAGGCATCACCTTGTAGCAGAAGGTTCCCCATGGTGTTATGAAAGTGCTTTTTCCATATCTTCTTGAGCCATGCGGATCTGGTTATAACCAGAGAAACCATCCATAAAAGAGAAAACAGAGAACTGAGCGGTATTATCTACTAGCACGTCAATGTATGGCAGTGGAAAGTCAGCTTTGGGACTTGCTCTATTTAGATCTCTATAATCTATGCACATTCTTAGTTTGCCATCCTTTTTAGGTACAGGCACAATGTTAGATATCCATTAAGGATAATTGGAGACCGCTAAGAAGCCTGCGTTGAGCTGCTTTTGTACCTCCTCCTTGATTTTCATAGCCATGTCGGGACGGGTCCTTCGTAGCTTTTGCTTTACTAGAGGGCATTCTTCTTTAAGGGGTAGATGATGGACCACAATGTCATTATCAAGGTCGGGCATATCTTGGTATGACCATGCAAACACATCTTTGTATTCCTTCAAGAGCTCAATCAATTTTGTCTTCACCTCGTCTTGTAGAGCGGAGCCGACTCAGACTTCTTTCGCTTCCACATATGTCCCAAGGTTAATCACTTCCGTAGATTCTTCGTGCGGCTGGATGACTTTTTCCTCATGCTTGAGCAGCCTTGCCAATTCATTTGGGAGTACGGCCTTTTCCTCACACTCTTCATTAGCATGATTAATCGGGTTGTCAAAGTCGTATGAGACTGTAGCAGAATTGTCATTGGTGGATGTCGAGGATGATCTGCATGATTTGAGGTCCACGCTTTTATTGGTATGAAAGAAAGGATGATTTGAAAAGAAAGGATGATTTAAGAGATGCCATGGGAGATTCGGCATCTTTGGATTCATCCCTTGCTGGGCAAACCATTTCAACATTGATAACTTCAAATGATTGGAATGAGATTTCCCTTATCTCCCCTTCTCCTTCAATGTATCGGAAAGATGCGAGGTGACTTACCACAATGTCCTCCTCACCCTCGACAACAACTAGTTTATCATCAGCTAAGAATTTCAATTTTTGGTGGAGCGTTGAAGTGACTGCACCAGCTTAATGGATCCAAGGCCTCCCAAGTAGACAACTGTAGGCTGGATAGATATCCATTACGAAGAAAGTGATAAGGAAAATATGGGGACCAATCTTCATAGGCAAATTCACCTCACCGATTACAATTCTTCTAGTCCCATCAAATGCTCTTACTATAAGCTCACTCGGCTTCATTACGAGTCCTTCAATAGTTAGTTTAGCAAAGGAGCTCTTAGGAATCACATTGAGGGAAGACCTAGTGTCTACCAAAACTCTTGATAGGACTGTGTCCATAAACTCAATAGAAATATGGAGAGCCTTGTTATGATTCCTCCCCTCGGCGGGAAGCTCTTCATCATTGAAACCCAAGCTTAAGCTAGTAGCGATATTGTTAACTACTCCTTCAAACTGACAAAGAGATATCTCTTGCAATACGTGAGTTATCCTCAGAATTTTTACCAAAGCATCCCTATGGTCCTCAGAGCATATTAATAAAGATAACATTGAGGTCTTCGAGGGTGTCTGGTTAAGCTGATCAACTACTCGATAATCGCTCTTCTTGATAATGCGTAAGAACTCGTCTACTTCATTGGAAGGTGTAGGGTCTTGTCTTAGCTAAGCGCCATCAATTTGTTTTCCTTTGTCTGAAGTTGAAGGATTGATAGTTCCAATTGGAGTGGGTGTCGGCGCAAATATCCTTCCATTTCTCGTGATTCCGCTAGTGCCAGTGATATTGATCATTGGATAACTAAACTTTCACAGTTCTTCTTGAATCTTCTGAGGTGTCATACATCCATGGGACTGCCTTGGTGTCAACATATGGGAATGGTGTGGGAATTGTTATTATGATTGGAGTAACAAGATTTGTCGACAGAGTTAACTGAGAGAAGTTATATGGAATTTTCAGAGGAGGGACTTCGGCGTATGGCATCTCGAGGGTAGACACATCTTCCTTTGTGGAAGGCAGTCTACCACCAAGATCCCTTGGTTCACTAATTGTTCTATGACAGATTTCAATGTTCTACATTGTTGCGGGTTAATCAGACAGTGTTCACAGTCATTGTAGCGGGGTATTCGTTACCATTAGAGATATTGACTAAATCCAAGGTAAATCATACAAGTCGAGTCGCCACCGCACTTCTATTTATCCATAGGAATGGTTAGAAAGTGAACAAAAACCTAAAAGTTTTAACAAAAACTAGTAAAAGGAACAGAGATCTGGGTAAGGGGGTTGGTTATGCAATGAGAAGGTGTTAGGCACCCAAAACATCCTAGGTACTCCTAGGAAGCCCTTGTCATACTTGTTGTGAAGGTTGTTGTTCTTTTGTGAAAATTTGTTTGTGCAAACATGATTGAAGAGATGAGAGGAGAATATACAAGTTATTTACATTTTGTGCTTGGATGGATAAACCCATTTCCTACGTAGCATCTTATAAAAAGATTAGAATCAAAACCTCGTAGTTCGGGGTAAAAATCTCAAAATGAGTTGGTGAATTGATTGGTCCAAAAGCCTTGAGGTCTTTTGTTATCAAAGGGAGAAAACTCAACCTAAAACCACAAATCCACCATGTGAGGATAACTTCAACATTCTAGTGAGGGGTTAACCCTATAATAAGCATGGAAGACTCATTGTCCATCAATAAAGATATAGGTGAGTATTACATCTACCACAAGGATAACTCAAACCTAATAGCTAAAGGTTATGGAAGATTTGATTAAGAAAGTGGCCATTGGAACCACAAAAAGACATTTGAATGAGTTATATTTAACAATTAGAAGTATATACAAAAATGGTCAAAGTTGACTTACAAGTTCAATTCAAAATAAGTGTTATGAAAAGAGAGTTTGAAAATCAAAAGCATAAGGCTTAGGTTTCTAATGTTTTTAAAAAAACAATGGTTAAATGTTTGCACAAAGAGCTTTGGCTTGGGTTAGAGTGAGAGAAGAAGAAAAAGGGCTAAGTCCTAAGTAAAACAAAAAGAGAAGGGATGAAGAATCAAAACCATACAAGGAGTTCCTCTCTTGAGATCATATTGATGATCCAAGTAGCTCCCATCCTTTGGAATAAGCAACCACAAAGCATAAGCAATCAAATAAGTCTCTTAAGAGATCCTCAATGTATCTTGTATCTTCCACTTGGATGATCATGGCAATGGTCCTCCAATTAAGCTCAAATGGAAACTCCTAGCACAAAAGCACACACATCAAAAGTTCCATGAAGTAAAACAAGAATGGAAAAGAGTGAGTTTAGAGATTTGGGTCTTCTAATCCATCTTCACCATTAAGATCCTTTTACTCCAATTTTGCATAAGGAAGGTCCTAGAATCTAAGTCCAATTCTCCATTTCTTTGCATAGGGGATGTCCTACAAACTAAGTCCATTTCTTTGCATTTGGTCCACAACAATCAAAACAAAACACAAGCACAATAATATATACACAATTATGTGCTCAAGTGAGCAAAAGGCAAAGGGAATTAACATAAACATGTGCTCAAGTGAGCAAAGAGAAAAGCAAATGGATAATATGCGCAAGAATAGTAAATTGCATAAAAGTAAATTGCATAAAGTAAATGTTAATTGTCAATAGTTAGTGTTAGTAGTTAGTGTGCCATAAGGCAAATTTATCGCTATGTTAAGCAATCGTAATTGGACTTATGTAGAACTCACAACTATCTGAGGCCGGTCAATAATAATATAGGCAACAACACAAGTTAGAAGTCTTGATTAGAGAACCAAGTTCCAACAACTTGCCATGCCAAAAAGAAAATGAGAATTGATCTTGTATGGGTTTAAGCCTTTGGCATGATTTAGAAGACAACTTATCCTTAATGCAAAGCCATTCACTTGATCCATTGATCAAGATGAATTAGATTTGAATCAAGGAAGATTAAATCTCCCTAACCAATGCTAACTTATCAACCTTCAACTCATTGATCAAGAAGAAAAGAAGTAGAAGAAGAAGAAGGAGAAGATGGATAAGAGAAATGGAAATGGCAAAATTAATGTGCATTAAATGAAATACCATGTACCAATCCTCATATATTGACCAATAACATTGAAAGTCAAGGTCAAACAATCAAAAACAGAAGTGAGATGAAGATTGGGAGTCAAGAAATGAATAAATTATTTTTGGCATTTTTTTAATATTTAAAATTAAACTTCAATTAAAATAATGGAAAGGTCAAACTTCAAAATTACTTCAAATCAACCTTGAAAGGTCCAAGTAATTTATCCCAAGTTCAACAAGGTCAAACAAAGTTTGACAAAAAATTTTAGCATTTTTAAAAGTCAGAAACTATTTTTAATCAATTAAAAATGAATAAAAATAACCTAATTGAACTAAAATCTCAAATAAATCTCAAATCATTTTGAAAATTGATGAGAATATTTTTTATAGATCCATCATCATTCAAATAGGTTAGGAAAATATTTTTTTATTTTTTGAATATCAAAAACTATTTAAAATGAATTAAAAATAACCAAAAAAAGATAAAATTCACAAAAAAATATCAAATGACAAAATAAAAAATATTAAAAATCAGAAATAGAAACTAGAAATTATTTGGGAAGTAATGCAATTGGTCCCATAATTTTTGGATTAAAAATGAAAGAGATATTGATTTTTGAAATAAAAAGGAATTTAAGAAAATAAAAACAGAAATTAGAAATTGGAAAATACGAGAGCCCTTGGATCTGAGCTCATTAATTGAGCTGGAAGATCCAAGGATCCAGAGGCGCACGCTCATGGTAATCCACGGTCAATGGAATCACATGGGAAAGAATAAAAAGTCATAACAAGCAATGGTCAGGATTCGATCTGGGAAACACATCCAATGGCCAGAATTCAAACTGGCAACAGGCGGCCACCGGAGCCACCTTCTTCTCCGGTGAGCCTCCAGATTCCGGTCAATTATGCAGGTTTTCAAACCTTAATGAAAATGCATGATCCTTATACCAAAATGAAGCTGGGGTGATGTACATCACCCCTGTAACCTTGAATCACACTCAAGATTCCTATAAATGGAGAAATCTGAGGTGGAAGATTCAGGTATGCAAAATGCAGATCAACGAAAAGAAAAATTGAAGCTACCACTAGCTTGCCTCTCAAGTGAGGACTTCAGAAAACATTTTGGCCAAGCAAATAGATCACGGAAATGAGAGATTTGAACAAAATACCAGTTGAAGAGTAAGCTTGATTTCTGGAGAATTGGACTTGATTCTTTGCTTGCTTTACCAAAACATAAGTTCAATGAGATGAATGATGAAGGTTTAGAAGGATTAGATCTAAGAATTCAACCAGATGAAGTTGAATTTTAGATCTGAAAAATTTGAGAAAAACGAAATTTGCTTCTTTAGTGATGGATATGGAGAGAATTCTGCAGCATTTCAGGTTGAATCAGGTGTGTGAAATGAATGGAATGAGGTCTCTATTTATAGAGGAAGTGGTAAGGAAAATGTGATCAATCCGTGTGTATGGCATGTGGAGCTTCATTGCATAGGCTTGCATGATCATTCACAAGTCCAAATGAATTCTGAGCATCAGCCAAAGGAAATTGGACGTGTGACTTGCAAGGCAATTGCTTATGTACCAAGTTGGAAAGGTCTTGATGTAAGAAACAATTGTTATGTTGGGCAAAAATACATTTGAAGTGTGGAAATTTATGAAATTTGAGTTTAAAGTGCAAGGTGCATGACATCTCAAGGCAAGGTTTCTAAAATTGGCCAACTTTCAAGCCCCTCATTTTTGATGATGCAAGCCTCAAATGGAAAAACCTCCAACATCAAAGTTGTAGATATGTTCAAGGCAATCAAAACGGACTTAAATTTTGCATCATTTGGATTTTTGATGAAAGAGTTATGGGAACTTGAAGTTGGACATTTTTTCCTTTTAATGCATTTGGTCAAAAAGGACCTATAATGTCTTGCATTATCACATGTATTTCCTTTGAGATTTTGAAATTTTGTTCAACATGACATTTTAAGTAGACATCTTAAGCTTTCCAATGCATTTGATCCCACCTCAAAATAATAAAAAATGAATGAGTTATGTCCTTGGGAAGTTGACCCAGAATTAGGGTTTCAGTCAAAATGACCTATAATGTATTGGAATGACAGATGGCCTTCCAAGCTTCAAATCAATTTTTGATGAACACGAAAGTTGTTCATATTGTCCTTCAGAACATTTTTTATTTTGGAATCATCTCCATTTGACCAACACATAAAAAGTTAGGTCTTAGTGCATTTCAAAATAGTCAGATGAATTGACTGATCAACTTCTCAAGTCCACAACCCATATTTTGATGAATTGATGATTGAGGACACTTAAATAAGCTCAAATATGCATGAAATAATGATTTAAAGAACTTCCCTTGATTATATTTGACCATGGGCTGAGGTTGCTTCATGAGCAAGGCATTATGGTGCACAGATGAATTAGGGTTTTCTTGAAGAACAAGGCCTCAAGCCCTTTGACTTGCTTTGATCAAAATGATGAATTGAGGTACTAGGGAGGCATATTTGATGGATGAGAGATTTGGGAACCATTACCATGCTTGCTATCATCCCCTCGTGACCATGTCTTTGTACTGATGATCTCCTTGAAGCTTTGGATCTTGTGATTGCTCAAGCTACAAAACAAAAGATGTTAGTGACATATTTTTGTGCTTTTGGTTAGTAAATAAAATGAGAAAAGCAATGATATACAATTCAAGCATGCTTGGTGATCTCAAACCACCTCATAGAAGGTCCCACCCAAAGGCAAAGGGAACCAAGATGCTAATGATCCTTGAGGCAATGCCAAATGCAATGTTATGATGTCATGAGAGATCTTAGGGACAAAATTAGGGTCTTACAGATGCCCCTATTTAAGGTCATTCTAGCCGGAGAAGTGAAGGTTAAAATCTTCGTTTCGACAAGGTAGAATGGGCTTAAACAATAACAAAGAGATGAATTTTGGTCCCTAAGAGACCTCATGATGCAAATGTATGCAGAATGGTAACACTCTGTGGGGATATGTGTCCACAAAGGTAAAGATCAGGAGGAAATTGAAATTCCATATGAGTAATATGCTCATAAAAATGGGACAGAGACTCTGGGGACTCTAATGGGGGTAAGAAGGAAATGCGTGAGCAGGGCACGACTCAAAGCTTGGGGAGCAGAAATCTAAAGGGAATAAATCCATTGGAAAGACTCGAGCCGACTTGAAGACGCCCGTATTGGGGAATATGCCAATACAGCAAAAGCTAACCACAACGGGTACTTCGGATAAAAATCCGGACGAGGACGATCCACTAAGGGACCTCACTGGGGATGTCCAAAAGACAGACCTTCCTGGGGAAGTAGCAGAATGAGGTATTACCGGTTACTGGGTAATAAGCTCAAAGAGACATGTGATCTGAACACCGGCATAAGGGTGAGAGAACAACATGCTCGGGAAGAATGAATAGCTAAGACCGGTATAAGGGTGAGAGATATCAAAACTCCAAATCATTTGAGGAAGACCTAAAAGGGTATATTTCAACTCAGGAAAATCTGACTCCACAGGGGACAAAAAGTCATAATAGGGAGCAGAAGGAAGGAACACCAGGGATACCGGTTACTGGGCATATAATAGGTGACCAACCAAAGCGTGAATTGGGGGATATTCCTAAAACACTCATCATCCAAAAAGAGGGCAAAAAGCAAACTCGATTAAGGGATGGACATTCGATTCCAAAACAGGGATACGAATCTTACTCAATTGGGGAAGAACAAAAGGCTTCGACCAAAGAGTGCATGAGATATATTATCTATCACCGTCAGACCGTAGATAATACACTCGTATGGAAGATTATCCACAACCGGTTACTGGGTTAATAAAGGATAAATCGACCGAGAAAGAGAAAGGCATCGGGACACCAAAACTAGGTATATAATGATGACCAATCAAGGGGAGCAATAAACATTACCGGCAACCGGTACGAAAGATGACTTGCTGGGGATACATTTTCTAATCAAAGCAATTATCCAAGAGAAGGAGGGAATATCAATACCGAATATTGGATAATGATAACCGTCAAAGAGGGGATTACATCTACCGGATACTAGGTAGAAAACCACGGAAAAGTAACCGTCATCAACTAGGATGAACAAAAGGTTAACTCTACAAAGGGGAGAAAATAGGGTTTACAACTATCAGTATAAGGGTAGAAAACCGCAGACTCCGCCGGGGATAAGACGAATGATTACTGATTACTGAGCAATTATTCATTTATACCACGGGGAAACAAAGGAAACAACCACAAGAGGCCAATTTAGGATCAAACCAAAGAGGCAAACTGAATCAAGACTCGTCCTAGTGAGGATATAACTCAATAGGGGAACCTATCCCAATATATGTGCTGGGAGGAAGCGAAAACAACCATTGTCCACGAGGATATAACTCAGTGGGGAATGCGGAAGGAAAGATAAACACTTTCTACTTAAGGGGCTGACTCTACATTGAGGGATCAGACACCGACATCTGCTTGGAAATATATTACCCACTAGCAGAGGATAACAAACAAAAGATATATGGAAAAAAATGCAATATCAATATCCGAATGTTTGAAAATTATATGCACACATGTGTGTGGTTAATGTATGATGAATGCTGACAAACAGACATTTCTAACACAAACAGGCTTCACAGGAATACAAACATCCGGTACTACATCTCAAGAGAGAAAGCCAAATCACCAGAGAGTATCCAATCTGTCGGGAATCAGATATACCAGGAAACAACAAAATTTATGCAGGGGATGAACCATCCGTCACAGCTGGGGAAAAGAGTTTATTGCACAGGTAGAATCTGCCACATAAGCAACTCTACTAGGGAATCTATCCGAGGGATAAAGAGATTCTGGGGATCAACCACCAAGTACCGTACCTACCAAGGAAATCACATCTGCTGAGGAGAAAAGGTTGATACCCCGCTGAAGGGGAGAATGGTGAATATCTCAACAAGCATACCGCTCAGGGCTCCGGAGGAAGAAAACACAGTCATGCCAGGAATACGAATAAATGTCTTACCCTGTTGGAGATCATACCATCCTTGGGAGAGCACTGAGGATCTCCTAAGTATCCTTTTCATCATTGTGAATGTTCACCTCATTTAAAAACAAGTTATGAAAAATTCATTTTTTCAAAACAATGATATTTTCTCAATTAAAAGCATGCAAAACGTTTGTTGAATAGAAACAAATAAGAGTGCAAGTAATTGGATAAAAGGCTCAAATTTATTGGATGGAATGGTAGTCCGCAAATGGCAGGACTCCATAGATCTTTACAAGTCTGAAATTGGTGATATATATTGGAAAAGGGCTACATTGAAGATAATGACCATTTCTCCACCAATTCTAAATTCGATGTATTTGAAGCTTCGGTTGATGACGAATGAGCAAGAATCTCTGACGGATGACAGTTGTAGAACAAAGTCTTGTCAGGATGCAGTTACTTGCCAAATCCCTAATAATAAATTTTTTTTGCCTAGATTGCCCCGGGATGAGGTACTCAATCTAGCGGGATACAAATATTCATTTTTTTTATGTCTCTAACATTTGCCTAGATCGCCCTTTTGGGTTTTCAATCCACCGAGACGCTCATTTATGCCTAAGCCGCCCTTTCGGGTTTTCAACTTAGCGAGCTATTCTGTTTTTATTTCTAGGCGAAGTATTTCTCGACTGCATCTGAATTCACAGGACGAGTGAAATCCTCCCCATCCATAGTTGTAAGTATCAAAGCACCGCCTGAAAAGGCTCTTCTAACAACATATGGACCTTCATAGTTTGGAGTCCACTTGCCCCTGGAATCGGGCGCGAAAGACAAGACTTTCTTGAGCACAAGGTCACCTTCTCGGAACACGCAAGGCTTGACCTTCTTATCAAAAGCTTTCTTCATTCTCTGCTGATATAACTGACCATGGCACATGGCAGTCAATCTCTTCTCTTCTATCAAATTCAGCTGGTCATAACGACTCTGAACCCATTCAGCATCAGTCAAGTTGGCCTCCATCAAGACTCTCATTGATGGGATCTCCACCTCTACTGGGAGTACAGCCTCCATGCCATAAACAAGAGAGAAAGGGGTTGCCCCTGTTGAAGTGCGGACAGATGTCCGATATCCATGTAAAGCAAATGGCAACATCTCATTCCAATCCTTATATGTGACAACCATCTTCTGGATAATCTTCTTGATGTTCTTATTAGCAGCTTCAACAGCCCCATTCATCTTGGGTCTGTAAGGAGAAGAATTATGATGCGCGATCTTGAACTCACCACGCAGCTCTTTCATCATTTTGTTATTCAAGTTAGATCCATTATCAGTAATGATCTTATCTGGCACACCATAACGGCATATAAGATGATTCTTGATAAACTTCACTACCACCTGCCTGGTCACATTTGCATATGACGCCGCTTCAACCCATTTGGTGAAGTAATCAATTACTATGAGAATAAATCTGTGCTCGTTGGACGCTTTCGGCTCTATCATGCCAATCATGTCAATTCCCCACATGGAGAAGGGCCATGGTGATGAAATCACATTCAGAAGTATCAGAGGAATATGAATCTTATCCGCGTAAATTTGACACTTATGGCATTTCTTCACGTATTTACAGTAGTCAGACTCCATTGTCAGCCAATAGTAGCCTGTTCTCAACATCTTTCTAGCCATGGCATGTCCATTGGAATGAGTACCAAACGAACCTTCATGGACCTCAGTCATTAGCAGGTCTGCTTCGTGTCTATCCACGCATCTGAGCAGAACCATGTCAAAATTTCTCTTATAAAGCACTTCGCCATTGAGGTAGAAACTGCCTGACAATCTCCTCAAAGTCTTCCTATCTTTCACAGATGCCCTAGGCGGGTAAACCTGGTTCTGAAGGAAACACTTGATGTCATAATACCATGACTTATCATCTTTCGCTTCTTCTACTGCAAATACATGAGCTGGTCTGTCCAAGCGCATCACAGTGATATTGGGGACTTCATTCCAAAGTTTTACCACAATCATTGAAGCAAGTGTAGCAAGAGCATCTGCCATCCGATTCTCGTCTCGAGGAATATGATGGAAGTCAACCTCAACAAAGAACGTTGAAATCCTCCTCGCATAATCTCTATATGGAATGAGACCAGGCTGATTCGTTTCCCATTCACCCTTAATCTAATTAACAATGAGGGCCGAATCTCCATATACATCAAGGTACTTGATCCTTAGATCAATACACTCTTCTAAACCCATAATACAGGCCTCATACTCAGCCATATTATTCGTGCATTTGAAAGTTATCCTTGCTGTAACAGGAATATGTGTGCCCTGAGGAGTAATAATCACTGCCCCAATACCATTTCCATACTGATTTACAGCGCCATCAAATACCATACTCCATTTAGAACCAGGCTCTGGTCCTTCATCAAGTGTAGGCTCATCGCAATCTTTCATTTTCAAATACAGAATATACTCATCTGGGAAGTCATACTGAACTGACTAATAATCTTCAATAGGCTGATGTGCCAAGTGGTCAGCCAAGATACTACCTTTAATAGCCTTCTGAGCTCGATACTCAATATCATACTCAGATAACAACATCTGCCAACGGGCAATCCTCCCAGTTAAAGCAGGCTTCTCAAAGATGTACTTGATTGGATCCATTCTAGATATCAACCAAGTCGTGTGATTCAACATATACTGGCGTAAGCGCTTAGCAGCCCAAGCCAAAGCATAACATGTATTTTCAAGCATTGAGTATCGAGACTCACAATCAGTGAACTTCTTACTCAGGTAGTAAATAGCATACTCCTTCTTCCCTGATTCGTCTTGCTGACCAAGGACACAACCCATTGAGTCTTTAAGAACAGTCAGATACATGATCAAAGGTCTTCCTTCTACAGGCGGAGACAAAATCGGAGGTTCAGAAAGATACTCTTTAATATTGTTGAAAGCTTTCTGGAAATCCTTGGTCCAATCATGAGACTGATCTTTCTGGAGGAGCTTGAATATTGGCGGACATGTGGCAGTCATGTGGGATATGAATCTGGAAATAAAATTCAAGCGGCCAAGAAAGCCTCGGACTTGCTTCTCAGTTTTGGGTGCAGGCATCTCTTGTATTGCTTTGACCTTTGCAGGATCAACCTCAATACCTCTTTCACTAACAATAAAGCCCAATAACTTGCCGGAACGGACTCCAAATGTACACTTGTTGGGATTCAGACGAAGCTTGTACTTCCTCAAGCGCTGGAAAAGCCTCAACAAATGCTCTACATGTTCAACTTCCGTTCTTGACTTAGAAATCGTATCATCAACATATACCTCAATCTCCTTGTGCATCTTATCATGAAACAAGGTGGTCATAGGTCGTTGATACGTGGCTCTGGTGTTCTTCAAACCGAAGGGCATCACTCGATAACAGAATGTTCCCCAAGGTGTGATGAATGTTGTCTTCTCCATATCCTCGGGTGCCATCTTGATCTGGTTATATCCGGAAAATCCATCCATAAATGAGAAGACATTGAATTTAGCTCTATTGTCTACCAACATATCAATATGTGGTAGAGGGACATCATCTTTCGGACTAGCTTTATTCAAGTCTCTATAGTCCACACACATCCGGACTTTTCCATCTTTCTTGGGCACGGGCACAATATTGGCCACCCATTGAGGATATGTAGAAGTCACCAGAAACCCTGCATCAATTTGCTTCTGAACTTCTTCTTTGATCTTCACTGCCATATCAGGATGAGTTCTTCTGAGCTTCTGCTTTACAGGCACGCACTCAGGCTTTAAAGGTAAGAAATGTTGCACAATATCTGTATCTAGACCTGACACGTCTTCATATGACCATGCAAAGACATCAACATATTCTCGTAGCAATTCAATCAACCCTTTCTTAACAGATTCTTTAAGGAGTGCCCCAATCTTCACTTCTCGCACACAATCTTCAGACCCCAAGTTGATTGTTTCCAAATTCTCGAGATGCGGCTGAATGATCTTCTCTTCATGCTCAAGTAGACAGGTAATCTCGTCAGGAATCTCTTCAAGACCATCTTCCTCCGCCTCAAATACAGGGAACTCAAAATTGGGAGATGGTGTTGGATCATTATGTTCAATGGGTTTGATCAACCTGAATAATGATTTTGGATATGAAAAGCTTTAGAAATCAAACAAGGCAAATCATTATGCAGATGAAAAGATTTATTTTATTTTATTTTATTAGGTTTTATGTGATCACCAATTTCATGCAAAAAACGAAAAGGGAAAATAATTGGAAAAACAAACATTTAACATGAATTTATTGAATGAAAATATCATTGTATTTATGTGCGAACAATGTCATCACTCCTCCTTTTGGCATGGGAGAAGGGTTTTTTAAACAAAATGATCATTACGTTGACTTATGGATAACTGTAGGAACATCCACAGCGACCCAATTGTTGCAGACCCCTCCAGGGATGATGAAATTGCCAGAATCCTCTGTATCTTCTTCCAAGACAGCAGTAGCTTCTTCATCCTGACCGGTATGGATGAAACCTCCACTCTTGAACAACCCTTCCTCGTTGAACACCCCAGAGGAATAACCTATGCCAGCCCGAGACTTGTTGTCTTCTAGCTCAATCATTTTCCCTAAACCAGCAGTTGCACCACACTCAATGGCCAATTTTACATCTTTATAGGAAACAAATGAAAGAGTTCTCTTCTCCATAGGCTCAGCAATAGACAAAGCTTGGAAATGAGTTCCAACTTCATCCTCAGCATCTATATATGAGAAGGAAGACAAGTGGCTAACCAAGAGAGCCTTTTCTCCCCCTACCACTACCAGCTTCTTATTCTTCACGAATTTCAGTTTCTTGTGTAGGGTGGATGTCACGGCGCCTGCCTCGTGAATCCATGGTCTGCCTAAGAGACAGCTATACGACGGGTGGATGTCCATAACCTGGAAGGTGATCTGGAAATCACTCGGTCCGATTTTGACTGGGAGGTCAACTTCCCCAATCACCATTTTACGCGACCCATCGAAAGCTTTCACAACAATTCCACTCTGCCTCATGGGAGGCCCTTGATAAGATAGTTTCGAAAGAGTGGTTTTTGGCAATACGTTTAGTGATGACCCAATGTCCACCATCACATTGGACATGGCATCGTCTCTGCAGTTCATAGATATATGTAAAGCCAAGTTGTGGTCTCTTCCCTCCTCAGGGAGATCAGAGTCACAGAAACTCAAGTTGTTACAAGCGGTAATGTTTGCAACAATGTTATCAAATTGTTCTATTGTGACATCATGATCTACATATGCCACATCCAATACCTTCTGCAGTGCCTCTCTATGTGGTTTTGAATTCAAGAGCAAAGATAACACCGATATCTTGGATGGTGTTTGTAGAAGCTGGTCTACAACATTGTACTCACTTTTCTTGATGAGCCTCAACATCTCATCACAGTCTTCTTTCACATTGCCGCTTGGGCCAAGAGAAGTAGGAGTTATCAATGTAGAGGGGCGCTTAACAACAGGTGCCGGATTCTGGGTGCTCACAGCATTCCCAATCGGGCGTTCAACAAAACCAACATCAACCTGAGGCTTGGAAGGTGCTAAAAACACACGACCACTGCGGGTCAAACCACTAATATCCACGATATTAACAACAGAGGAAGATGGTAAGGACACTTCTTTCCCATCTTCTACAGCAACAGCATTGTAGCGAAAAGGAATTGCTTTTTCGGAAGAGTACGGTGTCGGACCGACATGCTTAATGATAAGAGCAGGAGAAGCCTTCTGCTTGCTACCATCATACTTGATGATAACAGGCTCGGGCATCCGGAATACTGGGGAAATTACGTTTACCTCAGGCTCATCTTCGTCAACATTCCTATTCTGAAGAATCTCAATGACTCCTTCATCCAGCATTTCCTGAATATCCTTGCGCACCTGGCGACAACCCAATCGGTTAACAGAGCATACTCGGCATCTATCATGGTCGTGCTCATAATGACTATAATCACATAGCAGACAATGCATTTCGACAAAGGACTGTCGAATATGACTGACATATTTGACTTTGTACTTACCAGGGCAGCCCTGGACCATGTTGACAGATTTCCCATGCTCGGGCAATGGGTTCTTCTTCACATTAGGACCTACGTCCTCGAAACACAGAATGCCACACCTCACAAGGTCTTGAACCTTGGTCTTCAAAGGGTAACAATTCTCCACGTCGTGGCCGGGAGCACCAGAATGATAAACACAATGTAATTCAGGCTTATACCACCACTACGGGTTAGCAGGTATAGCCGGTGGGTCTCTCGGAGTAATCAACTTCCTCTCTATCAAAGAGGGATATAATTCTGCATACGTCATCGGAATAGGATCAAAATTGACCCTTTTCATCTTGTAACTCGTGCTGGTTTGATTACTGTTTCGAGGCTGGTAGGCCTGCGGCTGCGGACGATGTTGTTGTTGCTGATATTGCGGATGTGGTTGCTGATTGTTGCTGTGTTGCTGATACTGTTGATTGTCTCTGAAAACAGGTGCTATATGAGCCACCTGGTGCTGGTTACCGGCGGGACACACGATCTTCCTCCTTACTAAGGGTCTTCTTGGTTTCACATGGGAGGTCACAACATGTGCCTCTCCATCTTTCTTCTTCACAAACTCCCCATAACGTTTGGTAGAAGAGCCTTCTTCTCTGGTTAGACGTCCTTCTCTAACCCCTTCTTCTAAACGCATCCCCATATTCACCATCTCAGTGAAGTCAGAAGGAGCGCTAGCAATCATCCGCTCATAATAGAATGAACTCAAGGTCTTCAGAAAGATCTTGGTCATTTCCTTCTCTTCTAGCGGATGCACGATCTGTGCTGCCAACTCTCGCCACCTCTGGGCGTATTCTTTGAATGGTTCCTTGTCCTTCTGGGACATAACCCTCAATTGATCCCTATCGGGAGCCATATCCATATTATACTTGTACTGCTTGACGAAGGCCTCGCCAAGATTATTGAAGGATCGGATGTTCGCACCGTCTAAACCCATATACCAACGCAGGGCGGCACCGGACAGACTGTCCTGAAAGTAGTGGATGAGTAACTGATCGTTGTCGGTCTGAGTTGATATCTTCCTCGCATACATGACCAGGTGGCTGAGAGGACAAGTATTTCCCTTGTATTTTTCAAAGTCAGGGACCTTGAATTTCACAGGGATCTTCACATTGGGAACCAAGCACAGTTCGGCAGCAGACTTGCCAAAAAGATCCTTTCCTCTCAGAGTTTTCAATTCCTTGCGGAGCTCAAGAAATTGATCGTTCATAGTGTCCATCTTCTCATAGACATCTAGGCCCTCAAACGGCTTAGAATGATAGATGGTGTTGTCTACTCTAGGTATAGTATGCACGACAGGAGGAGGAACATCAAGTACCGGGCTAGATGCCGGCATAGAAGCAAAGGTTGGAGCAGGACCCTCAGGCATAAAATTAGGAGGCATCCCCCACGGGAATCCGGCTGGCATGGCCGCTGGAGAAGAATGTGCACTGGCTGCAAGCACAGTCGAGGAGACAATCTCGGAGATGACTGTCCTCTAGGGAGGAGTTGAGGGCGTCGGAGAAGACTGGCTCTAGGTTTGAGAGAATTCTTTACCTTGAATTAATTTTTAATGATAGCAAATTGTGTGATCATCATCCAAATGTTGGTTGTGCATTGCATTACATGATACATGTGTGTTTTATTATATTTTTCATCCCACCCTATTGTTGCATAACTGTACATATAGACCTACATTGATACTTCCCTCAAAATAACAATTAAAATGCATTTGGTGTCAGTATGCATCAATACATAAACCTCTGCATCGATACACACAGCATGTGATAAATCACAAAACATTTTTGTTCAGTATGCATCGATGCATACGAGTCATGCATCAATACATGAAAGGCAAAAGACTCTATGCATCGATCCACACGATCCCTGCATCGATACATGACTAATTGAAACAACCTGTGTATCAACACATACGCATCAGGCATCGATACATACTAGTGTAATAATCACATGCATCGATACACACGACTTTTGCATCGATACATGAATAATCAATTTCACCAAAAATTCACATATCCTACAGTATGCATCGATGCACACTATTATGTATCAATACATAAAGCTGTTTTGTGTTATAACAGCAACTGTTTTTGCAGCATATATACGACAGGTTATGAAAGCAGTGCAGCAAACGAATTCATTGAGGGAAAACAATTGAACACAAGATCAAAAGCAGTGTTGGAGCAATTGTTTGAGAGCATTAGAAACCTGAAAGAGACTTCATCTTCTTCATCTTCTCAATCACTTTTCTTCAAGAACATTTACACATAACCATTCTTGTTCTTTGGATTAAAGAAGCATCGAGATAACGTTCAGTGGTACGATCAAAGATCTAGCTGTGGTTTGCAGTGGAACGATCGAGGATCTAGCTGAGTTGAAGATTGAAGGGGGTTTCTAGGAAGAACCTACTGGTTTGTCCTTCAAGAACTGGAGTGTTCTTGAGGGTTTGGGATTCACATTTGCAGAACACATTCAGCCGCAGCGTTGCGTTTGGAGATCGGGGGATTTCGCAAGCAGGTCGTGGAACCGGTGAATTGTTTGCAATTTCGTGCAGGAAAATCTTGATCGTGCTCAGATCAAGTGAAGGTTCATACAAGAAGAAGTTCTTAGAGTTTAGAATTCTGTCTTTGTATCATAACCTTGTATCAACGGATTCGGCAAAAATTGATAATCAAAGTTCTCAATTTCATTTGAAATTGAGAGGGAGACGTACCCACACGCGAGGACGACGTGGGGAACTTCCTTACCAAATCTCTGCGTATCGTATTCTTACCTTACTCCTCTTTACGTTTTTCAAACTGTTTTCACAATTTCAGTTAGTTTGTGGTGATTGTTCCTTTTGCAAGACAGCAGTGGCAAGAAAACTTTTAATCAAACTCCATTGTTGTTTATCATCAATCACATACACACCAACTGTTTGATAAAACGGTTAGCTAGATTTTATTCATTGGAAATAGACTTTAATGATAAGTGCATTCAATTAGTTAAAATTCTGGTGTGAATTGTTTCTGTCATTCTCATTAAAATCCAGCAATTAAACTTGTGTGTCCGGCTTTCTAGTAGCGGTTCAGAATAGACGGATGTCGATTGGGGACTGATTTTTCCGCCAACTTTGAAAACTCTGATAAAATTTCAAATCTGTTAAATTTCAAAGAGGTGATCTATTCACCCCCCCTCTCGATCACTAGCCACACCGTCTAACAAGTGGTATCAGAGCCTGGTTCGCTGGTGCTCTGCGGCTGCCTGTAACAGTATGGATTCTGAACCAAAGGGGGCGTATAATAGAGCGCCTATTTTCAACGGTGAAAATTATGGCTACTGGAAAGACTGCATGCGAGTTCATATAAATTCTATGGATAGGTTAGTATGGGCTGCCATTGAAAACGGTCCGTTTCAAATTACTATGACTAATGCAGCTGGCGCCATAGTACCTAAACCAGAAGATGATTGGAATGAGAAAAATGAGAAAAAGTGGTCGTGTGATTGGAGAGCTCGAAACATGTTAATTTCAGCACTTGGTGTTGATGAGTATTATCGAGTATCCCATTGCACGACAGCTAAAGAAATGTGGGACGCTTTAGAAGTTGCCCATGAGGGTACTACTGAAGTAAAACAGTCCCGCATTAACACACTCAATCAAGAGTTTGAGCTCTTTCGCATGAAACAAGGAGAATCCATCTCCGACATGCAAAAGAGATTCACTCATCTAACTAACCGATTGAATGCTCTTGGAAAACCTATTTCCAATGAAATTGCTACTAATAAAATTCTCAGGTGTCTTAGCAGGGAGTGGCAACCTAAAGTAACAGCAATCAAGGAAGCCAACGATCTAACAAGACTTACGATTACAACTTTGTTTGGAAAGCTGGAAGAACATCAGCAAGCATTGGAAAGTCTTGAAAAATATGAGAACAAAAGTAAGAAGGAAAAGGAGAAGAAAAGAGACAAAGAGGGAGAGAAGAAGCCAATAGCTCTTGTGGCCTCTAGCTCTAAGTCCTCACGAAAAGAGCAAAGCGACAATGATTCAAGTAGTGACAAAGACTCGGATGATGAGGAAATGGGACTGTTTGTAAGGAGATACAATAGATTCATTCGAAAGAATGGAGTCAAGCATTCCGACAAAAATCTCATGAAGTTTCGAAAACAATCTACAAATTCGAAACAAGAAGAGAACAAGAAGAGTAGAGGAAGAGGATGCTGTTTTAATTGTGGTAAATCTGGACATTATAAAACGGATTGCCCTATAAAGTATAAGGATCAAAGAAAGGATTCACCAAAAGGGCACAACAAACAAAGAAGAGCGTACATTGCATGGGAAAGTGATAGCGATTCATCAAGCACACAAAGCTCAAGTGATGATGATGAAGCAGGAAATCTGTGCCTTATGGCTCACACAAAAAATCTGTCCTACCACAAGAAGAAAAACAATGACAAAAAGGTAAAACAAGCCTACTACAATAATTTCTCTTCTATGTCTTTTTTGGAACTAAAAATAGCTTTTGAAAAACTGCATAACGAAGCTGTAGATGCTTTTAAAAGACTATCTTCCGACAAACATATTTTTTCATTTTTGGAAGGTAAAGTAAACAAAGCTGAAATTGAGTTAGAAGCGTTGAAAGCTAGTATTGCAGAAAATTCAAAAATTATTGACATTGACGGATGTAGTAGAGTTAGGTATTGTGACGCTTGTTATATTTGGCAAAAAGAGGTAAACACTCTTAAAGTCAAATTAGAGAAAGCGCTACAACCTAAAGTTACTTATGCCGTTGACCCCAAGTTGTTTAAGAAGTCATTGAATCCTCCATATGCAAAATACTCTTTTATTCTAAAGGATTCAATGAACAAGAAACAACAAACACATCATCATGGTTTATGTCATTATTGTTGTCATGCTGGCCATACCATTGAGAAATGCAAATTTAGGAGATTTCTTGTCCCTAAAGGCGTTTATCAATGGAAGCCAAAAGGCAACCATGTTAGCACTTACCCACTTGGACCCAATGAAAATTGGGTACCAACTTCTCTCTTTTGATGTTGTAGGATGAGTGCCTTGCCTCCGCAGATAGAAGGTGGTTTCTTGACAGCGGCTGCTCGAGACACATGACCGGTGACATATCGCTCTTTATAGACTTCAAGGCAAAGAAGAAGGGATATGTCACTTATGGAGACAACAACAAAGGAGCTATACTCGGCAAAGGTAGTGTAGGTAATCCCTCCACCACTACTATTTCAAATGTCCATTTAGTTGAGGGACTTAAACACAATTTGTTAAGCATAAGTCAACTATGCGACATGGGCTATAAAGTGTCGTTTACAAAAACTTGTTGCATAATTGAACATGTTGAACAAAACATTGTGTTTAAGGGAGTAAGAGTAAACAATATCTATATGCTTGACTTGTTTGATGTACCTTTAACAAGTACTAAATGTCTAGTCACCTTGAATGATGATTCTTGGCTTTGGCATAGACGTTTAGCGCATGTTAACTTCGATTTGCTAAATAAGGTTGTATCTAAGGATCTAGTAGTCGGCCTACCAAAAATAAAATTTTCAAAAGACCACCTATGCGACGCGTGCCAAATGGGAAAGCAAACAAGGGTGTCTTTTAAATCTAAAAATGTAATTTCAACTTCACGACCCCTTGAGCTTCTCCATATGGACCTCTTTGGACCTTCTAGGACAAAGAGCCTAGGTGGAAATTACTATGGCTTTGTAATAGTTGATGACTACTCTAGATTCACTTGGACTATATTCCTTCATAGCAAAGATGAAACTTTTTCTGCTTTTAAAAATTTTGCAAATCTGTCCCAAAACAAAATGAATTCCAAAATAGTTACAATTCGTAGCGATCATGGTGGTGAGTTTCAAAATTATCACTTTGAGAAGTTTTGTGACAAGTATGGTATTGAGCATAACTTTTCAGCCCCTCGCACTCCACAACAAAATGGCGTTGTGGAGCGTAAAAATCGTGTTTTAGAGGAGTTGGCAAGAACAATGCTTAATGAGGGTGGATTACCAAAATACTTTTGGACTGATGCTGTCAGCACAGCCTGTTATGTTCTAAACAGAATCTTAATTCGCCCTATTTTAAATAAAACTCCTTATGAACTTTTGAAAGGAAGAAAACCAAACTTGTCACATCTTCACGTATTCGGTTGTAAATGTTTTGTTTTGAATAACGGTAAGGAAAACATTGGGAAGTTTGATGCAAAAGCGGATGAAGGTATCTTTCTTGGTTACTCACTGTCAAGTAAAGCATATAGAGTGTATAATAAGCGTTTACTTACTGTTGAAGAATCTGTTCATGTTTCTTTTGATGAGTCTTATCCGAAAAATGTCGGAAAAGGTATTTCTTTTGATGACACAGGTGTATCTACAGAAGACATACTCAAGGAAGCTGTTGAGGAAACTGATCAGTCCAAAACAGCTGCCCATGAGAAGGAGGAAGATACTAGTCATGAAGAAATTGAGGAAGAACGGACAGCTGAAGTGAATGATCTTCCAACAGCTTGGAGATCCTCAAAAGACCATCCCATTGACAACATCTTGGGAGACATTTCAAAGGGAGTAATGACTCGTTCTAAGATAAGTAATTTTTGTTCTCACTTCGCGTTTGTTTCACAAGTAGAACCTAAGAATGCCAAAGAAGCCTTGATTGATGAATTTTGGCTAATGGCCATGCAAGAAGAGCTTAATCAATTTAAAAGAAATGACGTTTGGGAACTTGTCCCTCGTCCGCGAGATCATCATATCATAGGCACTAAGTGGGTTTTTAGGAACAAGCTTGATGAAAACGGAGTGATTACTAGGAACAAGGCACGTTTAGTAGCACAAGGGTATAACCAAGAGGAGGGCATAGACTATGAGGAAACTTATGCTCCAGTTGCTCGCCTTGAAGCTATACGTCTTTTGCTTGCCTATGCATGTTCTAAGGTCTTTAAGCTTTACCAAATGGACGTAAAGAGTGCCTTTCTTAATGGTGTCATAAATGAAGAAGTATATGTTTCACAACCTCCCGGTTTTGAAAATGCTGAAAATCCAGATCATGTTTACAAATTAAAACGAGCTTTGTATGGTCTTAAACAAGCCCCTCGGGTTTGGTATGAAAGACTTAGCAAATTCCTAATTGATCATGGATATTCAAGAGGTAAAGTGGACAATACTCTCTTTATTAAACACAAAGGGAAGCACATTCTTTCAGTTCAAGTTTATGTCGACGATATCATATTTGGTTCAACTAACATACACTTGGTCGAAGAATTTTCTAAGGTTATGCAGGGTGAATTTGAGATGAGTCTAATGGGGGAGCTGAACTACTTCCTAGGACTGCAAATAAAGCAACTTGATGAGGGTACAACAGTATGTCAAACAAAATACTGCAGAGAACTACTCAAGCGCTTTGGAATGAATGACTCAAAATCGATTGACACCCCAATGCCTACCAACGGAAATCTAGATAAGGATGAGCACGGTAAGTGTGTAGATGTCAAAAGGTTCAGAGGTATGATTGGATCTCTCTTGTATCTTTCTGCTTCTAGACCTAACATCATGTTTAGTGTTTGTATGTGTGCACGCTATCAATCAAATCCTAAGGAATCGCACCTAAAAGCGGTGAAGCGCATATTTAGATATCTTCACGGAACACCTAAATATGGGCTTTGGTATTCCAAAGGAAGTGATTGTAGCTTAGTAGGGTACTCCGATTCTGATTTTGCTGGCTGCAAATCAGATAGGAAAAGCACAAGTGGTACATGTCACCTGTTTTCAAATTCCTTGGTCAGTTGGCATAGCAAAAAGCAAGTTTCTGTGGCTTTGTCAACTGCAGAGGCAGAATACGTTGCAGCCGGTAGTTGTTGCGCTCAGATTTTATGGCTGAAGCAACAACTACAAGACTTCAACATTCAACTAAAACGTATTCCTATCAAATGTGACAACACTAGTGCCATAAACCTTACTAAAAACCCTGTTTTACACTCACGCACTAAACACATAGAGATTAGACATCATTTCCTTCGTGATCATGTTGAAAAAGAAGACGTTGTCTTTGAGCACGTTGATTCCAAAAATCAGCTTGCTGATATTTTCACTAAACCGTTGGCAACGGAACCTTTCTTCAACATTAGTCGCGAATTGGGAATCTTAGATCTCTCTCAATTGATGTCATAAGCATGTTACCTCTTAATTATATTATGCCTCACTATGGTTGATAAGAGTTGTTTTAGATGTCAATTATCCATCACAAGAGTTCTCCAACAGAGGTAATATCAATCCTTTCTACAATTTTCTTATTGCTAAGTGATTGTGTATGATAGAACAAATGTTCTTACTCTAGTTGATATAAAATTTGATTGCATATACTCCTTGTCCATATTGTGTGCACATTAACAATCTGACTTCTGAATCTCTTTTGAGCATAATCATCATGACATAGTGCATAATGCATATTCATACTGCATTAAAATTCATTAAAAGCTAGTTCAGCATCAGTATGCATCGACACAAACGAAGCATGCATCGATCCATACATTCTGAAATTCATATTTTTTTAAAACTGCTTCAGGATGCATCGATGCATCCATCGCATGTATCGATACACATGCCCATTGTGAATATTTGGCATCGACGCAAGACCATCTGCATCGATACATACTGATGCTATCTGAATTAAATGCATTTCTTTCTCTCTCATGCATCGACACATCAGCCAATCATATCACTTCCTATCTCAAGACTTCATATCATCTGCCCTCAAAAACCCCAAAACCAGTGGCTAACCCTAATCCTCCTCATCTTCACTCTCTCTCTAAAACCCTAAATCTCACATCACCATGCCTCCACGCACTATTCCAGCCAGAGCCAAAGGAAAAGGAAAGGGAAAGGAAACAGCCGGTACATCTCAGCAACCACCAGAAGTTCCTTCAAATGCCTTAGAGCTACTTCATCCTGCTGTTGCTGCTGAATTTGAAGAGTCCTTCAAGACAAGGTTAGTCATGAAACCTTACCTCTTTGATAAAACAGATGCCATTCACCTACACCTAAATGAAGTGGTTGAACTCTTACATGCACAAAGACTTGGGTCGTTTCTGTCCACAAAGGATGATTATCATGAGGATTTCATTCGGGTCTTTTATGCTGGCTTACAAACTGGTAGAGGCTATATGTTCCGGTGTTCTATCGGAGTCAGAACATATACCTCTGAAGCCTCTGATTGGGAAACGGTATTTCAAATGCCGCCTCCGTCGATGGTTTTCAAGTGCTGGCATGACCTGCATTTTGATCCTGAATGTGACATGAAGGACTTTACAACTTCTATCCTAAAGATTGATAGACCGCTGAGTGAGGATGAACACGTCACGTCAGGTATGATCAAGCAAACTCCGCGTATTCTTCACTGGATTATCACACATATTCTGCGTCCAACAAACAGTGGACACTCTCGGTTGGATAGGCCTAGCATACATCTTTTCTACATTCTGCAAAATAAGGTTCTCCTAAATTGGGCGAACTACTTTGTAAAACGTCTATTTTTTGTGCGAGACAGCTCCAAGAATGTGGCTCTAGGTTATGCCTCTCAAATAATGAAAATTCTTAAGTTTTGGAAAATTGCAATGCCTATTGTTCCTCTCCTATCTCCATCTGCTGCTCAAGAGTTTGACTCTGCCACTCTATCGCATATGGGATATCGGTGGGACAAGGACCGCAAATGTTTCTATTTCTTCGAAAGAAAATCCAAAACCAGAATTTACAACATTGACGTGCCCTCGGAACGCATCCATGTTGCTGAAGATCAGCCTGATGAAGAAATGCAGGATGCGGCTAAAATAGATGCACCACAAGCTGAGGCCAATACTGGTTGGGGTGATTGGGTGCCACGAAGGTGGTCTCCTACCAACTATGTACCTGAACCTACAGCCCCTCCATTCTCCGGTGGTACTTCAGCCTCAACACCAAATGCGGACATCACTCATATGCTTCAACAGATGGAAATTGTCAACAAAGAACGCCATGAAGAAGCACGGTACTGGCATGTTCAACAATCTGAATGGCACAACGAGCATCGGGACTGGCATGATGAGCATACACGGATGTATCAGAATCAACACGCTTGGCACCAAGACTTGGTTAAATGGCATCAGGTTTTCTACAACGAAATGTCCGGCTTTATGGACGACTGCCGTGAAAATCCTGGTATTATGGACAGCTTTAGAAGCATTGAAGTTCAGAACCGATTTGGGCAATACTCCATCATGGGCCAAAATCCAGACACAATGCCTCCTCCTTCGCCTCCGCCAAGCTACAGAGATCCTGACAGACATGATGAGGAGTCCTGTGGTGGCAACAATCCAAATTAACCAACCATCATTTCATCTCACTGCATTTCATTTCATATTGCTCAAGTTCTATTTTGTCGCACAATATATGGTTTAGCTTATGTAACTCTTAAACTCGTTCGTATCTTTAAAATGCTTTTCTAATTCTGTTTATCTCTATTGTTATTGCCCTTATTCTTCATTCTTTGTGAATGATTCTTTACTTTGAAGCTTCATTCTTTGTGATTGATAGCCTGTTATCCATTTTTTGCCATGTCCTGCTACATTATGCTACCTTGATAAATATGTTTCTTCCTCTTTTTGATGTTGACAAAGGGGGAGAAAATGCAGATATGCACAAACTCAGGGGGAGTATCACACATCTTGCCAAGAATTTGCCATCATCAAAAAGGGGGAGTTTGTGAGAGAATTCTTTACCTTGAATTAATTTTTAATGATAGCAAATTGTGTGATCATCATCCAAATGTTGGTTGTGCATTGCATTACATGATACATGTGTGTTTTATTATATTTTTCATCCCACCCTATTGTTGCATAACTGTACATATAGACCTACATTGATACTTCCCTCAAAATAACAATTAAAATGCATTTGGTGTCAGTATGCATCAATACATAAACCTCTGCATCGATACACACAGCATGTGATAAATCACAAAACATTTTTGTTCAGTATGCATCGATGCATACGAGTCATGCATCAATACATGAAAGGCAAAAGACTCTATGCATCGATCCACACGATCCCTGCATCGATACATGACTAATTGAAACAACCTGTGTATCAACACATACGCATCAGGCATCGATACATACTAGTGTAATAATCACATGCATCGATACACACGACTTTTGCATCGATACATGAATAATCAATTTCACCAAAAATTCACATATCCTACAGTATGCATCGATGCACACTATTATGTATCAATACATAAAGTTGTTTTGTGTTATAACAGCAACTGTTTTTGCAGCATATATATGACAGGTTATGAAAGCAGTGCAGCAAACGAATTCATTGAGGGAAAACAATTGAACACAAGATCAAAAGCAGTGTTGGAGCAATTGTTTGAGAGCATTAGAAACCTGAAAGAGACTTCATCTTCTTCATCTTCTCAATCACTTTTCTTCAAGAACATTTACACATAACCATTCTTGTTCTTTGGATTAAAGAAGCATCGAGATAACGTTCAGTGGTACGATCAAAGATCTAGCTGTGGTTTGCAGTGGAACGATCGAGGATCTAGCTGAGTTGAAGATTGAAGGGGGTTTCTAGGAAAAACCTACTGGTTTGTCCTTCAAGAACTGGAGTGTTCTTGAGGGTTTGGGAGTCACGTTTGCAGAACATATTCAGCCGCAGCGTTGAGTTTGGAGATCGGGGGATTTCGCAAGCAGGTCGTGGAACCGGTGAATTGTTTGCAATTTCGTGCAGGAAAATCTTGATCGTGCTCAGATCAAGTGAAGGTTCATACAAGAAGAAGTTCTTAGAGTTTAGAATTCTGTCTTTGTATCATAACCTTGTATCAACGGATTCGGCAAAAATTGATAATCAAAGTTCTCAATTTCATTTGAAATTGAGAGGGAGACGTACCCACACGCGAGGACGACGTGGGGAACTTCCTTACCAAATCTCTGCGTATCGTATTCTTACCTTACTCCTCTTTACGTTTTTCAAACTGTTTTCACAATTTCAGTTAGTTTGTGGTGATTGTTCCTTTTGCAAGACAGCAGTGGCAAGAAAACTTTTAATCAAACTCCATTGCTGTTTATCATCAATCAAATACACACCAACTGTTTGATAAAACGGTTAGCCAGATTTTATTCATTGGAAATAGACTTTAATGATAAGTGCATTCAATTAGTTAAAATTCTGGTGTGAATTGTTTCTGTCATTCTCATTAAAATCCAGCAATTAAACTTGTGTGTCCGGCTTTCTAGTAGCGGTTCAGAATAGACGGAAGTCGATTCGGGACTGATTTTTCCGCCAACTTTGAAAACTCTGATAAAATTTCAAATCCGTTAAATTTCAAAGAGGTGATCTATTCACCCCCCCTCTCGATCACTAGCCACACCGTCTAACACTAGGCAGCCAAGAATGATTCCATCAAAGCACTTAATCTGGCCACTTCCTCTTTCAGCTCACGGTTCTCTTGTTCTAGGTGATCCATCAGTCTCGAAATATTGGCTCTGGTGTAATACCGGTGAGTCAGCTTGTCTTCAAAATAAATGAAGAACACAGAGTTAGACCACAAGACAAGAAGCCGGGAACAAAACCTGCTTATGCACATGATGCATGCAATGTTTGTGCATATGATTTGTTTTTATTTCAAAGGAACTCTAGGGTTTTATTTGCAAATTTTGGAAATATTAAACATTTGTCATATATGGAAATATCTCATCAAATAATATCAGGGAAAAGAAGTACAACATTGTCAATCATATACAAGAGTAAAGGAAAATAATCATCCTATGGATCCCTAGAAACAATCATCTAAAGCTCGGGACACAGGAAGATAGGATGCGCGAAGCCTCTTCACCTCCCTCTCATAGGATGCCTCCATATCCGCCTTCTCCTTGGCGAGTCGATCATACTTCCTCTTCCAAAACTTGGAAGACCGAGGAAGTAGAGAAGTCCATGCATCATCAGGATCATCAATAACCTGATGTTCGAGGAACTCTATCAAAGCATCCTTCTCTCTGATCTGCTGAAGCAACTTTTCCCTTTCACGAATCCAAGCACGTGATCGGTCTTCGTCTCTCAACTCCTCTAATCCTTGGTTAAGGAGGGTTGAAGGCCCAACCATAACCAAAGGTGTAGGTCTCGGATACTCGTAAGGCATGAGATACTCAGAATCTCTCTTCCTAACCCAAGCAGTGTAAGGCTCCATAGCGACGACGCGCCTTTCAAGCCCTTCAACTTTTGGGGATCTTTACCCTCCTGAAAGAATACACCCTCTAACAGAATGTTATTAGGTTTATCCTTTAGGGGGAACCCATGCTGACGACACGCCAAAACAGGATTGTAGTTAATCCCACCACATGTACCAAGAAGAGGTAAATTGGAAAATTCACCACAAGAGTCGATAATCTGCACACCATCATACACACGGTTATACCAAGAGATATCATCATTAGTGAGAGACGTAAGTCTCGTAGACCACCCTAGACATTCTTTGTTCTCCTTGAAGACGACCGTCTGCGGTAAGTGAGAAATAAACCACTTATACAACAGAGGCAAACAACACACAATGGCACAACCACCCTTTGCATTCCTCATATGCAAAGAGAAATAGGCATCACCCAACAGAGTCGGAACGAGATTAAGAGTAAAGAAAATCCTAATAGCGTTCACATCCACAAACTTGTCGATGTTGGGGAACAATACCAATCCATAGATGAGAAGTACGAATATGGCTTCAAAGGGAGACCTTGAGCAATGAGGAACTCAGAAGGGAGACCTTGAATTCCACCTTTGGTAGTCATATGAGCGCCAACCAGAGATTCATCTATGTGTAACATGTTGGCTATCTCTCCAGAAGTATGAATACTCTCCAAGCCCCTGAACGGCAACTGGTCTAGAATAGGTATACCCACAAGGTAAGCATACTCCTCAAGCGTAGGCAAAAACTGGAAATCCGGAAACGTGAAGCAACAGTACAAGGGATCATAAAACTGCACAAATACACTCATCAACCTTTCATCTACCTGAGTAGTCAGAAGAGGAAGAAGCTTCCCAAAACGAGCCTTGAAACCCAAAGGATCTAATACATATGATGTCAGATTCCTTAACTCTTTCAAATCTGGCTGTCTGAAGCTGTACTTCTTTGTATTCCTTCTTTGTCTCTCCATGTCTGAAAATTTTGCAAATAAACCCCTTAAGTTCCTTGAAAATATTCTTCATTATTGATGATATGGATGCAAATGAGTGCATGAATGCATGAATGCAACAATCACACTCAAGGATCAAGCAAAGCACACCAAACAAAGGTCATGGGATGGATCATATCATCCTTAATATCAATCATCTATTTTGGTGGATTATGGCTTACACCTTATCAACACCGAAGTTCCATTGATATTAAGAACACATGAACGGATCAACCATGAATCAAGGGTTTGTTGTAAGTCACGAGCATGGAGTTTAGGTTAAGAACCACCCAAAGGGAGTGTACTAGGGTTTAAACCTGCCAAACATGTTCTACAAGAGGTTCCCATAGTCATCATCCCATCTTTTGGATATTATCGAAGAAACGACTACTCGTATTCCAAAAATATTCTCAAGAGAGACTCTTATGAGTGTAGTATCGCGTAACAATCGTATCAAATCCTATATTTGAACGACTTTCGCACTACATCCTAAGAATAAGCCAAGATGGGCTTGGTAAGCTAAGGTCCTTGGCTTCTAAGGTCTATATTGGAAAGAGTAATGTCTAACCACAACTTACTTGTGTGACATTATTGATCCCAACATGACCTCCACCAAGTGAATGGACTTGCAAGTCAACTTGCTAAGGAATAACTCCACACAAGTCAACAAGACTACGCCATTCTCCTATCCTAATTGCACTTGAGTCCGGGTATAGAACTCATCTCACAAAGATCACCAAGCATACGAGGAATTAATATCAAGCAAATCAATCATTACATACAATACAGTAATCCCAAATTGCACAAAAATATGTCACAAGACAATACAATACAACAAGCATGAAAAGTTGGCAAAACCCACTAGGCATTGTTCCCCAGTGGAGTCGCCACTTTTCTGTAGCGGGGTATTCGTTACAATTAGAGATATTGACTAAATCCAAGGTAAATCATACAAGTCGAGTCGCCGCCGCACTTCTATTTATCCATAGGAATGGTTAGAAAGCGAACAAAAACCTAAAAGTTTTAACAAAAACTAGGAAAAGGAACGAAGATCTGGGTAAGGGGGTTGGTTATGCAATGGGAAGGTGTTAGACACCCAAAACATCCTAGGTACTCCTAGGGAGCCCTTTTCATACTTGTTGTGAAGGTTGTTGTTCTTTTGTGAAAATTTGTTTGTGCAAACATGATTGAAGAGATGAGAGGAGAATATACAAGTTATTTACATTTTGTGTTTGGATGGATAAACCCATTGCCTATGTACCATCTTATAAAAAGATTAGGATCAAAACCTCGTAGTTCGGGGTAAAAATCTTAAAATGAGTTGGTGAATTGATTGGTCCAAAAGCCTTGAGGTCTTTTGTTATCAAAGGGAGAAAACTCAACCTAAAACCACAAATCCACCATGTGAGGATAACTTCAACATGCTAGTGAGGGGTTAACCCTATAATAAGCATGGAAGACTCATTGTCCATCACTAAGGACATAGGTGAGTATTACATCTACGACAGGGATAACTCAAACCTAATAGCTAAAGGTTATGGAAGATTTGATTAAGAAAGTGGCCATTGGAACCACAAGAAGACATTTGAATGGGTTATATTTACCAATTAGAAGTATATACAAAAATGGTCAAAGTTGACTTACAAGTTCAATTCAAAATAAGTGTTATGAAAAGAGAGTTTGAAAATCAAAAGCATAAGGCTTAGGTTTCTAATGTTTTTAAAAAAACAATGGTTAAATGTTTGCACAAAGAGTTTTGGCTTGGGTTAGAGTGAGAGAATAAGAAGAAGGGCTAAGTCCTAAGTAAAACAAAAAGAGAAGGGATGAAGAATCAAAACCACACAAGGAATTCCTCTCTTGAGATCATATTGATGATCCAAGTAGCTCCCATCCTTTGGAATAAGCAACCACAAAGCATAAGAAATCAAATAAGTCTCTTAAGAGATCCTCAATGTAACTTGTATCTTCCACTTGGATGATCATGGCAATCTTCCTCCAACTAAGCTCAAATGGAAACTTCTAGCACAAAAGCACACACATCAAAAGTTCCATGAAGTAAAACAAGAATGGACAAGAGTGAGTTTAGAGATTTGGGTCTTCTAATCCATCTTCGCCCTTAAGATCCTTTTACTCCAATTTTGCATAAGGAAGGTCCTAGAATCTAAGTCCAATTCTCCATTTCTTTGCATAGGGTAAGTCCTAGAAACTAAGTCCATTTCTTTGCATTTGGTCCACAACAATCAAAACAAAACACAAGCACAATAATATATACACAATTATGTGCTCAAGTGAGCAAAAGGCAAAGGGCATTAACATAAACATGTGCTCAAGTGAGCAAAGAGAAGAGCAAATGGATAATATGTGCAAGAATAGTAAATTGCATAAAAGTAAATTGCATTAAGTAAATGTTAATTGTCAATAGTTAGTGTTAGTAGTTAGTGTGCCATAAGGCAAATTTAGCGCTATGTTAAACAATCGTAATTGGACTTATGTAGAAGTCACAACTATCTGAGGCCGGTCAATAATAATATAGGCAACAACACAAGTTAGAAGTCTTGATTAGAGAACCAAGTTCCAACAACTTGCCATGCCAAAAAGAAAATGAGAATTGATCTTGTATGGGTTTAAGCCTTTGGCATGATTTAGAAGACAACCTATCCTTAATGCAAAGCCATTCACTTGATCCATTGATCAAGATGAATTAGATTTGAATCAAGGAAGATTAAATCTCCCTAACCAATGCTAACTTATCAACCTTCAACTCATTGATCAAGAAGAAAAGAAGTAGAAGAAAAAGAAGGAGAAGATGGATAAGAGAAATGGAAATGGCAAAATTAAAGTGCATTAAATGAAATACCATGTACCAATCCTCATATGTTGACCAATAACATTGAAAGTCAAGGTCAAACAATCAAAAACAGAAGTGAGATGAAGATTGGGAGTCAAGAACTGAATAAACTATTTTTGGCATTTTGTTAATATTTAAAATTAAACTTGAATTAAAATAATGGAAAGGTCAAACTTCAAAATTACTTCAAATCAACCTTGAAAGGTCCAAGTAATTTATCCCAAGTTCAACAAGGTCAAACAAAGTTTGACAAAAAATTTCAGCATTTTTAAAAGTCAGAAACTATTTTTAATCAATTAAAAATGAATAAAAATAGCCTAATTGAACTAAAATCTCAAATAAATCTCAAATAAATTTGAAAATTGATGAGAATATTTTTCATAGATCCATCATCATTCAAATAGGTTAGGACAATATTTTTGTATTTTTTGAATATCAAAAACTATTTAAAATGAATTAAAAATAACCAGAAAAGAGAAAATTCACAAAAAATATCAAATGACAAAATAAAAAATATTAAAAATTAGAAATAGAAACTAGAAATTATTTGGGAAATAATACAATTGGTCCCATAATTTTTGGATTAAAAATGAAAGAGATATTGATTTTTGAAATAAAAAGGAATTTAAGAAAATAAAAACAGAAATTAGAAATTGGAAAAAACAAGAGCCCTTGGATCTGAGCTCATTAATTGAGCTGGCATATCCAAGGATCCAGAGGCGCGCGCTCATGGTAATCCACGGTCAATGCAATCACATGGGAAAGAATAAAAAGTCATAACAAGCAATGGTCAGGATTTGATCTGGGAAACACATCCAATGGCCAGAATTCAAACTGGCAACAGGTGGCCACCAGAGCCACCTTCTTCTCCGATGAGCCTCCAGATTCCGGTCAATTTTGCAGGTTTTCAAACCTTAATGAAAATGCACGATCCTTATACCAAAATGAAGCTAGGGTGATATACATCACCCCTGTAACCTTGAATCACACTCAAGATTCCTATAAATGGAGAAATCTGAGGTGGAAGATTCAGGTATGCAAAATGCAGATCAAGGAAACGCAAAATTGAAGCTACCACTAGCTTGCCTCTCAAGTGAGGACTTCAGAAAACATTTTGGCCAAGCAAATAGATCACGGAAATGAGAGATTCGAAGAAAATACCAATTGAAGAGTAAGCTTGATTTCTGGAGAATTGGACTTGATTCTTTGCTTGCTTTACCAAAATAGAAGTTCAATGAGATGAATGATGAAGGTTTAGAAGCATTAGATCTAAGAATTCAACCAGATGAAGTTGAATTTTAGATCTGAAAAATTTGAGAAAAATGAAATTTGCTTCTTTAGTGATGGCTATGGAGAGAATTCTGCAGCATTTCAGGTTGAATCAGGTGTGTGAAATGAATGGAATGAGGTCTCTATTTATAGAGGAAGTGGCAAGGAGAATGTGATAAATCCGTGTGTATGGCATGTGGAGCTTCATTGCATGGGCTTGCATGATCATGCACAAGGCCCAAAAACAATGCCAAATGAATTCTGAGCATCATCCAAATGAAATTAGACGTGTGACTTGCAAGGAAATTGCTTATGTACCAAGATTTCAAGTGAATTCCTCATTTGTACCTAAACATTCATCTCTTCGAAAATCCCAATTAAAAAATCCAAACATGATCATGTGAGTAATGGTTGGAAAGGTCTTGATGTAAGGAACAATTGTTATGTTGGGCAAAAATACATTCGAAATGTGGAAATTTATGAATTTTGAGTTTAAAGTGCAAGGTGCATGACATGTCAAGGCAAGGTTTCTAAAATTGGCCAACTTTCAAGCCCCTCTGTTTAGAGGATGCAAGCCTCAAATGGAAAAACATCCAACATCAAAGTTGTAGACCTTTTCAAGAAAATCAAAATGGACTTAAATTTTGCATCATTTGAATTTTTGATAAAAGAGTTATGGGAACTTGAAGTTGGATATTTTTGCCTTTTAATGCATTTGGTCAAAAAAGACCTATAATGTCTTGCATTATCACATGTATTTCCTTTGCGATTTTAAAATTTTGTTCAACATGGCATTTGAAGTAGAGATCTTAAGCTTTCCAATGCATTTGAACAACCTCAGCCCATGATCAAATAAAATCAAGGGAAGTTTCTTTAATTTCATCATTTCATGCATATTTGAACTTATTTGAGTGTCCTCAATCATCAATTCATCAAGATGTGAGTCATGGACTTGAGAAGTTGATCAGTCAATCCATCTTACTATTTTGAAATGCACTGAGACCTAACTTTTGATGTGTTGGTCAAATGGAGATGATCCCAAAAGAAAACATGTTCTTAAGGACAATATGAAAAACTTTCATGTTCATCAAAAATTGATTTGAAGCTTGGAAGGCCATTATCCATTCCAAGATATTATAGGTCATTTTGACTGAAACCCTAATTTTGGGCCAACTTCCCAAGAACATAACTCATTCATTTTTTATGATTTTGAGGTGGAATCAAATGCATTGGAAAGGTTACGATGTCTAATGCAAATGTTATGTTGAACAAAAGTTCAAAATATCAAAGGAAATACATGTGATAATGCAAAACATTATAGGTCACTATGGACCAAATGCAGTGAAAGGCAAAAAAGTCCAACTTCAAGTGCCCATAACTCTTTCATCAAAAATCCAAATGATGCACAATTTAATTCCATTTTGATTGTCTTGAAAAGATATACAACGTTGATGTTGGAGGTTTTTTCATTTGAGCCTTGCATCATCAAAACAGAGCGGCTTAAACATTGGCCAAATTTGGAAACCTCACCTTTGCATGTTTTGAACCTTACACTTTAAACTCAAAATTCACTAATTTCCACACTTCAAATGGATTTTTTCCCAACATAACATTTGTTCCTTACATCAATACCTTTCCAACCATTACTTACATGCTCATGTTTGGATTTAGCAAATGGCATTTTCGAAGAGGAGAATAACATGTGCATAACATGTTGAAACTCATTACACAAGCTTCTGCATTGCCAATTACACGTCCATTTCAGCTCATTTATATCTCAGATTGCATTTGGCATTGGATTTGGGCTTTTGCATGATCATGCAAGTCCATGCAAAGAGTATCCACTTGCCATGCACACACGGATTTCTCATTGCTTGCACCATGCTTGGTTATAAATAGAGGCATCATTCCATTCAATTTTCATGCATGAATCAACCTGAAATGCTGCTGAACTGAAAACCAAAACTCTCACCAAAGGAACTATTTCATTTTCATTCAAATTTTTCAGATCTGAAATTCAACTAAATCTGGTTGAATTTCTAGATCTAAAGTTCCTAGACCTTCATCCTATAGTCCATTGTACTTCTGTTTGGCTAAAGGATGCAAGGAAGCAAGCTCAGATCACCACAATTCAAAGGTTCTCTCCAACTAGTTTTTTCTTCGAAACTCACTATTTCTTGACCTATTTGCTTGGATATTGTGTTGGCTGAAGTCCTCTTCATAAAGGCAATTGTTTTGAGTGCTCAATTGTTGAAATCCATGAAGTTCAGTATGAACACCATGATTTTTTCTCTCTGATTTCTCTCTCTATGAGGATCTAGAGGAGAAACCAATGGTACAGGGGTGATGTACATCACCCCAGCTTTCCAATGATGTATGGATCGTGTATTTTGGTTAAGCTTTTGAAACCTGAAAATGTCACAAAGGAATCTTCATGTTCACCGGAGAAGACGGTGGCTCTGACCACCGTCTCTTTGCCAGATGGATTATGGACCATTGGATCTGATCTCCAGTTTGTACCCCAGCCTTTGGATCTTATGACTTTTAATAATTCATTGTGTTACGCGGTGACTTTGGCCTACCGTGGAAACGCGCTTCTGGACCATTAGATGTTGTCACGTCAATTAATGAGTTCCATCAGACGCTCCTGGTTTTTTTGATTTTCCTATTTTCTTATCTAATTTCTTTTATTTCCATTATTTTCAAAAATTCTTATCTTCATTTTAATTCCAAAAAATATGGGACCAATTGCATTCTTCTCCAAATAATTTCTAGTTTCTAATTTTGATTTATAATATTTTTAATTTTTGTCATTTGATATTTTTTTGTGAATTTTCTCTTTTCTGGTTATTTTTAATTCATTTTAAATAGTTTTTGATATTCAAAAAATACAAAAATATTTTCCTAACCTATTTGGATGATGATGGATCTATGAAAAATATTCTCATCAATTTTTTAATTGATTTGAGATTTATTTGAGATTTTAGTTCAATTAGGTTATTTTTATTCATTTTTAATTGATTAAAAATAGTTTCTGACTTTTAAAAATGCTGAAATTTTTTGTCAAACTTTGTTTGACCTTGTTGAACTTGGGATAAATCACTTGGACCTTTCAAGGTTGATTTGAAGTGATTTTGAAGTTTGACCTTTCTTTTATTTTTAATTCAAGTTTATTTTTAATATTGAAAATGCCAAAAATATTTTGCTTATTGCTTGACCTCCAATCTCCATCCCATTTTTGGTTTCTCATTGTTTGACTTTGACTTTCAATGTCATTTGGTCAACACACATGGATTGGTACATTTTATTTCACCTTATTCTCTTTATTCTTTCCTATTCCATTATCCATTATTCATCTCTTTCTTCTTCTTTTTCTTTTTCTTTTTTGATCAATGAGTTGAAGGTTGATAAGTTAGCATTGATTAGGGAGACTTAATCTTCCTTAATTCAAATCTAATTCATCTTGATCAATGGATCAAGTGAATGGCTCTGCATTAAGGATAAGTTGTTTCCTAAATCATGCAAAGGACTTAAACCAATACAAGATCAATTCTTTTTTTCTTTTGGCATGGCAAGTTGTTGGAACTTGGTTCACTAATCAAGACTTCTAACTTGTGTTGTTGCCAAAATTCTATTGTCGGACTCAGATAGTTGTGACTTCTACATAAGTCCATTTACGATTGCTTAACATAGCGCTAAATTTGCCTTATGGCACACTAACTACTAACACTAACTACTAACCAGTAACATTTAGTTTTGATCTTTACTTTTATGCAATTTACTATTCTTGCACATATTATCCATTTGCTTTTTCCTTTGCTCACTTGAGCACATGTTTATGTTAATGCAATTTGCCTTTTGCTCACTTGAGCACATACTTGTGTATATACTATTGTGTTTGTGTTTTGTTTGATTGTAGTGAACCAAATGCAAAAAATGGACAAAAGAACTTAGACTTTAGGATCTTCCCTATGCAAAATGGAGTCAAAGAGCAACTAGGCCTCATGCCTTTAGAGTGTTATAAATGTCAACGAGCAACTAGGCCTCATGCCTTTAGAATGCTTAAAGCTTGAAGATGAACATTGAAAGGACCATATTCTAAACTCCCTCTTGTCCATTCTTTGATTTGTCAATAGAACCTTTTGATGTGTGTGATTCTTTGTGCTAGGGATTCCAACTTGATCCAAAATGGGGAACCATTGCCATGTGCTTCTAAGAGAGAGAGATTCAAGATACATTGAGGAACCTTCCAAGAGTTCATTTGATTGTTGATTGCTTGAGTTTATGCTTATGTGATTGCTTATTCCAGAGGATGGGAGCTACTTGGATCATCCATATGATCTCAAGAGAGGAACTCCTTTTGTGGTTTTGTTTCTTATCCCTCACCTTTTACTTTGCTTAGGATCTTAGCCATTCTTCTTCTTCCCTCCACTCTAACCCAAGCCAAAGCTTTTGTGCAAACATTTAATACTTGTTTTCAACATTAGAAACCTAAGCCTTATGCTTTTGATTTTCAAACTCTCTTTTCATGACACTTATTTTGAATTTAATCTCTAAGTCAACTTTGACCATATCTTGTAAAAACTTTTCATTGGTAAATATAACCCATTCAAATGTCTTTTGTGGTTTCAATGGCCACTCTCTTAATCAAAACTTTTTCATAACTTTTAGCTATTAGGTTTGTGTTATCCTTGTGGTAGATGTAATACTCACCTATATCGTTAGTGATGGAAAATGAGTCTTCCTTGCTTATTATAGGGTTAACCCCTCACTGGCATGTTAAAGCTATCCTCACATGGTGGATTTGTGGTTTTAGGTTGAGTTTTCTCCCTTGGATAACAAAAGACCTTAAGGCTTTTGGACTAATCAATTCACCAACTCATTTTGAAATTTTTACCCCGAACTACGAGGTTTTGATCCTAATCTTTTTATAAGATGGTACGTAGGCAATGGGTTTATCCATCCAAACACAAAATGTAAATAAACTTGTATATTCTCTTCTCATCTCTTCAATCATGTTTGCAGAAACAAATTTTCACAAAAACAACAACCTTACAACAAGTATGAAAAGGGCTCCCTAGGAGTACCTAGGATGTTTTGGGTGTCTAACACCTTCCCATTGCATAACGAACCCCCTTACCCTGATCTCTGACTCACCGGTACTACACCAGAGCCAATTCTTCGAGACTGATGGATCATCTAGAACAAGAAAACCGCGACTTGAAGGAAGAAGTAGCCAGGTTGACTGCTCTGATGGAGTCATTCTTGGCCGCTCAGAGCCAATCTTCTCCAACGCCATCAACTCCTCACCAGAGGATGGTCATTTCTGAGATCGTGACTTCTACTGTGCCTGCTGCGACAGCTCACTTTGCACCATCCATGCTAGCCGAATTCCCTTGGGGAATGCCCGCCAACTTTATTCCAATTGTTGTTTCTTTGCCGGTATCTAGCCCGGTCATGTCCGTGCCACCTCCTGTCGTGCACACGTTACCAACGGTCGAAGATACCATCTACCACTCTGAGCCATCTGAGGACCCAGATGTTTATGAAAAGATGGATGATATGAAGCACCAATTCCTTGAGCTTCGCAAGGAATTGAAAACTTTGAGGGGGAAAGACCTCTTTGGTAAAAGTGATGCTGAGTTATGCCTTGTGCCCAACGTGAAGATCCCTATTAAATTCAAAGTGCCTGACTTTGAGAAGTATAAGGGAAACACATGCCCCCTCATCCATCTTGTGATGTAAGCTCGCAAGATGTCAACACAGACTAACAATGATCAACTGCTCATCCACTATTTCCAGGGCAGTCTGTCCGGTGCCGCTCTCCGGTTGTACATGGGTTTGGAGAGTTCGAACATCCGATCTTTCAACGACCTTGGCGAGGCCTTCGTCAAGAAATACAAATACAATGTGGATATGACTCCTGATAGGGACCAGCTGACGGCGATGTCCCAGAAAGAGAAAGAGACCTTCAAAGAATACGCCCATAGATGGCGCGAATTGGCAGCCCAGATAGTGCCTCCCCTTGAGGAAAAAGAGATGACCAAGATCTTCCTGAAGACCTTGAGCTCGTTTTATTACGAGAGAATGTTAGCCAGTGCTCCCTCAGACTTCACCGAGATGGTGAATATGGGGATGAGATTGGAAGAAGGGGTCCGTGAAGGACGCTTAACTCGAGAGGAAGGCTCTTCGGCAAAAAGATATGGAAGCTTTACGAAGAAGAAGGAAGGAGAATCACATGCCGTGTCTTCCCATGTCAAAAGAAGACCCTCTGTGAAGAGGAAGATTGCTCGCCCAATCAACAGTCAGCATCAGGTGGCTCATATAGCACCCGTTTTCAGGGAAGCTCAACATTATCAGCAACCGCAAACTCAGCAATATCAACAACAACAGCATCCACAACAGCAGGCCTATCAGCCTCGAAACAACAATAATGCTAGTACCAGCTATGAGAGGAAGAGGGTCACCTTTGATCCAATTCCGATGACTTATGCTGAACTCTACCCGTCATTGATCGATAGAAAGTTGATCACTCCGCGAGACCCTCCCGCTGTACCTGCTAACCCCCAGTGGTGGTACAAGCCTGAGCTTCATTGTGTGTATCATTCTGGTGCTCCCAGACACGACGTAGAGAACTGTTATCCCTTGAAGACCAAGGTGCAAGACCTTGTGAGAAGCGGGATTTTATTTTTTGAGGATGTTTGTCCAAACGTAAAGAAGGACCCATTGCCCGAGCATGGGAAGTCTGTCAATATGGTCCAGGGCTGCCCTGGCAAGTACAAGGTGAAATATGTCAGTCATATCCGGCAATCGCTGGTTGAGATGCATAGATTGCTATGTGACTATAGCCATTATGAGCATGACCATGATAGATGCAGAGTCTGTTCCGTCAATCAGAGAGGATGTCGCCAGGTGCCTAAAGATGTGCAAGAGATGTTGGATGAAGGAGTCATTGAGATCCTTCAAAATAGAAATGTTGACGAAGATGAGCTCGAAGTCAATGTGATTTCCCCGGTATTCCGGATACCTGAGCCTGTTGTCATCAAGTATGATGGTAGCAAGCAGAAGGTTTCTCCTGCTCTCGTCATCAAACCTGTCGGACCTGTACCGTACTCCTCTGAGAAAGCGGTTCCTTATCGCTACAATGTTGTGGCAGTAGAATATGGGAAAGAGGTGTCCTTGCCCTCCTCATCTGTTGTTAACATTGTCGATTTCAGTGGATTGACCCGTAGTGGTCGTGTATTTTCAGCACCGTCAAAGCCTCAAACTGATGCTCGAGGAAGTGTTGATGCTGATTTTGTTGAACGCCTGATTGGGAATGCCGTGAGCACTCCGAATCCGGCACTTGTTGTTAAGCCCTCCTCTATGTTAAGAACTCCTGCTTCTGCTGGCCCGAGTGGCAATACGAAAGAAGATTGTGATGAGATACTGAGGCTCATCAAAAGGAGCGAGTACAACGTTGTAGACCAGCTTCTACAAACGCCATCCAAAATATATGTGTTATCGTTGCTTTTGAATTCAGAACCACACCGAGAGGCTCTGCGGAAGGTGTTGGATGTGGCGTACGTGGATCACGATGTCACAGTAGAACAATTTGATAGCATTGTTGCAAACATTACCGCTTGTAACAACTTGAGTTTTTGTGACTCTGATCTCCCCGAGGAGGGAAGAGACCACAACTTGGCTTTACACATATCTATGGGTTGCAAAGATGACGCCATGTCCAATGTTCTGGTGGACACTGGGTCATCATTAAACGTATTTCCGAAATCCACTCTTGGGAAGCTGTCATATCAAGGGCCTCCCATGAGGCAGAGTGGAGTAGTTGTGAAGGCTTTCGATGGGTCTCGCAAAACTGTGATTGGCGAGGTTGATATCCCAGTCAAAATCGGACCAAGTGATTTCCAGATTACCTTCCAGGTTATGGATATTCGCCCATCGTATAGTTGTCTTTTGGGCAGACCATGGATTCACGAGGCGGGCCCCGTGACATCCACCTTACACCAGAAATTGAAATTTGTAAAGAATAAGAAGCTGGTAGTGGTACGGGGAGAAAAGGATCTCCTGGTTAGCCATTTGTCTTCCTTCTCTTATATAGATGCTGAGGATGAATTTGGAACTCCGTTCCAAGCTTTATCTATTGCTGAGCCTATTAAGAAGGGAACTTCTTCATTTTCTTCCTACAAAGATGCAAAGTTGCCCATTGAGCATGGCGCAACTACTGGTTTGGGGAAAATGATTGAGTTAAAACACAACAAGTCCCGAGCTGGCATAGGTTATTCCTCTGGGGTTTCCAACACGAAAGGGTTGTTCAAAAGTGGAGGTTTCATCCACACTAGTCAAGACGAGGAGGCTGCCGCCATCTTGGAAGAGGACGAAGAGGATTCTGGCAACTTTGTCATCCCTGGAGGGATCTGCAATAATTGGGTCGCTGTGGATATTCCGACAGTTATCCATAAGTCAAAGCAATGTTCATTGTGTTTAAAAACCCTTCGCCCATGCCAAAGGGAGAAGTGATGACATTGTTGGCGCATAAATACAATGATATTTTCATTCAATAGATTCATGTTAAATGTTTGTTTTCCCAATTATTTTCCCTTTTCGCTTTTGCATGAAATTGGTGATCACATAAAACCAAAAAAATAGAATAAAATTATTCTTTTCATCTGTATAATGGTTTGCCTTGTTTGAATTCTAAAAGCTCTTTATTTGAGGCGGAAGAACATAATGACCCAACACCATCTCCCAACTTTGAATTCCCTGTATTTGAGGCGGAAGAATATGATGATGAAGATATTCCTGACGAGATTACCCGTCTACTTGAGCATGAAGAGAAAATCATTCAGCCGCATCTTGAGAATCTAGAAACAGTCAACTTGGGGTCTGAGGATTGTGTGCGAGAAGTGAAGATTGGGGCACTCCTGGAAGAGTCTGTTAAGAAGGGGTTGATTGAGTTGCTACGAGAATATGTCGATGTCTTTTCCTGGTCATATGAAGACATGCCTGGTCTAGATACTGATATTGTACAACATTTCCTACCTTTGAAACCTGAGTGCGTGCCTGTGAAGCAGAAGCTCAGAAGAACTCATCCTGATATGGCAGTAAAGATCAAAGAGGAAGTTCAAAAGCAAATTGATGCGGGGTTTCTGGTGACTTCTACGTATCCTAAGTGGATGGCCAATATTGTGCCCGTGCCTAAGAAAGATGGAAAAGTCTGGATGTGTGTGGACTATAGAGACTTGAATAAAGCTAGTCCGAAAGATGATTTCCCTCTACCACACATTGATATGTTGGTAGATAATACAGCTAAATTCAATGTCTTCTCATTTATGGATGGATTTTCCGGATATAATCAAATTAAGATGGCACCCGAGGATATGGAGAAGACAACATTCATCACACCTTGGGGAAAATTCTATTATCGAGTGATGCCCTTCAATTTGAAGAACGTCGGAGCCACGTATCAACGAGCTATGACTACCTTGTTTCATGATATGATGCATAAGGAGATCGAGGTATATGTTGACGATATGATCGCTAAGTCAAGAACGAAAGTTGAACATGTAGAGCACCTGTTGAAGCTCTTTCAGCGTTTGAGAAAGTATAAGCTTCGTCTGAATCCTAACAAGTGTACATATGGAGTCCGTTCCGGTAAGTTATTGGGCTTTATTGTCTGTGAAAGAGGTATTGAAGTTGATCATGCAAAGATCAAAGCAATACAAGAGATTCTTGCGCCCAAGACTGAGAATCAAGTCCGAGGTTTTCTTGGCCGCTTGAATTACATTTCCAGATTCATATCTCACATGACTGCCACATGTGCACCGATATTCAAGCTCCTCCGGAAAGATCAGTCCCAGCATTGGACCGAGGATTGCCAGAAAGCTTTTGACAGTATTAAAGAGTATCTGTCTGAGGCTCCGATCCTATCTCCGCCCGTGGAAGGAAGACCACTGATTATGTATCTAACTGTTCTTGAAGACTCGATGGGTTGTGTCCTTGGTCAGCAAGACGAATCAGGAAAGAAAGAATATGCTATTTACTACTTGAGCAAGAAGTTCACTGATTGTGAGTCTCGATACTCAATGCTTGAGAAAACATGTTGTGCTTTGGCTTGGGCTGCTAAGCGCTTACGCCAATATATGTTAAATCATACGACTTGGTTGATATCCAGAATGGATCCAATCAAGTATATTTTTGAGAAGCCTGCTTTAACAGGGAGAATTGCCCGTTGGCAGAAGTTGTTATCTGAGTATGATATTGAGCATCGAGCTCAGAAGGCTATTAAAGGTAGTATCTTGGCTGACCACTTGGCACATCAGCCAATTGAGGATTATCAGTCAGTTCAGTATGACTTCCCGAATGAGGAGATTTTGTATTTGAGAATGAAAGATTGTGATGAGCCTACGCTCGATGAAGGGCCAGAGCCTGGATCCCGTTGGAGCATGGTATTTGATGGCGTTGTAAATCAATATGGAAATGGTATTAGGGAAGTTATTATTACTCCTCAGGGCACACATTTTCCTCTTACATCAAGGCTAACTTTCAAATGCACGAATAATATCGCTGAGTATGAGGTCTGTATTATGGGGTTGGAGGAGTGCATTGATCTAAGGATCAAGCATCTTGATGTTTATGGTGATTTGGCCCTTGTTGTTAATCAGATTAAGGGTGAATGGGAAACGAATCAACCCGGCCTCGTTCCATATAGAGATTATGCAAGGAGGATTTCAACGTTCTTTACTGGGGTTGACTTCCATCATATTCCTCGAGATGAGAATCGGATGGCAGACGCTCTCGCTATACTTGCTTCGATGATTGTGGTAAGACTTTGAAATGAAGTTCCCAATATCACTATGATGCGCTTGGACAGACCAGCTCATGTATTTGCAGTAGAAGAAGTAAAAGATGATAAGCCATGGTACTATGACATCAAGCGTTTCCTTTAGAGCCAGATTTACCCACCTGGGGCATTTGTGAAAGATAGGAAGACTCTGAGGAGATTATCAGGAAGTTTCTACCTCAATGGTTACGTACTTTACAAGAGAAACTTTGACATGGTTCTGCTCAGATGCGTGGATAGACACGAAGCAGACCTGTTAATGACTGAGGTCCATGAGGGTTCATTTGGTACTCATTACAATGGACACGCCATGGCTAGAAAGATGTTGAGAGCAGGCTACTATTGGCTGACAATGGAGTTTGACTATTGCAAATATGTGAAGAAATGCCATAAGTGTCAGATTTATGCAGATAAGATTCATATTCCCATGACACTTCTGAATGTGATTTCATCTCCATGGCCTTTCTCCATGTGGGGAATCAACATGATTGGCATGATAGAACCGAAAGCGTCCAATGGACATAGATTTATACTCGTAGCAATTGATTACTTCACTAAGTGGGTTGAAGCAGCATCATATGCTAATGTGACCAGGCAGGTGGTTGTGAAGTTTATCAAGAATCAACTCATATGCCGATATGGTGTGCCAAATAAGATCATTATTGATAATGGATCTAACCTGAACAACAAGATGATGAAAGAGCTATGTAGATAGTTCAAGATTGCGTATTATAACTCTTCCCCTTACAGACCGGAGATGAATGGGGCTATTGAAGCTACTAATAAGAATATCAAGAAGATTATCCAGAAGATGGTTGTCACGTATAAAGATTGGCATGAGATACTGCCGTTTGCTTTACATGGATATCATACCTCTGTTCGCACTTCGACAGAGGCAACCCCTTTCTCTCTCGTTTATGGCATGGAGGTTGTGCTCCTAGTAGAGGTGGAGATCCCATCAATGAGAGTCTTGATGGAAGCCAAGTTGACTGATGTTGAATGGGTTCAGAGTCGTTATGACCAGTTGAATTTGATAGAAGAAAAGAGATTGACTGCCATGTGCCATGGTCAATTATATCAACAAAGGATGAAGAAATCCTTTGATAAGAAGGTCAAGCCTCATGTGTTTCGAGAAGGTGACCTTGTGCTCAAGAAAGTCTTGTCTTTCGCGCCCGATTCCAGGGGCAAGTGGATTCCAAACTATGAAGGTCCATATGTTGTTAAGAGAGCCTTTTCAGGAGGTGCTTTGATACTTACAACTATGGATGGGGAGGATTTCACTCGTCCTGTGAATTCAGATGCAGTCAAGAAATACTTCGCCTAAAAATAAAAACAGAAGAGCTCGCTAATTTGAAAACCCGAAAGGGCGGCTTAGGCAAAAATGAGCGTCTCGGTGGATTGAAAACCCGAAAGGGTGATCCAGGCAAAAGTTAGAGACATAAAAAAAATGAATGTATGTATCCCGCTAGATTGAGTACCTCACCCTGGGACAATCTAGGCACAAAAATAGGGATTTGGCAATTAACTGCATCCTGACAAGATCTTGTTCTTCAACTGTTATCCGTCAGAGATTCTCGCCTATTCATCATCAACCAAAGCTTCGAATACATCGGATTCATAATTGGTGGAGAAATGGTCATTATATTCAATGTAGCCCTTTTCCAATATATATCACCAATTTCAAATTTGTAAAGATCTATGGGGTCTTGCCATTTGTGTAACACCCCTTTTTCTACCCCAAATTATTTAGCATATAATCAGAGTAAATAAGCACGCATATAAAGAAAAGGGCGTCACATCGACGTTTTTGAAACTTAAAACTTTCAAAAACCAACAATACACCTGGTCATTCAGAATAACACATTTCACTCATCATGAATATTCAAGCAATATGCGTTCGCAGTGGAAAATAAAGAATACTCATGTATTTCATAAAAATGATCCATGTCCCATACCATGATCATCTCGACTTAAAATAAACAAGTAATGACATAAAGCATATCCAAATAAGATACGAGTTCAATACCACTAATCTACCCAGTGTTACATGACCAGAGCATTGACTCATTACCTAACTTCAAACTAAATAAGGAAACTCTCTAGCTATTCTTGAGCGAGCTACCGTCCACCTACTCCAGCAATACTACTCTGTAGTATCTGCACGATACCCATGTAAAGGTAACATTCAAACAGAAAGGGTGAGGATTCAAATCATTATGAAATAGCATAATAAGGCAAAATGAATCAAAACACAATTTAAGAATTCATCACACTTGGTATAATCACATCAATAATATTAACCAACAATCATCTCACATATTTCAAACGTACATCACACACTCACATCAATACATGCATTCAATGATCACATAACTATAGACGACTCCATGCAATGCATGTGGTACCTCAATGTGAACTCAAAGTTTCACCGCTTTCCGATTCAATATCTAAAATCCAAGCCACGCTTCCGATCCGGACAAGACCAAAGCCCTACGTCTATTTCCAATGAAGGATCACCGCTTAAAACTACGCCTAATCCCAATTAAGGATTAACGTCTGCTACGTCTGTTTCCAATGAAGGATCACCGCTTAATACTATGCCTGATTCCAATTAAGAATCAACGTCTGCTCATGTGAACCCACAGTTTCACCATTTCCACAATGAAGTCAACCATGCTATGAATGAATGCACACATACCAACACATATGCAATTAAGACCTTCTATACCGTCTTAACATCCCACATATCACCATGACTCACAATTGGTACATATACACATTCATCACAACTCATCAATTACGATTACATATACACATCCATAACCAGAAATCATTCACAAATCCAATAATGGTATACATACACATTCATACAATATTTTATTCACCAATATAGACCAATCATCAAATAGGTACACATAGATTTCATTTCAAAACGCACACAACATTTAAATATCAATTTTTCACTTTTCAAAAAGTGTTAACCGGTTAACGCCCTGGGTTAATCGATTAACGCAAAACAGAATGCACTTCTTGGCAATCTATAACAGTGTTAACCGGTTAACGCCTTGGGTTAACCGGTTAACGCAAGACAGAATGCAATTTTTCATAAATCGCAACAGTGTTAACCGGTTAATGCCCTGGGTTAACCGGTTAACGCAAAACAGAAAGCTGTTCCTGCGCTAACAACGAAACAGAATGCAGATTTCTCCGTATTTTTCATCGTTGGAGGATTTCCGGACCTCCGATTTCGATTCCGTAAAAAGCTACACGTTCAGAAAATTATGACTCATCCAAATATATATTCATTCACAGTTTTAGCATAATTTACTCATCACCACTCAAGAGTATTTATCAAACCTAATAATCCCAAAACCATGCCAATTAAGGATTTCAACCTAAAACATGCTCCTACCCATTGACCCAATCATACTAACCCATAATAATAATAATTTCCCCCCTTACCTTGTCAATTTGATGGAAACCTTGACTCCTCTCGCTTTTCTCTCCTCTTTCTCTATTGCCTTGAGTGCTCAAGTGAATTCTAATTCTCACTCCCTTCACTCTTACTATTTTTAATAGTATTCTAGTTGGACTTAAATCATCTAATTTAATCACTAGGTCCAATAATACCTAATATTTAAATACCTCTATTTAAATTTAAATAATTAATCACTCACCATGCGCACCAAGCTAATTAATTAATTCAATTATATCTCATATCAACTAAATAATTAATTACCACACTAATTAAATTAATTAATCCATTATTATACTACCTCACAACCGCTTAATTACTTAACACTCCCAATAATTAAATTAAAATATAATCATAATAGTATAATAATTAAATACTAAAAAAAATGGGTTGTTACAACTCTCCCCCACTTAAAGATTTTCGTCCTCGAAAATTCCTCAAACGAACAACTCCGGATACGATTCCCTCATCTTATCCTCGAGTTCCCAAGTAATATTTCCATGCACCGGTATCACCAATGGCAATCAAGGTGTACTCTTAATAAATCACATACCTTGGATTAGTCCATCATCGGTAGTGGTCTCTGCACCAGACAATGCAAACACCTTTCCCTTCACTTGCTCCTTCTTCGGCTTATCACATTGCGAACTAATGTGACCTTTCTCACCATAGTTGAAACAAGTTACGTTCGAGCCAACTCTACACTGGTTTTCTCTGTGACCAATCCTGCCACAATTGAAACACTTCACAGGATCTCTACTATAATCAACAGCAGGATGACCTTCAACGCCACAGTTAAAACACGTAAGTGGAGTAGAAGATGCTCCTCCATTTGGCTTCTTGCCAAAACCGGATTGTTTCCTCTTGTCATCATACGGTTTCCCACGATCCTGGTCTTTCTCCTTCAAACTCTTGGAGACAGAAGCACTCTCCCTACTATCCTCATCATAAATCCGACTCTTGTTAACCAACTTTGTAAAACGAGTAATCTGTTGGTAACCAATGGCCTTCTTGATATTATGTCTCAAGCCATTCACAAACTTTAAACATTTAGATCTCTCAGCATTAGCAGTATTGTAATGAGGACAATACATGATAAGCTCCTGAAATCTAGCAGCATAATCAGCAACGGTACCGTTTCCTTGCTTCAATTCAAGGAACTCCACCTCTTTCTTCCCACGACAATCTTCTGGGAAATAGTTCTCCAAGAAGGTATCACGGAAAAGAGTCCAAGTAACTTCAATGTTGTCTTCTTCGAACCTCTGAAGAGTGTTATTCCACCAATCTGCAGCTTCCTTCTCAAGCATATGGGTACCAAACTTCACTTTCTGAGCATCAGTACAGTTCATGACTCTGAAGATCTTCTCAATTGCTTTCAGCCAAGCTTGAGCTTTCTCAGGTGCATGCTCACCCTCAAAGATAGGAGGATTGTTCCGCTGGAATCTCCCCAAAGCACGGAACTCATCATCATCTCCCTTTTGGTTACCGGCATTCGCATTCGCTTGATGGGCATTCGCTTGATGGATTTGACCCATGGATTTAGCCAGCATCCTCAGCGCCTCAGCAATGGCATCCTCAGATACACAAATCAAATACCACGGAAAACCTACTACTATTGACCAACTGGTCAACCAGACTCTGATACCATTTTTGTAACACCCCTTTTTCTACCCCAAATTATTTAGCATATAATCAGAGTAAATAAGCACGCATATAAAGAAAAGGGCGTCACATCAACGTTTTCAAAACTTAAAACTTTCAAAAACCAACAATACACCTCGTCATTCAGAATAACACATTTCACTCATCATGAATATTCAAGCAATATGCGTTCGCAGCGGAAAATAAAGAATACTCATGTATTTCATAAAAATGATCCATGTCCCATACCATGATCATCTCGACTTAAAATAAACAAGTAATGACATAAAGCATATCCAAATAAGATACGAGTTCAATACCACTAATCTACCCAATGTTACATGACCAGAGCATTGACTCATTACTTAACTTCAAACTAAATACGGAAACTCTCTAGCTATTCTTGAGCGAGCTATCGTCCACCTACTCTAGCAATACTACTCTGTAGTATCTGCACGATACCCATGTAAAGGTAACATTCAAACAGAAAGGGTGAGGATTCAAATCATTATGAAATAGCATAATAAGGCACAATGAATCAAAACACAATTTAAGAATTCATCACACTTGGTATAATCACGTCAATAATATTAACTAATAATCATCTCACATATTTCAAACGTACATCACACACTCACACCAATACATGCATTCAATGATCACATAACTATAGACGACTCCATGCAAGACAATGTGACTCTATGCATGTGGTACCTCAATGTGAACTCAAAGTTTCACCGCTTTCCGATTCAATATCTAGAATCCAAGCCACGCTTCCGATCCGGACAAGACCAAAGCCCTACGTCTGTTTCCAATGAAGGATCACCGCTTAAAACTACGCCTAATCCCAATTAAGGATTAACGTCTGCTACGTCTGTTTCCAATGAAGGATCACCGCTTAATACTACGCCTGATTCCAATTAAGAATCAACGTCTGCTCATGTGAACCCACAGTTTCACCACTTCCACAATGAAATCAACCATGCTATGAATGAATGCACACATACCAACACATATGCAATTAAGACCTTCTATACCGTCTTAACATCCCACATATCACCATGACTCACAATTGGTACATATACACATTCATCACAACTCATCAATTACGATTACATATACACATCCATAACCAGAAATCATTCACAAATCCAATAATGGTATACATACACATTCATACAATATTTTATTCACCAATATAGACCAATCATCAAATAGGTACACATAGATTTCATTCCAAAACGCACACAACATTTAAATATCAATTTTTCACTTTTCAAACAGTCTTAACCGGTTAACGCCCTGGGTTAATCGATTAACGCAAAACAGAATGCGCTTCTTGGCAATCTATAATAGTGTTAACCGGTTAACGCCCTGGGTTAACCGGTTAACGCAAGACAGAATGCAATTTGTCATAAATCGCAACAGTGTTAACCGGTTAACGCCCTGGGTTAACCGGTTAACGCAAAACAGAAAGTTGTTCCTGCGCTAACAACGAAACAGAATGCAGATTTCTCCGCATTTTTCATCGTTAGAGGACTTCCGGACCTCCGATTTCGATTCCGTAAAAAGCTACACGTTCAGAAAATTATGACTCATCCAAATATATATTCATTGACAGTTTTAGCATAATTTACTCATCACAATTCAAGAGTATTTATCAAACATAATAATCCCAAAACCATGTCAATTAAGGATTTCAACCTAAAACATGCTCCTACCCATTGACCCAATCATACTAACCCATAATAATAAGAATTTCCCCCCTTACCTTGTCAATTTGATGGAAGCCTTGAGTCCTCTCGCTTTTCTCTCCTCTTTCTCTATTGCCTTCAGTGCTCAAGTGAATTCTAATTCTCACTCCCTTCACTCTTACTATTTATAATAGTATTCTAGTTGGGCTTAAATCATCTAATTTAATCACTAGGTCCAATAATACCTAATATTTAAATACCTCTATTTAAATTTAAATAATTAATCACTCACCATGCGCACCAAGCTAATTAATTAATTCAATTATATCTCATATCAACTAAATAATTAATTACCACACTAATTAAATTAATTAATCCATTATTATACTACCTCACAACCGCTTAATTACTTAACACTCCCAATAATTAAATTAAAATATAATCATAATATAATAATAATTAAATACTAAAAAATATGGGTTGTTACAATTTGCAGATTACCATTCCATCAAATAAACTTGAGCGTGTATCCAATTATTTGCACTCATATTTGTTTCTATTCAACAAATGTTTTACATGTTTTAATTGAAAAAATATCATTGTTTTTAAATAATCAAATTCTTCATAATTTTGTTTTTAAACAAAGTGAACATTCACAATGACATAAGGATACCCAAGAGATCTTCAGTGCTCTCCCAAAGATGGTATGATCCCCAATAGGGTAAGGCAGTTGTTCATATTCCTGGCATGTTGGTGTCCTCTTCCTCCTGAGCCTTTTGTGGTTTTTCCCCCTAGCAGAGTGTTGGGAAGATTTATTCCTCCCTCTTTCTTTCAGCAGAATAGTGATTCTTCCTCCTCGGAAGATGTGATTTCATTATTTGGGACAATGTTTGATGACCTCTGGAAATTTCTAATTTGGTGTTTGTTCCCCACAGAGTTCCATGATCCCCTCTGATGATTTCCCCAGTAGGGTGTTTTCGTGGCGGATTTTTGATGATCTTTGCCTCCAGCTGGAATGTTTGGTCATTCCCTTGCAGAGATCTTTGTTATCCTGGCTTTCTCTTTTGAGATGTAGTACCGGATGTTTGTACTTGTTCGATGGACTTGTTGGTGTTAGAGATACTTGTTTGTCAGCATTCATCATATATAAAACTACGCATGTGTGCATATAGTTTTCAAACATTCGGATATTCATGTTGCATTCTTTGCCATATATCTTTGTTTGCGATCCCCTGCTAGTTGGTAATACATTTCCCCAAGCAGATGTCGGTGTCTGAACTCCCCATATAGAGTCAGCCCCTTAAGCAGAAAGTATTTATCTTTCCTTCCATATTCCCCACCGAGTTATATCCTCGTGGATGATGATTATTTCTGTTTCCTCCCAACACATATATTGGGATGAGAGTCCCCATTGAGTTATATCCTCACTGGGACGAGTCTTGATTCAGCTTGCCTCTCTAGTTTGATCCTAGATTGGCTTCGTTGTGACTGTTTCCTGCGCTTCCCTATGGTATAAATGAATGATTGCTCAGTAATCAGTAATCATTCATCTTATCCCCGACGGAGTCTGTGGTTTTCTACCCTTATACCGGTAGTTGTAAACCCTATTTCATCCCCTTGCAGAGTTAACCTCTTTTTCATCCTAATCGATGACGGTTACCTTTCCGTGGTTTTCTACCCAGTATCCGGTAGATGTAATCCCCTCCTTGACGGTTATCATTATCCAATATTTGGTATTGATAAATCCTTCACCCCCGGTGATATATCTCTTGGATGATTGCTCTGATCAGGCAGTCTATCCCTAGCAAGTCATCTTTCATTTACCGATTGCCGGTAGTGGTTGTTGCTCCCCTTGAATGGTCATCATTATATACCTAGTTTCGGTATCCCGATGCCTTTCTTTGTCGGTCGATTTATCCTTTATTAACCCAGTAACCGGTTGTGGATAATCTTCCATGCGAGTATATTATCTACGTTCTGACGATGATAAATAATATATCTTATGCACTCTTTGGTCGAAGCCTTTTGTCCTTCCCAGTTGAGTAAGATTTGTATCCCTTTTTGGAATCGAATGTCCATCCCATAATCGAGTTTGCTTTTATCCCTCTTTTGGATGATGAGTGTCTTGGGAATATTCCCCAATTCACGTTTTGGTTGGTCACCTATTATATGCCCAGTAACCGGTATCCTTGGTGTTCCTTCCTTCGGCTCCCTATTATGACCTTGTGTCCCCCTACGGAGTCAGATTTTTCCTGAGCTAAAGCATACCTTTTTTAGGTCTTCCTTAGATGATTTCGGATGTTTGATATCTCTCACCCTTGTACCGGTCTTAGATATTCATTCTCCTGGAGCATGTTTTCTCTCACCCTTATACCGGTGTTCAGATCGCATGTCTCTTTGAGCTTATTACCCAGTAACCTGTAATACCTCATTTGTTTTTTCCCACCTGAGTCCGGATTTTTATCCGAAGTATCCCTTATGGATAATTTTTGTTGTATTGAAATATTCCCCAATACGTGCATCTTTGAGTCAGCTCGAGTCTTTCCATTGATGTATTTCACTCAATTTCCTTCGTGCCTCTCAGCAAGTTTCAAGTCGTGACCTGCTCACGCATTTTTATCCCTTTACTCCCCGGTAGAGTCTCTGCCCCTTGAAGTGAATTATTCATATGGATTATCAGCTTCTCCTGATTTCTTTTCTTTGTGGACACATATCTCCACAGAGTATTACGATTTGCATACATACATTCACATCAGGAGGTCTCTTAGGGACCAAAATCCGTCTCTTTGTTATTATTTAAGCCCATTCTACCCCGTCGAGACGAAGATTTTAACCTTCACTTCTCCGGCTAGAATGACCTTAAATAGGGACATCTGTAAGACCCCAATTTTGACCCTAAGATCCCTCATGGCATCATAACATTGCATTTGCATTGCCTCAAGGATCATAAGCATCTTGGTTCCCCTTACCTTTGGGTGGGACCTCTTGTGAGTGGTTTGAGATCACCAAGCATGCTTGAATTGTATATTATTGCTTTTCTTATCTTGTTTACAAACCAAAAGCACAAAAGTATGTCACTAACATTTCTTGTTTGTAGCTTGAGCAATCACAAGGTCAAAAGCTTCAAGGAGATCATAAGTACAAAGATATGGCCAAGAGGAGAGGAAAGCAAGCATGGTAATGGTTCCCAAAGCTCTCATCCATCAAATATGCCTCCCTAGCATCTCAATTCATCATTTTTTATCAAAACAAGTCAAAGGATTTGGGGTTTGTTCCCCAAGGAAACCCTAGCTCATCAGATCATCCACAATGCCTTGCTCTTGAAGCAACCTCAGCCCATGATCAAATACAATCAAGGGAAGTTTCTTTAATTCATCATTTTATGCATATTTAAACTTATTTGAGTATCCTCAATCATCAATTCATCAAGATGTGAGTCATGGACTTGAGAAGTTGATCAGTCAATTCATCTGACTATTTTGAAATGCACTGAGACCTAACTTTTAATGTGTTGGTCAAATGGAGATGATCCCAAAAGAAAAAATGTTTTTAAGGATAATATGAACAACTTTCATGTTCATAAAAAATAGATTTGAAGCTTGTAAGGCCATCATCCATTCCAAGACATTACAGGTCATTTTGATTGAAACCCTAATTTTGGGCCAATTTCCCAAGAACATAACTCATTCAGTTTTTATGATTTTGAGGTGGGATCAAATGCATTGGAAAGATTAAGATGTCAACTTCAAATGTTATGTTGAACAAAATTTCAAAATCGCAAAGGAAATACATGTGATAATGCAAGACATTATAGGTCACTATGGACCAAATGCATTGAAAGGCAAAAAAGTCCAACTTCAAGTGCCCATAACTCTTTCATAAAAAATCCAAATGATGCAAAATTTAATTCCATTTTTATTTTCTTGAAAAGATATACAACTTTGATGTTAGAGGTGTTTTTATTTGAGGCTTGCATCATCAAAACATTGGGGCTTGAACATTGGTAAAATTTGGAAACCTCACCTTTGCATGTTTTGCACCTTACACTTTAAACTCAAAATTCACTAATTTCTACACTTAAAATGGATTTTTTCCCAACATAACATTTGTTTCTTACATCAAGACCTTTCCAACCATTACTCACATGCTCATGTTTGGATTTGGAAAATGGCATTTTCGAAGAGGAGAAGTTTTAGGCATAATTGTGCATAACATGTTGAAACTCATTACACAAGCTTGTGCATTGCCAATTACACGTCCATTTCAGCTCATTTATATCTCAGATTGCATTTGGCATTGGATTTGGGCCTTTTGCACGATCATGCAAGTCCATGCAAAGAGTATCCACTTGCCATGCACACACAGATTTCTCATTGCTTGCACCATGCTTGTCTATAAATAGAGGCATCATTCCATTCAATTTTCATCCATGAATCAACCTGAAATGCTGTTAAACTGAAAACCAAACCTCTCACCAAAGGAACTATTTCATTTTCATTCAAATTTTTCAGATCTGAAATTCAACTAAATCTGGTTGAATTTCTAGATCTAAAGTTCCTAGACCTTCATCCTATAGTCCATTGTACTTCTGTTTCGCCAAAGGAAGCAAGGAAGCAAGCTCAGATCACCATAATTCAAAGGTTCTCTCCAACTGGTTTTTTCTTCGAAACTCACTATTTCTTGACATATTTGCTTGGATATTGTGTTGGCTGAAGTCCTCTTCATAGAGGCAATTGTTTTGAGTGCTCAATTGTTGAAATCCATGAAGTTCAGTATGAACACCATGATTTTTTCTCTCTGATTTCTCTCTCTATGAGGATCTAGAGGAGAAACAAATGGTACAGGGGTGATGTACATCACCCCAGCTTTCCAATGATGTATGGATCGTGTATTTTGGTTAAGCTTTTGAAACCTGCAAATGTCACCGGAATCTTCATGTTCACCGGAGAAGACGGTGGCTCTGACCACCGTCTCTTTGCCAAATGGATTGTGGACCATTGGATCTGATATCCAGTTTGTACCCCAGCCTTTGGATCTTATGACTTTTAATAATTCATTGTGTTACGCGTGGACTTTGGCCTACTGTGGAAATGCGCTTCTGGACCATTAGATGTTGCCACGTCAATTAATGAGTTCCATCAGACGCTCCTGGTTTTTTTGATTTTCCTATTTTCTGATCTAATTTCTTTTATTTCCATTATTTTCAAAAATTCATATCTTCTTCATTTTAATTCCAAAAAATATGGGACCAATTGCATTCTTCTCCAAATAATTTCTAGTTTCTAATTTTGATTTTTAATATTTTTTATTTTGTCATTTGATATTTTTTTGTGAATTTGCTCTTTTCTGGTTATTTTTAATTCATTTTAAATAGTTTTTGATATTCAAAAAACTACAAAAATATTTTCCTAACCTATTTGGATGATGATGGATCTATGAAAAATATTCTCATCAATTTTTTAATTGATTTGAGATTTATTTGAGATTTTAGTTCAATTAGGTTATTTTTATTCATTTTTAATTGATTAAAAATAGTTTCTGACTTTTAAAAATGCTGAAATTTTTTGTCAAACTTTGTTTGACCTTGTTGAACTTGGGATAAATCACTTGGACCTTTCAAGGTTAATTTGAAGTGATTTTGAAGTTTGACCTTTCTTTTATTTTTAATTCAAGTTTATTTTTAATATTGAAAATGCCAAAAATATTTTGCTTATTGCTTGACCTCCAATCTCCATCCCATTTCTGGTTTCTCATTGTTTGACTTTGACTTTCAATGTCATTTGGTCAACACACATGGATTGGTACATTTTATTTCACCTTATGGACTTTATTCTTTCCTATTCCATTATCCATTATTCATCTCTTTCTTCTTCTTCTTCTTTTTCTTTTTTGATCAATGAGTTGAAGATTGATAAGTTAGCATTGATTAGGGAGACTTGATCTTCCTTGATTCAAATCTAATTCATCTTGATCAATTGATCAAGTGAATGGCTTTGCATTAAGGATAGGTTGTTTCCTAAATCATGCAAAGGACTTAAACCAATACAAGATCAATTCTTTTTTTCTTTTGGCATGGCAAGTTTTGGAACTTGGTTCACTAATCAAGACTTCTAACTTGTGTTGTTGCCTACATTATTATTGACCGGCCTCAGATAGTTGTGACTTCTACATTAGTCCAATTACGATTGCTTAACATAGCGCTAAATTTGCCTTATGGCACACTAACTACTAACACTAACTATTAACCATTAACATTTAATTTTGATCTTTACTTTTATGCAATTTACTATTCTTGCACATATTATCCATTTGCTTTTTCCTTTACTCACTTGAGCACATGTTTATGTTAATGCAATTTGCCTTTTGCTCACTTGAGCACATACTTATGTATATACTATTGTGTTTGTGTTTTGTTTGATTGTTGTGAACCAAATGCAAAAAATGGACAAAAGGACTTAGACTTTAGGATCTTCCCTATGCAAAATGGAGTCAAAGAGAAACTAGGCCTCATGCCTTTAGAGTGCTATAAATGTCAAAGAGCAACTAGGCCTCATGCCTTTAGAATGCTTAAAGCTTGAAGATGAACATTGAAAGGACCATATTCTAAACTCCCTCTTGTCCATTCTTTGATTTGTAAATAGAACCTTTTGATGTGTGAGTTTCTTTGTGCTAGGGATTCCAACTTGATCCAAATTGGGGAACCATTGCCATGTGCTTCTAAGAGAGAGAGATTCAAGATACATTGAGGAACCTTCCAAGAGTTCATTTGATTGTTGATTGCTTGAGTTTAGGCTTATGTGATTGCTTATTCCAAAGGATGGGAGCTACTTGGATCATCCATATAATCTCAAGAGAGGAACTCCTTTTATGGTTTTGTTTCTTATCCCTCACCTTTTACTTTGCTTAGGATCTTAGCCATTCTTCTTCTTCCCTCCACTCTAACCCAAGCCAAAGCTTTTGTGCAAACATTTAATACTTGTTTTCAACATTAGAAACCTAAGCCTTATGCTTTTGATTTTCAAATTCTCTTTTCATAACACTTATTTTGAATTGAATCTCTAAGTCAACTTTGACCATATCTTGTAAATACTTTTCATTGGTAAATATAACCCATTCAAATGTCTTTTGTGGTTTCAATGGCCACTCTCTTAATCAAAACTTTTTCATAACTTTTAGCTATTAGGTTTGTGTTATCCTTGTGGTAGATGTAATACTCACCTATATCTTTAGTGATGGACAATGAGTCTTCCTTGCTTATTATAGGGTTAACCCCTCACTAGCATGTTGAAGTTATCCTCACATGGTGGATTTGTGGTTTTAGGTTGAGTTTTCTCCCTTGGATAACAAAAGACCTTAAGGCTTTTGGACGAATCAATTCACCAACTCATTTTGAAATTTTTACCCCGAACTACGAGGTTTTGATCCTAATCTTTTTATAAGATGGTACGTAGGCAATGGGTTTATCCATCCAAACATAAAATGTAAATAAACTTGTATATTCTCTTCTCATCGCTTCAATCATGTTTGCACAAACAAATTTTCACAAAAACAACAACCTTCCAACAAGTATGAAAAGGGCTCCCTAGGAGTACCTAGGATGTTTTGGGTGCCTAACACCTTCCCATTGCATAACCAACCCCCTTACCCAGATCTCTGACTCTCTTTTACTAGTTTTTGATTTGATAAAACTTTTAGGTTTGTGTTCGCTTTCTAACCATTCCTTTGGATAAATAGAAGTGCTGTGGCAACTCGACTTGTATGATTTACCTTGGATTTAGTCAATATCTCTAATGGTAACGAATACCCCGCTACACCCTGTACCAACAAAATTCGCTCTAGGCTTCCATAGAAAGAGGAATCAGAGCTTGAATTTTGTGGTGTTCAACTGAAACTTGTTGGATTTTTAAAATTCAAAGCTCAAAATGATTTCCTCTATGTAGAGGACTTCAGACAACACAGCAACAACAAGAAACAAGCAATATACAAAGAGATTCGAAGAAAACAAATATGAAGTTAACCTCTGAAATGCAGAGCTTGAGACTATGATCTCTTGATGTTTAAGCTTGTAGTGTGTTCTATGGATCAAGGTGAGCAAGGGTTAGGAACTATAGATCTAAAAATCAATCAATCAAATTGAAGTTTAGATCTGAAAAATTTGAGAGAAAATGGTTAGTTCCTTTGAGTATGTTTGAGGAATGAATCGTGCAGCATGTAAGGAGCCTTCAGGTTGTTGAAATGAGAGGCCCGAATCACTTATTTATAGCAAAGGAATGGCTGAGTGCATGATTATTTCATGTGCATGGATGAAAAGGGCCTCCACGCATGGGCCTGTACAGGCGCATGGAGGGCCCAAATCCACTTGGATTTGCAAGCTTATGCCAAATGAAATCAGAATGGACGTGCAGATTGTGTATGCTTAGCTCATGCAATGCATTTTTAAATGGTTTCCAAAATTGTACCAACTGGTTCATCTCTTTGAAAATGGCATTTCCCAAACTGAAGCATAACCTTAGGGGTAATGGTTGGAAAGCTTTTTGCATGAGGATCATTTGTTATGTTGACCAAAACTTCATTTGACATTTGGAAATTGGTGAAAAATGATCATGAAGTGTAAGGTGCAAAACATTTACATGTGAGAATTTCAAAAATGGCCAAAATTTAAGCACTTCTATTTCAATGATGCAAGCTCCAAATGACAAAACCTTCAACATCAACGTTGTATATATTTTCAATACAATCAATTTAGACTTAAATTTTGCATCATTTGGATTTTTGATGAGGAAGTTATGGACACTTGAAGTTGGACTTTTTCACATTTCAATGCTTTTGGTCCAAAGTGACCTATAATGTTTTGCATTATCACATGTATTTCTTAAGCGTTCCAATGCATTTGATCCCACCTCAAAATCATGAAAAATGAATGAGTTATGTCCTTGGTAAGTTGACCCAAAATTAGGGTTTCAGTCAAAATGACCTATAATGTTTTGAAATGGATGATGAACTTCCAAGATTCAAATAAATTTTTGATGAACATGAAAGTTGTTCATATGGTTCTTAAGAACATGTTTTCTCTTGAGGTCATCTCCATTTGATAAACACATTAAAAGTTAGGTCTCGATGTACTTCAAAATAGTCAGATGAATTGACTAATCAACTTCTCAAGTCCAAACCTCATATCTTGATGAATTGATGATTGAGAACACTCAAATAAGCTTAAATATGCATGAAATGATGAATTAAAGAACTTCCCTTGATTGCATTTGATCATGGGTTGAGGTTTCTTCATGAGCAAGGCACAATTGATGAATAGATGAATTAGGGTTTCCTTGGGAAACAAGCCTCAAACCCCTTGGTTTGCTTTGATTGAAATGATGAATTGAGATACTTGGGAGGCATATTTGATGGATTAGATCTTTGGGAACCATTTCCATGCTTGCTTTCATCTTCCCTTGGCCATATCAATGCACATAAGATCTCCTAGAAGCTTTGGATCTTGTGACTGCTCAAACTACAAACAAAAGATGTTAGTGACATATTTTTGTGCTTTTGGTTAGTAAATAAAATGAGAAAAGCAATAATCTACAATTCAAGCATACTTGGTGATCTCAAATCAACTGAAAAAAGATCCACCCAAAGGGTAAGAGCCAAGATGCTTATAATCCTTGAGGCAAGATGCAAATGCAATGTTATGATGCCATGAGGGATCTTAGGGTCAAAATTGGGGTCTTACAGATGCCCCTATTTAAGGTCATTCTAGCCGGAGATATGAAGGTTAAAATCTTCATCTCGACGAGGTAGAATGGGCTTAAATAATAACAAAGAGACGGATTTTGGTCCCTAAGAGACCTCATGATGCAAATGCATGTATGCAAAAGGTAATACTCCATGGAGATATGTGTGCACAAAGAAGAAAATAAATCAGGAGAAACTGACAATCCATGTGAGTAATATACTCATAAATGGGACATAGACTCTGAGGACTCTAATGGGGGATAAAGGGAATAAAAATGCGTGAGCAGGTCACGACTTAAAACTTGCTGGGGCACGAAAGGATTTCCATGAAAATAAATCAATGGAAAGACTCGAGCTGACTCAAAGATGCGTGTATTGGGGAATAAGCCGAAATAACAAAATTATCCATAAAGGATACTTCAGATAAAATCCGGACTCAGATGGGGAAGATGCACTAAGGGACCTCGCTGGGGAATGTCCAAAGAGGACTCATCTGAGGAAACAACAGAATGAGGTATTACTGGTTACTGGGTAATAAGCTCAAGGAGACATGTGAGCAAAACACCGGTATGAGGGTGGGAGAACAACATGCTTGGGGAGAATGAATACCTAAGACCGGTATAAAGGTGATAGATATCAAACATCCAAAAACATTTGAGGATGACCTGAAAAGGGTATACTTCGACTCAGGAAATCTGACTCCACAGGGTACAAAAAGTCGTAATAGGGAGCAGAAAAGGAAGGAACACCAGGGATACCGGTTACTAGGCATATAATAGGTGACCAACCAAACATGAATTTGGGAATATTTCCAAGACACTCATCATCCGAAAGGAGGGCTGAAAAAGCAAACTCGATTACAGGATGGACATTCGGTTCCATAAGGAAATATGAATCTTACTCGACTGGGGAAGAACAAAAGACTTCGACCAAAGAGCGCATGAGATATATTATCTATTACCGTCAGAACATAGATAATATACTCGCATGGAAGATTATCCACAACCGGTTACTGGGTTAATAAAGGATAAATCGACTGAAAAGAAAGGACATCGGGATACCGGCTACTGGGTATAAAATGATGACCAATCAAAAGGAGAAACAATCGTTACCAATCAAAGGTAAAAGAAAGATGACTCGTCGGGGATAAATTGCTTTATCAGAGCGATTATCCAAGAGATATATCACCGGTTACTGAGGGATATACTCAAAAATGAAGGTATATCAATACCGAATATTGGATAAAGATAACCAACAAGGAGGGGATTACATCTACTAGATACTAGGTAGAAAACCACAGAAGAGTAACCGCCATCGGTTATGATTAACAAAATAAGGTTAACTCTGCAAGGGGATAAAAATGGGGTTTACAACTACCGGTATGAGGGTAGAAAACCACAAAAATAGGACTTACAACTACCGGTTACTGGGTAGAAGGCCACAAACTCAGCCGGGGAAAAGATGGACAATTACTGGTTACTGAGCAATCATTCATCTAAACTGCGGGGAAGTGCAGGGAACAAACAAAAGGAGTCAATCTAGGAACAAGCTAGAGAGACACAATGAAACAAGACTCAACCCTATGAAGATTAACTCAGGGGAGAAATTCCATCCGAGTATATATTTTAGGAGGAAACCGAAATAACAATCATCCACGAGGACATAACTCAGTGGGGAATATGGAAGAAAGGATAGACACTTTCTGCTTATGGGGCTGACTTCTATATGGAGAGATCAGACATAAACATCTGCTTGGGGAAATATGTATCACGAAATAGCAGGAGACAACAATCAAAGATATATATGGCAAAAATGCAACATGAATATCTGAATGTCAAAATTATGCATGTATATGTGTGGTTTATGTATGATGAATGCTGACAAACATACATATCTAACACAACCAGGTCTAAGAATCAATGGACAAACGTCCGGTACTACATCTCAAAAGAGAGAACCAGGCCCATTGGAGAACATCCCATCTGATGGGGGCAACAAAATGAGGAAATAAAGATCTCTGCAGGGGAGGGAGAACTAGTTACTCCAGTTGGGGAAATGATCAACACATCTTCCTGCAATCAGGCAAAGTCTTGGTTGGGGAATCTAACCACAGATAAAATCCGCCGTAGAAGCGACCTTACTGGGGAAATTATCAAAGGGAGGAATGAAACTCTGTGGGGGATGACCACCAATCAAAAAGTTCCAACACCTACAAATTTCCTTGAACTGCTGAATAAATCATTCCTGCCGAGGAGAAGAGAACACCACTCCGCTGGGGATTGAAAGATAAAAACTTTTCATCGCCCACTCTGCTCGGGAGGAAACCACAAACGGGCTCTGATCAGACAAATCCGCTGTGGCTACACTGCTGATGACCCAACCGGGGATTACCCGTAGGCAAACTACTGGGGATACCCTGCTGGTGACCATACTGGGGAGTAGAAGTGGGATCAACCCTGCTGAGGATGGTCGATGAGCATATCTGCTGGAAATCATAGTATACAAGTCCAAAGGGGAAAAGCTACCAACCAGACTTGACGATAATTCCGCTTATGCTGGGGATTTCCCGCTCACTCTAGCGGAGAAATTTCTAACTTGAAGTGGGGGAAAACCAACTTCTTCGAAAAGATCAGCATATTCAATTTATTAATCTATAAGGGATTTTAGGTCAATCCACGCAAGGGATGACAACCATATAATTGATAACACAAATGCTAAATCCAGCCTCATTGGGGAGCTAGAAGATTGGGACCAGACTCCCAAACTCTCGGGGGATTTGGTGATGCATAATCTTCTTCTGCACTCGTGGAGGAGACAATCCTGAAAGATAATGAAGAGGATACAAGTATGCTGAAAAAATGAACAAATGTCTTACCCTTTTCGAGATCATGCCATCCTTGGGAGAGCACTGAAGACGTAACAAGTATCCTTTTCTCATTGTGAATGTTCACTTTGTTTAAAACAATTTATGAAAATTTAAAAACAATGATATTTATTAATTAAAACATGCAAAATAGTTTTTGAATAGAAACAAATAAGAGTGCAAAGAAATGGATAAAAGCTCAAATTTATTTGATGGAATGGTAGTCTGCAAATGGCAAGACTCCACGAATCTTTACAAATTTGAAATTGGTGATATATATTGGAAAAGGGATACATCGAACATAATGACCATTTCTCCACCAACTCTGAATTCAATGTATTTGAAGCTTCAGTTGACGATGACTGAGCGAGAATCTTTGACAGATGACAGTTGTAGAACAAAGTCTTGTCAGGATGCAGTTACTTGTCAAATCCCTAATTTTTGTCTAGATTGCCCCAGGGTGAGGTACTCAATCTAGCGGGATACATATTCATTTTTTAAGTCTCTAACTTTTGCCTGGATCGCCCTTTCGGGTTTTCAATCCACCGAGACGCTCATTTTTGCCTAAGCCGCCCTTTCGGGTTTTCAACTGAGCTATTCTGTTTTTATTTTAGGCGAAGTATTTCTTGACTGCATCTGAATTTACAGGACGAGTGAAATCCTCCCCATCCATAGTTGTAAGTATCAAAGCACCGCCTGAAAAGGCTATCTTAACAATGTATGGACCTTCATAGTTTGGAGTCCACTTGCCCCTGGAATCGGGCGCGAAAGACAAGACTTTCTTGAGCACAAGGTCACCTTCTCGAAACACACGAGTCTTAACCTTCTTATCAAAGGCTTTCTTCATCCTCTGCTAATATAACTGACCATAGCACATGGCAGTTATTCTCTTCTCTTCTATCAAATTCAGTTGGTCATAAGGACTCTGAACCCACTCAGCATCAGTCAACTTGGCTTCCATCAAGACTCTCATTTATGGGATCTCCACCTCTACTAGAAGTACAACCTCCATGCCATATATAAGGGAGAAAGGGGTTGCCCCTGTTGAAATGCGGACAGATGTATGATATCCATGCAAAGCGAATGGCAACATCTCGTTCCAATCTTTGTATGTAACAACCATCTTCTGGACAATTTTCTTGATATTCTTATTAACAGCTTCAACAGCCCCATTCATCTTGGGTCTATAAGGAGAAGAATTATGATGTGAAATCATGAACTCCATACACAGCTCTTTCATCATCCTATTGTTCAAGTTAGATCCATTATTAATAATGATCTTATCTGGCACACCAGAACTACATATGAGTTGATTCCTTATAAACTTCACAACCACCTGCCTGGTCACGTTTGCGTAAGACGCTGCTTCAACCCACTTGGTGAAGTAATCAATTGCTACGAGAATAAACCTCTGACCGTTGGACGCTTTCGGCTCTATCATGCCAATCTTGTCAATTCCCCACATGGAGAAAGGCCATGGTGATGAAATCACATTCAGAAGTGTCGGGGGAATATGAATCTTATCCGCATAAATCTGACACTTGTGGCATTTCTTCACATATTTGCAGAAATCAGACTCCATTGTCAGCCAATAGTAGCCTGCTCTCAACATCTTTCTAGCCATGGCATGTCCATTGGAATGAGTACCAAATGAACCGTCATGGACTTCAGTCATTAACAGGTCTGCTTCGTGTCTATCCACGCATCTGAGCAGAACCATGTCAAAATTCCTCTAATAAAGCACATCACCATTGAGGTAGAAACTGCCAGATAATCTCCTCAAAGTCTTTCTATCCTTCACAGATGCCCCAGGTTGGTAAATCTAACTCTGAAGAAAGAACTTAATATCATAATATCATGGCTTATCATCCTGCACCTCCTCTACTACAAATACATGAGTTGGTCTGTCCAAGCGCATCATAGTGATATTGGGAACCTCATTCTAGAGTCTCACCATGATCATCGATGCAAGTGTGGCAAGTGCATCTGCCATTCGATTCTCATCTCGAGGAATATGATGGAAGTCAACCTTAGTAAAGAAAGTTTAAATCCTTAATCTATTTAACAACAAGGGCCGAATCACCATAAACATCAAGATGTATGATCCTAAGATCAATACACTCTTCCAATCCCATAATACATGCCTCATACTCAGCCATATTATTCGTGCATTTGAAAGTTAGCCTTGCTGTAAAAGGAAAATGTGTGCTGTGAGGAGTAATAATCACTACCCCAATACCATTTCCATATTGATTTATAGCGCCATCAAACACCATGCTCCATCGGGAACCAAGCTCTAGCCCTTCATCGAGCGTAGGCTCATCACAATCTTTCATTTTCAAATACAGAATCTCCTCATTTGGGAAGTCATACTGAACTGACTGATAATCCTCAATTGGTTGATGTGCCAAGGGGTCAGCCAAGATACTACCTTTAATAGCCTTCTGAGCTCGATACTCAATATCATACTCAGATAACAAGATCTGCCAACAGGAAATCCTCCTAGTTAAAGCAGGCTTCTCAAAGATATACTTGATTGGATCCATTTTGGATATCAACCAAGTCGTATGATTCAACATATACTGGCGTAAGCGCTTAGCAGCCCAAGCCAAAGCACAACATGTCTTCTCAAGCATCGAGTATCGAGACTCACAATCAGTGAACTTCTTACTCAGGTAGTAGACGTCATATTCTTTCTTCCCTATTTCATCTTGCAGACCAAGGACACAACCCATTAAGTCTTCAAGAACAAATAGATACATAATCAAGGGTCTCCCTTCCACAAGCGGAGACAAAATCGGAGGCTCGGACAAATACTTTTTTATACTGTCAAAGGCTTTTTGGAAATCCTCGGTCCAATCATGATGTTGATCTTTCCGGAGGAGCTTGAATATCGGCGCACACGTGGCAATCATGTGGGATATAAATCTAGAAATATAATTCAAGCGGCCAAGAAAACCTCGGACTTGCTTCTCAATTTTGGTGCAGGCATCTCTTGTATTGCTTTGACCTTGGTAGGATCAACTTCAATACCTCTCTCACTGACAATAAAGCCCAATAACTTGCTAGAACGGACTCCAAATGTACACTTGTTAGGATTCAGACGAAGCTTATACTTCCTCAAACGTTGAAAAAGCTTCAACAAGTGCTCTACATGCTCAACTTCCGTTCTCGACTTTGCAATCATATCATCAACATACACCTCGATCTCCTTGTCCATCATATCATGAAACAAGGTATTCATAGCTCGTTGATACGTGGCTCCGGCGTTCTTCAAACCGAAGGGCATCACTCGATAACAAAATGTTCCCTAAGGTGTGATGAATGTTGTCTTCTCCATATCCTCGGGTGCCATCTTAATCTGATTATATCAGGAAAATCCGTCCATAAACAAAAAGACATTGAATTTAGTTGTATTATCCACCAACATATCAATATGTGATAGAGGGAAATCATCTTTCGGACTAGCTTTATTCAAGTCTCTATAGTCCACACACATTCGGACTTTTCCATCTTTCTTAGGCACGGGCACAATATTGGCCACCCATTGAGGATATGTAAAAGTCACCAGAAACCCTGCATCAATTTTCTTCTGAGCTTCTTCTTTAATCTTCACTGCCATATCAGGATGAGTTCTTTTGAGCTTCTGCTTCACAGGCACGCACTCAGGCTTCAAAGGCAGGAAATGTTGCACGATATCAGTATCCAGACCCGGCATGTCTTCATATGACCAGGAAAAGACGTCTACGTATTCTCGTAGCAACTCAATCCACTCCTTCTTAACAGACTCTTCCAGGAGTGCCACAATCTTCACTTCTAGCACACAATCCTCAGACCCCAAGTTGAATAATTCGAGATTCTCAAGATGTGGCTGAATGATCTTCTCTTCGTGCTTAGGTAGACGGGTAATCTCATCAGGAATCTCATCAACATCATCTTCTTCGGCCTTAGATACAGGTAATTCAAAGTTGGGAGATGGTGTTGAATCATTATGTTCAATGGGTTTGATCAACCTACATAATGATTTTGGATATAAAGAGATTTTAGAATTCAAACAAGGAAAATCATTATGCAGATGAAAAGGTTGATTTTATTCTATTTTTAAGGTTTTATGTGATCATCAATTTCATGCAAAAAGTGAGAATAATTGGAAAAACAAACATTTAACATGAATTTATTGAATGAAAATATCATTGTATTTATGAGCCAACAATGTCATCACTCCTCCTTTTGGCCCGGGAGAAGGGTTTTTAAACAAAATGAACATTACGTTGACTTATGGACAATTGTTGGAACATCAACAGAGACCCAATTATTGCAGACCCCTCCAGGGATGACGAAGTTGCCAGAATCTTCCTCTGCATCTTCTTCCACAATAGCAGCAGCTTCCTCGTCTTGGACGGCGTGGATGAACCCACCACTCTGAAACAGCCCATGCTTGTTGAAAGTTCCAGAAGAATACCATATGTTAGCCCGGGATTTGTTGTCTTCCATCTTGATCATTTGTCCCAATGTAAATGACATTAAATAAACATGCATGATGAGTTTGTACAATGATGATGATAATGAGTACTTGAATGTAAATTACAAGGTAATGACATAAAAGTAAATCACAAGATAAAGAATGACAATATCACAATAATAATGGTTAGTGAATGTAAATGACATAAAATAAACTACAAGTTAATGGTAACAAAATCACAATAACAAAGGTTAATGATAAAAGAAGTTAGTGAGGAATAATTAGTGGTTCGTAATATGTGCAAAATGAACATCTTGAGGACTATTATTCATAGTTCAAAAAGACTCAAAATATGACACATTAAGGGATAGCTTATCATTGATGCAAAGTATTGAAGATGATTGAAAAATCAACTAACAAAAGATTCGTAACAAAGAAAGTTTTGCAACCCTAAGTCCATCTATCAATATTATGATTGTTCTCTTTATTTTTGTTTTTACTCCTCTTTTATTTAGCTTGATGGTAATAGATTAAATAAATTAGAATAATGTAAATGATATGGTTAGATAACAATAAACATAAACATAAAGTACTTGAAATAAAGTGAACAATAAAATAAATTGCAAAGAAGTAAAGTGAAATAATGTAAATGTTAGGAGTTAGTAGTTAGTGGCTAGTGGTTAGTAGAATAACAATAAGCAAATAGAACAACAATTTAATGTAAAGAAAATGGTTTCATCTATGTATCAAATGACCCAAATATGGTTGAAATAGAGGCAACCTATCAATGCCTCAAAGTATCATGAAGGATCTATTGATCAATCATTAATAGGTTTGAAACATTGAAGGTTTTATCAACTCTAAACAACTATGGTCATGATCTAATAGATCTCATCAACCAAATAAATGTGAAAACAAGTCAACAATAAATAGCAAATGAAACAAAATACAAAGTTTGATTAAAGATGGTGGATAAAAGTAGCAAGAACAAGAAATCCCAAAGGAAAAACGTATAAACCAAAGTTAATCATTTTTTACAAGCTTGAGTCTAAACTCTCTCAAAAGATCAACCAAGAACAAACAACCATTTTCCACACAAAAACAACACCAAAAAAGTTAACAAAGTTTAAGCTAAAATCATTACCCAAAAAATGTTGAAAAAAGGGTATGTTGAAATGGTGTTGAGCTTGGATATAAAGCAAGGGGTTTGGGATGAAAGTGTTTATGGTGGATGTATAGTGAAGGAGCTGAGTTATGAGTGTTAGAGAGTGAGAAGTTTTGAAAAAAATATGAAAGAAGACAAAAAAAGTTTGTGGGGTGACTCTTTTTTGGTGAGAAAGATTTTTTGTTTTGACCTAGGTTTGGAGAGGAGAGTGAATGGTACTTGGACAAAACTTTTGGGGGCTAAGAAGCATGAAAAATGAGGGGAAATAGTACCTCTATTTATAGGGAAAGTAAGTGGAAAAGGGGGTGAACCAAAAGGTACTCTGTGTAAAAAACAGAGCTACTGCTGCTGTCCTCGCAAGTGTAATCGATTACCATGATTGGGGTAATCGATTACACCATCCAAAATGGCATGGAAATAAATTTTTTGTCAGCGTAATCGATTACCATGGTTAGGGTAATCGATTACACAGTCCAAAAATTGATTTCCCCCCCCCCCTTTTTTTATAACTTTAACTGGATAACCCCAGTTTTTCTCGGGTGTAAACACCATGCCTTGAGTCCGTGTAATATGTATTTCGTTATGAAAATTCAAATGAAATTATGATGATGAAATAATGATAGCCTGCATGTGTAGTAGGGCCATGGATCAGATGAAAGTTGTATTGGGGTAGGATGAATTTTGGGGTATGACAACTACCCCTATTTAATTTTCTCGGACCTGAATACATAGATAGTGACGACTTCCAATGTATTCAAGGCAAGAAAGGATTAAGTACTAATGAGAGTAACCAGAAATTCACCCTGCCAGAGGATGATAATGTGAATATTTGTTTAGGGATTATGCATGGTTATGATGATTATGCATGCAATGTGATGTATGCATCCTAAGTATCTTCTTAACGATGAAAGTTTGATGTCAAAAGGGCCCAAGAAAGTTGAGGGAAGAAAGCTTCACTAGGGAATGAGAAATAGAAGGGTGATCACTCCTAGTAATGACTGGGGAAAAAAACAAGACAATGTTCCTTAACAACGGCTGGAACACAAAACATCTATTGGGGGTCAAAAAAACGAAATCAGTAATGATTCTTAGCAACAGCTAAGAATACCTGACTCTGCTGAGGAGAATACAAATGTCAAGTGACGGTTCCTAGCAAGGGCTGAAATACCGGACATCTACTAGAGAAAAATGAATTCAAGGATGATTCTCGGCTATGAATGTCTGACTCGGCTTGGGGAATGAATCCAAAATGCCTCTAGTCTAAAAAATGAGAATTCAGTGACGATTCTTAATAATGACTAAGAATACCTGACTCTTTGGGGAAAAGGAAAAATGTGTTGACTTTCTAGGGATAGAAGAAGTACAATGATGTTTCTCAACATTGACTCCTCTGGGGAAACTTGGCAATAAAATGAAACAGCTTAGCGAAGATTCCCAGCAACGGCTGGAATGCGTGGTTGTGCTTGGGAAATCTTTTGAGGATGAACATTGATTTTTATTGGGGAAAATTCCGAACTCTGACGAGTTAGTTTGAGTAAGTTAAGGAGATACTTATGATGTGATGTTATGTATGCCAATGCATGTTTGGGCTTTCATGGGGAATACATGAAATGTAGGGTTTGCAAGTTATGCCAAGTATGTTTGGGCTTTACGGAGGAGTGTATTTGGGGAATGCCAATGGTGATTGGGCTTAAAAAGGATGATTGGGCGAATTGTATTGACTTTCCGATACTTGAGAAATTGGAGTTTGACGTCCAAGAAAACGCTGAATGTAATGTTTGAGAATTCTTATTGGGGGAGAAAAGACCGGCCTAGTCCAAAGAGCTGTGTGGCACCCTTGCGTTGGAAATGTGTTTTGATTACCTTAAGCAAAATTCTAAAAGGAATGTAATTCGATATTGTCTCCCTTATAGTTTTTTTTTGAAAAAAAGGTCTTTTAATCGAAAATTTCCCATGTAATTTTATTTAGAAAAAAGTCATATTTCCTAGACAAAGCAAGAAAAGTAAAAATATGGAACACATGTGAGGGAATTGATTTTTATTGACAAGTGGTTCCACAAATAGGGAATTTTGTACAAAGGAAAGCCTTTCCTAAAAGAGGTGACTGCGAAAAGAAAATGATAATTGTAATGGCAATGAAATATCTCGAGTTTCCTCCAAATTCTAACTCTGTTATAGCCTCTATGCCTTTGGTCGCCCTTTGATCTTGCTTTTTTGAAGCAGGGTGATAGGATTGACTTGCTGGGGACCCACATAATTGACTCGCCAAGGAATGAAGAAGGATTCCTTGCGGGATGCAACCTCTTGCTCTTATTAAATCCCTAATTTTTGCCTAGACCGCCCTTTCGGGTTTTCAATCTACCGGGATACTCATTTTTGCATAAGTTGCCCTTTCGGGTTTTCAACATATCGGGCTATATATATATATATATATATATATATATATATATATATATATATATATATATATATATATATATATATATATATATATATATATATATATATATATATATATATATATATATATATATATATATATATATATATATATATATATATATATATATATATATATATATATATATATATATATATTTAAGCATAGTATTTTTTGACTGCATCCGCATTCACCGGGGATGGAAGATCTTCACCATCCATAGTTGCAAGGATCAAGGCTCCTCCGGAGAAGACCTTTCTTACAACATACGGAACTTCTTAGTTTGGCGTCCATTTTCCCCTTGGGTCAGTATGGATTGAAAGAATCTTCTTCAATACGAGGTCTCCGACCTTTAGGCTGCGGGGGGAAACCTGTTTGTCATGTGCCCTCTTGATGCGCTTTTGATAAAGTTGGCCATGGCAGATGGATGCTAAGCGCTTCTCATCAATGAGGTTTAGTTGGTAAAATCGAGCTTGTACCCACTCAGACTTATCAAGCTTAACATCTATCAAAATCCTTAAGGAAGGAATCTCTATTTCGACTGGTAAGACTGCATCCATGCTATACACAAGGGAGAAGGGAGTTGCCTCAGTGGAAGTGGGTACGGATGTACGATAGCCGTGTAATTAGAATGGGAGCATTTCGTGCCAATATTTGTAGGTTTCCACCATCTTTTGAACGATCTTCTTGATGTTTTTGTTAGCTGCCTCAACAACGCCATTCATCTTAGGCCTATAAGGCGATGAGTTGTGGTGGTCGATCTTGAATTTTTGGCATAGCTCTTTCATCATTTTATTATTGAGGTTAGATCCATTATCAGTAATAATCTTGTTGGGGACCCCATAACGGCAAATGATTTCTTTCCTGAGGAATCGAGTCACCACCTGTCTAGTAACTTTGGCATACAAGACTGCTTCCACCCATTTTGTGAAATAGTCAATGGCTACAAGGGTGAAGCGGTGTCCGTTCGAGGCAGTTGGCTCTATGTGTCCGATCACGTCAATTCCCCACATGGCAAAAAGCCAAGGTGATGTTAGGACATTGAGAGGCGTTGGCGACACATGGATCTAATCGGCATAGATCTGGCACTTATGGTAGGTTTGGACGTGGCGATGACAGTCAATCTCCATAGTCATCCAATAGTATCCGGCCCTTAAATGTTTATTTACCATAGTGCTCCCACTGGCATGCATCCCAAAGGATCCTTCATGAATTTCCATTATAATTTGGTTTGCTTCTCACTTGTTCACACATCTAAGCAAAACCGAATCATAATTTCTCTTGTATAATACCCATCCACTTAAGAAGAATTTGGATGACAATTTTCGAAGATACTTCTTGTCAGTGGTGAACGCGTCCGTAGGATACTCTTGGTTCTCTAAGAATTTCATAATGTCAAGAACCAAGGATGATCGTCAGCTTCGTCTTCTGCTGCCAGACAGTAAGCAGGTTCGTCCAAGTAGTTCAGATGAAAGGATGGCGCTTCGTTCTTCCACTTAACTTGAAACATGGACGCCAAAGTTGCTAAAGCGTCAGCTAGTTGATTCTCTTCTCGAGGGATGTGGTGGAATGTAATTTCATCGAAGTAGGGGACTAGTTTCAAGATATGCTCTTTGTAAGGAATGAGCTTATGATCTCTAGTATCCCAATCTCCTTTGACTTGGCTGATTACCAAGGCTGAGTCCCCATAGACCTCCAGGATTTTGATTCTAAGATCGATAGCAGCTTCAATACCAAAGATACAAGCCTCGTATTCGGCCATATTGTTAGTACATTCAAAACATAATCAGGCGGTGAAGGGGAGATGGAAATTAGTTAGAGAAGTGATTACTTCCCCAACGCCATTACCATGAGCATTAGAAGCTCCATCAAAAACCATGGTCCATCGGGATCCAGGCTCGGGTCCTTCCACGGGACCGGGGATGTTGCAATCGCTAATCAACATGATATCCTCGTCGGGGAATTCGAAATGCATAGACTGATAGTCCTCCAAGGGTTGTTGTGCAAGATAATCAGACAATACACTCTCTTTGATGGCCTTTTGAGTGAGATGTTGGATATCATACTTGGTTAAAGCCATTTGCCATCGGGCTATTCTACCGGTTAGAGCCGACTTCTCAAAAATGTATTTGACAGGATCCATTTTAGAGATCAATAATTTCGTATGAGTGAGCATGTATTGTCTTAAACGTTTAGCAGCCCATACTAGTGCGCAACAAGTCTTTTCAAGCATCGAATACCTACTCTCGCAATCAGTGAACTTCTTGCTCAAATAGTATATTGCACGCTCTTTTCTACTAGTCTCGTCATGTTGGCCGAGCAGACAACCCATTGATCCTTCGAGAACGGTGAGATTGTAAGACCCTAATTTTGACCGTAAGATCCCTCATGGCATCACAACATTGCATTTACATTGCCTCAAGGATCATAAGCATCTTGGCTCCTTACTCTTTGGGGTGGGATCTCTTGAGAGTTGGTTTGAGATCACCAAGCATGCTTGAATTGTATATCATTGCTTTTCTCATTTTTTATTCACTAACCAAAAGCACAAAAAAATGTCACTAACATCTCTTGTTGTAGCTTGAGCAGTCACAAGGTCCAAAGCTTCTAGGAGACCCTTTGTGCATTGATATGGCCAAGGGAAGATGAAAGCAAGCATGGAAATGGTTACCAAAGCTCTCATCCATCAAGTATTCCTCCCAAGTATCTCAATTCATCATTTTGATCAAAGAAAATCAAAGGGTTTAAGGCTTGTTTCCCAAGGAAACCCTAATTCATCTGTTCATCAGCTGTGCCTTGCTCATGAAGCAACCTTAACCCATGGTCAAATACAATCAAGGGGAGTTCTTTAATTCATAATTTCATTCATATTTGAACTTATTTGAGTGCCCTCAATCATCAATTCATCAAGATATGAGGTTTGGATTTGAGAAAGTGATCAGTCAATTCATCTGACTATTTTGAAATGCACTGAGACCTAACTTTTTATGTGTTATTAAAATGGAGATGACCCCAAGATAACAAATGTTCTTAAGGACTATATGAACAACCTTCATGTTCATCAAAAAATAATTTGAAGCTTGGAAGGTCACCATCCATTCCAAGACATTATAGGTCATTTTGACTGAAACCCTAATTTTGGGTCATCTTTCCAAAGACATGACTCATTCATTTTTCATGATTTTGAGGTGAGATCAAATGCATTGGAAATATTAATATGTCTACTTCAAATGTTATGTTGAGAAAAATTCCAAAATCTCAAAAGAAACACATGTGATAATGCAAAACATTATAGGTCACTTTGGACCAAATGCATTGAAATGTGAAAAAGTCCAACTTCAAGTGCCCATAACTTCTTCATAAAAAATCCAAATGATGCAAAATTTGAGTACAAATTGATTGTCTTGAAAAGGTCTACAACGTTTATTTTGAATATTTTGTCATTTGGAGCTTGTATCATTGAGACAGAAGGGCTTGAACTTTGGCCAATTTTGAAAATCTCACATATGCATGTTTTGCACCTTACACTTCAAGTCCCATTTTCATTAATTTCCAAGGCCCAAATGGAATTTTGATCAACATAACAAATGATCCTTATGCAATAATATTTCCAACCATTACTCATGAGGTGGTGTTCCAATTTTTAACATGGCATTTTCGAAGACTTGAATGTTATAGTGCATTTTTGGAAAATCATTTCATTTGCCTTGCATGAGCTAATACAGTCCAATCTGCACGTCCATTTTGCTTTCATCATGCATTATCTTCCAATTCCAAGTGGAATTGGGCCCTCCATGCGCCTGTACAGGCCCATGCATGGAGGCCCTTTCCATTCATGCAAACTTTGGTTCATGCATTCAGCATTGCTTTCTCCTATAAATACCATGCCTATGCTCTTCATTTCTTAAACCTTAAGGCGCCCCAATTGCTGCTGAACTGAAATCATAGCCATCACTAAAGGAACTAATTTATTTTTCTTCAAATTTTTCAGATCTGAATTTTGATTTTATTGATCAATCTTCAGATCTCAAAGTTCCTAAACCCTCTCTCCTTGATCCATAGTGTCTATTGTAAGAAAAAGAATCCAAAGATTGTGACTCAAAACCTTGCAAATCAAAGGTTTACTTCAACTGTTATTTGCTTCAAATCAGCTTGTATAGTGCTCTATTTTCTTTGTTGTTGTGTGATCTGAAGTCCTCTCCATAGAGGCAACATTGATATGCTTTCAACTTTTGAAAATCATGAAGTTCATCTGAACACCACATAATTTCCACTTCTGATTTCTCTCAATATAGAGATCTAGAATGGAATTGAGTGGTACAGGGGTGATGTACATCACCCCAGCTCTCGATTGATGCTTGGATCGTGCCATTTGGTTACCATTTTTATTTCTGCAACTTTGGACATGGCCGGAAGTTAGCCGGAGAAGACGGTGGCGCTGGCCACCGTCTGGTCTTCTGAACAGATTAGAACCGTCCATTGCTTTTCCAAGATGCAATCACGTGTGTCCAATGTTATGACCTTTTATTAGGCTTGGTGTGTCGCTGTTGACTCGCGTGTATGGTGAGCGTGCGCTTCTTGGCCACGTGATGATCCACGTAAATTAATGAAACTTCATCCAACGCTCCACGTTTTTTCCTTATTTCTATTTTCTGATTTTATTTTCATTTTATTATTTTAATTCCATTTTATTTTAAAAATTCATATCTCTCTCATTATGGGTCAAAAAATTATGGGACCAATTTCATTCTTTTCCTTTTAATTTCTACTTTCTAAAAATGATTTTTAATATTTTTTATTTCATCATTTGATATTTTTTTAGTAATTTTCTCTTTTCTGGTTATTTTTAATTCATTTAAAATAGTTTTTGATATCCAAAAAATACAAAAATAGTTTTCTAACCTCTTTGAATGATGATAGATCTATGAAAAATATTCTCATCAATTTATTAATTGATTTGAGATTTATTTTAGATTTTAATTCAATTAGGTTATTTTTATGCATTTTTAATTGATTTAAAATAGTTTCTGACTTTTAAAAATGCTGAAATTTTTTGTCAATCTTTGTTTGACCTTCTTGAGCTTGGGATAATTCACTTGGACTCTTCAAAGTTGATTTGAAGTGAGTTTGAAGTTTGACCTTTCTTTATTATTTTAACTCAAATTTTATTTCAATATTAAAAAATGCCAAAAATATTTTATCTGTGTCTTGACTTCTAATTTTCATTTTGCTTCTGTTTTCTATTGTTTGACCTTGATCTTCTCTATCTTTGGTCAATACTTGTTGATTAGTACATACCATTTCCATTAATGCACTTTAATTATTCATCTTCTTCTTCTTCTTCTTTCTTTCTTCTTTTTGATCAATGAATTAAAGATTGGTGGTTAGCATTGATACATGGAGGCTTTAATCTTCCTTGATTCAAATCTAATTCATCTTGATCATAGGTCAAGTGAATGGCTTTGCATTAAGGATAGGTTGCTTCCTAAATCATGCAAAGAACCTAAATCAATACAAGATCATTTCTCATCTTCTTTTTGGCATGGCAAGTTGTTGGAGTTTGATTCACTAATCAAGACCTCTAACTTGTGTTGTTGCCTACATTATTATTGACCGGCCTCAAATAGTTGTGACTTCTACATAAGTCCAATTACGATTGCTTAACATAGTTGTGACTTCTTATCCCTCATCTCTTGTATGATTAGGACTTTAGCCATTCTTCTTCTTCCCTCCACTCTAACCCAAGCCAAAACTTTTGTGCAAACATTTACTTCTTTTCAAACATTAGAAACCTAAGCCTTATGCTTTTGATTTTCAAACTTTTTTTCATAACACTTATTTTGAATTGAATCTTTAAATCAACTTTGACCATATTTTGTAAATACTTTTCATTGGTAAATATAACTCATTCAAATACTTTTGTGGTTTCAATGGACACTTCCTTAATCAAAACTTTTTCATAACCTTTAGCTATTAGGTTTGAGTTATCCTTGAGGTAGATGTAATACTCACCTATATCCTTAGTGATGGACAATGAGTCTTCCATGCTTATTATAGGGTTAACCCCTCACTAGCATGTTGAAGCTATCCTCACATGGTGGATTTGTGGTTTTAGGTTGAGTTTTCTCCCTTGGATAACAAAAGACCTTAAGGCTTTTGGACCAATCAATTCACACTTTCATTTTGAGATTTTTACCCCGAACTACGAGGTTTTGATCCTAATCTGTTTTAAGATGGTACGTAGGCAATGGGTTTATCCATCCAAACACCAAGTGTAAATAACTTGTATATTCTCTTCTCATCTCTTCAATCATGTTTGCACAAACAAATTTTCGTAAAATACCAACCTTACAACAAGTGTGAAAAGGGCTCCCTAGGAGTACCTAGGATGTTTTTGGTGCTTAAAACCTTCCCATTGCATAACCAACCCCCTTACCCCGATCTCTGACATTTTTACTAACTTTTGATTCGATAAAACTTTTAGGTTTTTGTTCGCTTTCTAACCATTCCTTTGGATAAATAGAAGTGCGGTGGCGACTCGACTTGTATGGTTTACCTTGGATTTAGTCAATATCTCTAATGGTAACAAACACCCCGCTACAGGGATACATGATTAATGGTCTACCAGGTACAGGAATGTAAATTCAATAGTAATGACATAAAATTTAATCACAAGATAAAGAATGACAATATCACAATAATAATGGTTAGTGAATGTAAATGACACAAAATAAACCACAAGTTAATGGTAACAAAATCACAATAACAAAGGTTAATGATAAAAGAAGTTAGTGAGGTATAATTAAGGGTTCGTAATATGTGCAAAATGAACATCTTGAGGACTATTTTTCATAGGTCAAAAAGACTCAAAATATGACACATTAAGGGATAGCTTATCATTGATGCAAAGTATTGAAGATGATTGAAAAATCAACTAACAATAGATTTGTAACAAAGAAAGTTATGCAACCCTAAGTCCATCTATCAATATTATGATTTGTTCTCTTTATTTTTGTTTTTACTCCTCTTTTATTTAGCAAGATGGTAAGAGAGTAAATAAATTAGCATAATGTAAATGATATGGTTAGATACCACAAAACATAAACATAAACATAAACATAAATTACTTGAAATAAAGTGAACAATAAAATAAATTGCAACGAAGTAAAGTGAAATAATGTAAATGTTAGGAGTTAGTAATTAGTGGTTAGTGGTTGTAACACCCCAAAATTTTCCCTCCTCATTCATGCATTCATTTAGCATTTCATATTGCATTTCATCATGTCAATCAGAATTAGATCCGAAAAAAAAAAAAAAAAACGAAAAAAAAAAAAAAAAAAATTTTACAAAAAAAAATAATAATAAATTTTTTTTTAATTAATTAATTAATTAAATAAATAATTAAATAAATAAAATATAATAAAAAATTTTGGACTTGGGTCTCTCTCATTTGAGCCCACAAAACCATGAAATTCAGTCTATAAATACCAAGGCTTCACTTGAGAGAACACAGAACAAAAGGGGGATTTTGAAGAGAAGCAAAATACTCTGAGGTTTCCTTGGAACAAAACCCTGAGGAAAAAGATAGTGAGAGAAGACCTAACGGAGTTCAGAGCAGCCTCCAAACCCCGAAGGGAGCTCAACTACACAGAATCACCTCTGCCCCACATAAACCCAGAAGATTGTTTTGTAAACCTCACGGGTGCAACTCAATTTCAATCAAGCTCTCCAATCAGGTTTGCCATTATTCCCATTACTTTTGCCCATGGGTTTAATATGTATATGAATGTATAAACAATGCCTTGAATGTTTAACCGTTTAATTTTTGAGTGTATGCCACAGGGTTTGAGGTTTCTGAAACCATACTGTTATTCATGAAAAAAATGCTTATGATATTTCACTAACCCTTTTGTTGAATTTTTGTGAGGGCTCACATGAGTTTTGCAGGCATAACTTGCGTGGTTTCCCACTTTATTTGTGGGATAACCCCTGGAGGTTCATTCCGATTACCTGTACTGACTCACTTTTCTTTGATGGTACCAGCTTGAGAGATCTCTGGGTTTCTTGTCCCCTTGGTTGTTGTTACTCCGGATCTTTATCCGTGTGGTACTTTTTACCTTTTCCCGCATTTTACTGCTTTCCTAGCTGGAAGACCTCGATAGGAGGCAATGCTTTGTGTTTACCTCAAGATACATGTTTTGTGTTTTGTGTTCGTATCCCTGCAGGTAGCGCGGTTCCTTCATCAAGGACTGCCCTTTTTGCCCTTGAGCATCCCAAACCCTAAAACCCAAAGCAACACGTTAACTCCTTCTACTACAGGCGAGTAAGTCTCCAAAGGTCGAGCATCCGGTAGATTGCGTAGTAACGTTGTTCGCCCAAAACCCAATCCATAACCCCGTAGTTAGCCGAACTACGTTTTGCTCTGATTCTCAGGCCAGATGAGATACGTAGGCATAAGACGCGATGTCTTAGCGAGCACACATCCCCCAACCCATAGGTCAGCCGAGCTACGAAGACTCTGATTCTCATATTCAGATGAGATACGTATGCAGTGGATGCGACATCCGCGCGAGTCATTTTCATTTAACCCTTTTTTTTTTGGGTAAACAGCACAAGATAAACCCACACCCTTTAGACAAGAACTACAAAAGTGGATCCCGTAGAGTACTACGGATGCGTAGGGGTGCTAATACCTTCCCTTCGCATAACCGACTCCCGAACCCAAGATTTGGTTGCGAGACCCCGTCTTGTTCTTTCCTTTTTTCAGGTTTACTTCGAGCGTTTCCTTTCCCTCCTTTGGGATGAATAACGCACGGTGGCGACTCGTCTGTCTTTTTCTTTCGCCGGTTGTTTTTCTTTCGCACTGTATTTTTCAGGTTGCGACAGTGGTTAGTAGAATAATAATAAGCAAATAGAACAACAAGTTAATGTAAAGAAAATGGTTTCATCTATGTATCAAATGACCCAAACATGGTTGAAATAGAGGCAACATATCAATGCCTCAAAGTATCATGAAGGATCTATTGATCAATCATTAATAGGTTTGAAACATTGACGGTTTTATCAACTCTAAACAACCATGGCCATGATCTAATAGATCTCATCAATCAAATAAATGTGAAAACAAGTCAAAAATAAATAGAAAATGAAACAAAATACAAAGTTTGATTAAAGATCGTGGATAAAAGTAGCAACAACAAGAAATCCCAATGGAAAAAAGTATAAACTAAAGTTAATCATTTTTTACAAGCTTGAGTCTAAACTCTCTCAAAATATTAACCAAGAACAAACAACCATTTTCCACACAAAAACAGCACCAAAAAAGTTAACAAAGTTTAAGCTAAAATCATTACCCAAAAAATGTTGAAAAAAGGGTAAGTTGAAATGGTGTTGAGCTTGGATATAAAGCAAGGGGTTTTGGATGAAAGTGTTTATGGTGGATGTATAGTGAAGGAGCTGAGTTATGAGTGTTAGAGGGTGAGATGTTTTGAAAAAAATATGAAAGAAGACAAAAAAAGTTGGTGGGCGACCTTTTTTTAGAGAGAAAGATTTTTTATTTTCACCTAGGTTTGAAGAGGAGTGTGAATGGTACTTGGACAGAACTTTTGGGGGCTAAGAAGCATGAAAAATGAGGGGAAATAGTACCTCTATTTATAGGGAAAGTAAGTGGAAAAGGGGGTGAACCAAAAGGTACTTTGTGTCAAAAACAGAGATATTGATGATGTCCTCGCAGGTGTAATCGATTACCATGATTGGGGTAATCGATTACACCATCCAAAATGGCCTGGAAATCAATTTTTTGTCTATGTAATTGATTACCATGATTAGGGTAATCGATTACACAGTCCAAAAATTGATTTTCCCCCTTTTTTTTAGAACTTTAACCGGATAACCCTAGTTTTTCTCGGGTGTAAACACCATGCCTTGAGTCCGTGTAATATGTATTTGGTTATGAAAGTTCAAATGAAATTATGATGATGAAATAATGAAAGCATGCATGTGCAATAGAGCGATGGATCAGATGAAAGTTGTATCGGGGTAGGGTGAATTTTGGGGTATGACACAAACATACTGTCATTTCTTTACCACTTTACCAGGAAGTCTCTTATCACCAATCTCGAACCGAAATCGCAACAAAATCTCAGCTATTAAAATTGGTAACCAAAAAAAATAATCAAACCAACAATATTTCAAAACTATAGTGAATAACAACCAATGTTGTAATCATTGGAAAATCAAATAGTAGAGCTAAATTGCACTTCTCGAATAGTTGGAATTTCCCCAACAGTAGCAGCAGAAAGAACTTTTTCAATTTAAGTTCTCTGGTGTGGATATTGATGAGTTGAAGTCTACCTTTCACTAGAAAACCGTCACCTTGCTATCCAATAATCTACATTAGATATGCATTATAAACAAATAATCATACATTGCATACATCACGCATAACAAGAATTCTTCTTGTATCTGATCTATCGCCCCAGTGGAATATTTCAGTCAACCCTCCCCAAAAGATCAAACCAGCAAGCTTACCTACTACACCTTTTAACACAACTCCTTTTCAACGAGCCAATTTTTAGATATTTTTATATTTAATCCTCATCTACCTTGAACACTCGAAAACCTAATGCAATTCGCATTAGGAATTGTTGGTTCTATGGATTGGCATCAATTTTGGTAAAACTTAGTGTTATCACTAGATATCACGCGTGGTGTCTTGACATGCGATATCAGCTTTCTGCAGGATGTTTAATATGGTTGTGCAGGATGTATTCAAGAGGTCAGACCCGATGTTAAGACATATGCATACAAAAAATTCAGTCTGAATGTTATGTGTTTTGTTATTGCGCTTTTCATGCAAGTCTTTGTGTGCTTATGTGGAGATTGCATGCATTATTAAAGGAGTAATTAAATCCAAATTATTATGTTTCCCAAAGAGGAATGATTTATTACTAATTCCTAGCATTAGATAGGATTAGGGTTATATGCTGCCCAGGCCCATTCAGAAATTGGACGACGAATATACAAACGTTGAAATGAGTGAGTATTAGGGTTTTAGCCTATTGTACGTTTGTGATTTGTGAGCCATTCATTCATCTTGTTGATGTGTGAATTGGACTGAATTTTGAGTTGTAATTTGTCCACTCTAAGCTTTGAAGTACGAGTGTATTTGTTAACTTGATTGAAGCTTTTAAGCAAGATCAAGTATGTGTCCTTGAAGTTTGTCTTTTTTCTATGTAGTATTTGTTCTGTATCACTACTGTGATTGAGGGGGAGTGAGTAGGTTCTCATATCTAAGAGTTCTTAGATAGAAGTCACACGGGTAGAGATTAGGTGAAAAGACTGTAACTTGAATTTGTTTACTGAGAGTCTTTGAACTAATTCTGTTTAGTGGACTTCCATACTGGCTTAGTAGCCCCCAGACATAGGTGTGTTTGCACCAAACTGGGTTAACAATTGCTTGTGTCGCTGTTTCAATTATTTATCTGTTTTTATCCTATTTATATCTCACTTGTTGTTCAGATATTAGTGTCGTGACATTACCTTCGACATCTCATATCTGATACCAGAATTTCAATTGGTATTATAGCAGGCATCCTGCTCTGGTTCTGGGTGAGATATTGGGACGTTACTTTCTGGTACCATGGATAGAGATGGAGGATTTGTACCCAGACCACCAATTCTGGATGGATCTAACTATGAATACTGGAAACCTCGGATGGTAGACTTCTTGAAATCGTTGGATAATAAGGCTTGGAAGGCTGTTCTAACATGCTGGGAACATCCCTTCACTTTGAAGGATGGAGAAGTTACAAGTGATAAGAAGCCTGAGGAAGAATGGACCAAGGAGGAGGATGAACTAGCTCATGGAAACTCTAAAGCATTGAATTCTATATTCAATGGGGTTGATAACAACATCTTCAAACTGGTAAACAATTATGAGGTGGCTAAAGATGCTTGGAATATTCTCAAAACCACTCATTAAGGTACCTCTAGAGTGAAGATGTCTAGATTCCAGCTGCTTACTACTAAGTTTGAGAAATTGAGGATGAAAGAAGATGAAAGTATTCATGACTTCCATATGAATATCCTTGAAATTGCTAATGCCCTAGGATCCATGGGTATGAAGATGTTAGATGAAAAGCTTGTGAGGAAAATTCTTAGATCACTTCCTAAGATATTTTCCATGAAAGTGACAGCCATAGAAGAATCTCAAGATATCTGGAAGATGATAGTGAATGAGCTAATTGGATCCCTCCAAACATTCGAGTTGGGAATGAGTGATGGATCTAAAAAGAAAGTCAAAAGCATAGCCTTTGTGTCAAACACTGAAGATAAAAAGGATGAAAGTAGTCATGACACTAATGAATGTATTGCAAATGATTTAGCGTTACTTGGAAGACAATTCAACAAAATCCTGAAGAGGATGGATGTAAGGTCAAAGTCTAATGTCAAGAACAACTCATTTGACATCAGTAGGCCCAATGATGCTGGAAGAAGAACAAAACCTGAGGAAAAATCCAAACAGGGTAAAGGAATTCAGTGCCATGAATGTGAAGGATATGGTCACATTAGAGTTGAATGTGGGACCTATCTCAAGAAACAGAAGAAGAGTCTTGCTACTACTTGGTCCGATGATAATTCTGAAAGTGAAACAAAAGGAGAATCTTTAAATCTTGTGACTGCCTTGACTGGGAGGTGGGATCCTGATGAAGACTACCGTGATGATGAATTTAACCTTTGATGAATTAGCTACTTCTTACAGGAAGTTGTGTTTCAGAAGTGAAGAAGTGTGTTGTCGCATTACGCGAAAAACCGGCGGGAAAACAAGAACAACAGAGTCGCCACCGTGCGTTATTTATCCCAAAAGAGGGAAAGGAAACGCTCAGAGTAAACCTGGAAAAAGCATGGTCTCGCGACCAAAGAGAATGGGATCGGGAGTCGGTTATGCGAAGGGAAGGTATTAGCACCCCTACGCATCCGTCGTACTCGACGGTATCCACACACAATAGGAAGGAAAATGGTTGCTGAAACACTGCTCATAAACAAACAAACACTGGCTGAAAGAGACACAAGAAAACAAACAAGACTGACTCGGCAGGACATCGCATCCTGGGCCTACTTAGTCTATCAGGCGTAGACATTAGAGTCGAAGTAGTTCGGACTGGGGAAACGACACATGCTCGCTAGGATATCGCATCCTATGCATACGTATCTTCTTGGACGAAGAAGAATCAGAGCATTCGTAGCTCGACTGACACGCACACAAACAAACACAGGCAAAGGCAAACGTGGAGCCTGAATGCCAATCACTGGACTTACATCAGCATCCGAACCAAAACACACACAAGAAGGCAAACGTGGAGCCCGAATGCCAATCACTGGACTTACATCAGCATCCGAACCGAAACACACACCAACACTGGAAACCAGATGCCACTTGATGGACTTATACCGGAATCCAAGCACACAACAAGAGGATACGGAATGCCAATCGCTGGGCTTACATCCATCTCCTAACACACAAAAAGACAAAAGAAAAAGGGCGCCCGGAGAGATCAGCTCATCTCCTGCCTACGTACCTCATCTGGTATGAGGATCAGGGCGACGTAGTTCCCCTACAGAGGGACACAGGACTAGCCTAACCAGATAACAGAGGGAGACACAACTAGGGAGACTACGACTCGAGCCTAGATGTTATCAGGCAAATTCATCCCTAAGTTAAGGTTTCTAGCTAACTTGCACAGGAAGCAAGCCTATCCTAAACATGACTTGCACAGGAAGCAAGCCAAACCAAACCTATCTTGCACAGGAAGCAAGCTAAAGCAAACACACAAGCACAAATAGCACACACTATATGCAATCAAATGGGCTCAATCAAGGTTAGGTTTTAGTCGAGGGGTCATATCAACCTCAACAAACAAACCACTGTAACAGGGTAATGTTAGCTCTTAACCCTAACATTGAGAGTTAGGGTGAAGCTGATGAAAGGTGAGTGAAGATGAGACTTCACAGCTCTTATCTCTGGCCTGGGAGAGCTTAAGACAAGAATGTGTGGGTTCAGAAAGTGGGAACCCTTCTACACATATGACACTGACTCAATGTACAATGATCTTGGGTTAATATCTGCAATGCATCAACACAGTGGTGTGAGCAAAGAAGATGACACACAGAATAGCAGGGGATGGATTGCACATCACTCATATCTGCCAATGCCTCTTAACTTAGGAGGTCTTTGAGTATGTACACGGACAAATGTAAACAAACACAAACATTGCCTCTTAAGGAGGACTTCAGACTGGTGCCTGGCCAAGTAACAGGCCAGGTCTTCCAGACTACATGGAGTTAGAATATTATACCTCAATGCAAATGCTCTTAGGAAAAGCAAAACAAGTTCTCAATAGAACTAAAGCAACTAATGTACCTGAAATCAATCAAATACAATCAGTACTCAGACAAACCAACATTAAACAGCAAATGGTTAACAGTCAATTAAACACAGTCAGACACAAGTCAATGCACAAAGGTGCAAGCTTTAAGGCACAAGACCAAGTTTTAAAACCTACAAAACAAACCAATGATTAGTCATAAACAATCAAGAAAGCAACTCCAAATGAGGCACACCATCAAGCATAAGCATATGTGCTATTAACCTGAAACACAACTCAAAAGTGAGAATACAAACCACTAGTCCAAGACTAGGGTCAAAATGAGATCAAATCATCAAAACAGAACATGAAACTTATCCAAAATCAAGATGAAACAATTAGAAATCAAACCCAATTGGTCCCATGTTTATATCATTCATCATTGTCATTTCATGATCAAAATAGGTCAAAGCATGTCATATAAGAGCTCATAGAAGTCAACAGAATGATTCAACTCAAATCCAATCACAAACATTTCAAAAAATCTTCAAATAATTCATGATCAATCATCATTCATAACATGATAGGCATATCAAATTTCATCTCATTTGGATCAAAGGAAGTAAGTCAATGAAAATCAGAAAGTCAAAGCAAGCTCAAGCATACTCATGCAAAGCATCAAAACATGCACCAACTTCAATTAATCATAAAACAGAAACAACACATTATAAATGAATGGGACTAAAACCATGACAAACTTTAAGATGTCTACAATTCACATATCAAAATTCAAGTCCATCCAATTAAGCATTAGAATTTCACAAATCAAATAACATCATGTGTCACAAGAGGTCAACAATTTGGTCAAACAGGGGAGAAATTATCAAACAAATAGGAAGTGAATTCAAAAATTCCAGAAAAATTCACAAACATTCTCAACATACACAAGTATCTTCATGCAAAACTCCAGACCATTTTGAGTTCAATAAGCATGGTAATTAAAATCATGAAGTTGGACATGAATGGTGTGACACAAATTTTCACACCCATATTCAAAAAATCATATCTCCACAACCAGCAATGATAAAATTACAAAGTCTATACCAAAATCACCATGAACATGTCTAGTTTAAGCACAAAAAATTTGAGAGGCATTGGATTATGTATCATCATTTCACAAGCAAATTGGCAAAGTTTACACAAAATGGACACACATGAACAAACCCTAGCACATTTAGAAATCCACACGTGCAAAAAATCTGGAAAAATCACCATAATTAACTAGAGATCATGAGGAGCATTTCACAAAAAATCCCATCAAATTTGGATTAAAATTGAAGAACTTATGAATTTTTGAAGATTGGCATACAAAATGAAATAAATATTTGAAAAAAGAAAATGAATTAATTAAAATAAAAACCGGCAGTGGCATTTTTGTAATATTGGGACTCACTAAGTGAAACGCCGCGTTTCACTTAGTGAGGTGGCGCGCAGTCATTCATTTCATGGGGCAAGAACGTCCAAAACCATGCAAAGCACGGGTTTAAGGATCTGGCACGAATTCTGGGTTTACCAATTAGGGTTCTACGCAACAGCCATCATGTTCATCATGTAAAATCCCAGCAAAAACACTTGGCAACCAAAATCAAAAAGCGACATACCAATCTACTCATCTTGTAGTGTACATCAATAATCTAACCTTGATTTTCATTAATTCAAGCTAACAAGGAAGAACTAAGCACAAACACATTTGACCAACAAACTTTAAATCGATGTTTCTCTCTCAATATTCAACCATTTCTCACGATTCAAGTTTCATTGCAATCAGCATGGAGAGATCTTTAATAAGCACAACACGATTTGGACAAAGATGTGATTCGAATCTTACCTGATTTGAAGAGCAGTATGGAATTCGTGGGTTCTTTGGTCACAACAAGCTGAAACAGATGCTTAGTGATGTTCCAGATGATGAATAGAGGGAGAATCGTAGCTCAAGCTCGCTTGGTAAGGCTCCAAATTTGAACTGCCATGTGAGAAGCTCAATGGATTAGTGGTAGAAAATGGCTTTACAGTTGTGATTTTATGCTTGCTAAAGCTCCAAGAATGTTGGTGAATGATGAATCAATGGACAGTAGCACAAGTTCTTTGCAGATTTTCAGAAAAAATTCAGATGAAGAATTGAGAGTGTTTGAGAGAAAAGGTTTGAATCTGAGTTTTGGGAAGTGTGGTTAGGGTTTTTCAGTCTGAAATGTGCAATATATACTTCTGATTATCAATGCTTAAACATGGTTAATGAAGTGGTAAGTGAAATTAGCTCCAATGAAGGTGTTTTGACAATTTGCTAAAAACCACTTAATAATGCATGGGGTGCATGCTACAGTGCGAAAATTGGGCCTAAACACATCCCAAATATGGTTTCTGAACATTTTCAATTGGTAGAATGTGTAGGAAATGGTTAATTTGAAAGTCCATTTTTCAACTCTCTCCTTTTTAATTCAAACCACTTGAAAAAGGCCATTTTGATTGGATGATTTTTGGTAAATTGTGATGAAGGATTTGGATAGAGCATATCAAATGTGACTTGTAGCAAAAAACCTCACCCAATTTGGCCAAATGGTTTGGAAGATATGCCACTTTGAAGTTCAAAAATTTCTGAAAATGATTTGATCATAACTTGCCAACCACAAATGAGAAATGAGTGTTCTTGGACTTTTTGGAAAGGTGAGAGCAAGATCTTCAACTTTCATGTTAGATAAAATTTCATTTGAAGCTTGCATGATGATGTAAATTTGAGGAGAAAAACTTTCTATTTTTGCCATTTTAGGAAACTTTCTGTCTGACTTCAAATTCTTCAATCTTGATCTTTTAAATGACAAATGAGACTTATATGAACATGAATGAAGCCTTTCAAACCATCTCCCACCTTCAAATCCATAAAATCAGGCATAGTTGACCACAGTTGACTTTCTAGGGTTTCTGGTGGACTGAACAATGACTGATGACTTCTGAGCACCCAATCCTTGACCAAAACACTTCAAAAGGACCCCTAGGTCATGTGAACATGTTGGACCAACCCTAGGGCCTTGCCTCCTTGAGAAATGCACTTGCTTGCTTGTTTGACTGATCCTCCTAATCATCTTGACCTAATTTTGTCTGATGACTTGCACTTGGGCAAAGGACAATGCAATGCTATGCAGTGGACTATGTAATGTTAATGACCTAATATGAAAATGAATGTACAAAATGGGAGGTGCAAATTTGAGGTGCTACAGTTGCCCCTATTCAATCAACTGGGAACCCGAATGGATCAGAGCAACGGCTGTCAGACTTTCAGGGTACACAGGGATTGAATACCAAGAACCGTAGAAATTTGCACACTGCTGGGAATTTTTTTGTGTTTTTTTTTTTCAAAGGTACAACCACATCCAGACATCGACACACGATGAATGGGAACAGAAATCTCAACGAGATGCCAACGGACAACTAGGAAAAACTCAACGTTTACCAAGACCAACGGAGAGGTAAATCAACTGGGGACGACCAGGAAAGGATACAACCATACGTTAGCGGACGTAATGGGAAAAACTCAACGTTTACCGAGACCAACGGAGAGGTAGCTCAACTGGGACGACCAGGAAAAACTCGACGTTTACCAAGACCAACGGAGAGGTAAGCCAGACATCAACAGATGAATGGGAAGACTCGACCAGACGTCAACGGACGAACGGGAGAAGCTCGACGTTTATCGACACCAACGGAGAGGAGGACCACTGCTGGGGAAGATGCACAACAATACGTCAACGGACGAATAGGCAAAAACTCGACGTTTATCGACACCAACGGAGAGGAGACTCTTCTGGGGAGAGAGAACACAACCAAATCATCAACGGATGATTGGGAAAAACTCGACGTTTATCGACACCAACGGAGAGGAGGATTAACTGGGGACGACCCTGTGGGGAAAGATATCAACTATACGCCAACTGACGCATAGGAAAAACTCGACGTTTATCGACACCAACGGAGAGGAGGATTAACTGCTTCACTAGGGAAGAAGGACGACGTTACGAACATCGAAAGATGATGTTTACCGACATCAAAAGAAGACCAGACACTTACGCATGACTGGGAAATCACCGAAAGATGGTGTTTACCGACACCAAGGAAGACCAGACACTTACGCATGACTGGGAAATCACCGAAAGATGGTGTTTACCGACACCAAGGAAGACCAGACACTTACGCATGACTGGGAAATCACCGAAAGATGGTGTTTACCGACACCAAGGAATACACACGCGGGTGCTGACAGGATACTGACATCTACATGTGTCAAGGCAAGGCTACACACTTGCAGGGGATCTCACTGGGGATCGAGGTCACGACAGCGAGCAGACAGGAAGGAACACCAAGAATACCGGGTTGTAGGCATAAAACAGGTGGCCGACCAAAGCGTGAATTGGTTTGTGTTCCAAAACGCTCATCATCCTGAAGAGGGCTAGAAAAGCGATCTTGTTAAAGGATGGACATCCGATTTCATAGGGAATACGAATCTTACTCTGCTGGAGAAAACAATCAAAAGATTGACCAAAGAGTGCATGAGATATATTATCTATAGCCGTCAAAACATAGATAATACACTCGCAAGGAAGATTATCCATAACCAGGTTAGAGGTTGTTAGATGGATAGATCGACCGACATCATCCTGAAGAGAGCGAAAGCAAACTTGTTAAAGGATGGACATTCGATTCCGAACAAAGGAATACGAATCTTACTCAACTGGGGAGGACGACTTCGACCCAAGAGCGCATGAGATGTATTATCTATAGCCGTCAAAACGTAGATAACATACTCGCATGGAAGATTACCCATAACCAGGTTGGAGGTTGTTAGATGGATAGATCGACCGACATCATCCTGAAGAGAGCAAAGGCAAACTTGTTAAAGGATGGACATTCGATTCCGAACAAAGGAATACGAATCTTACTCAACTGGGGAGGACGACTTCGACCCAAGAGCGCATGAGATATATTATCTATAGCCGTCAAAACGTAGATAACATACTCGCATGGAAGATTATCCATAACCGGGTTGGTTGTTAAATGGATAGATCGACCGACATCATCCTGAAGAGAGCGAAAGCAAACTTGTTAAAGGATGGACATTCGATTTCGAACGAAGGAATACGAATCTTACTCAACTGGGGAGGACGACTTCGACCCAAGAGCGCATGAGATATATTATCTATAGCCGTCAAAACGTAGATAACATACTCGCATGGAAGATTATCCATAACCGGGTTGGTTGTTAAATGGATAGATCGACCGACATCATCCTGAAGAGAGCGAAAGCAAACTTGTTAAAGGATGGGCATTCGATTCTGAACAAAGGAATACGAATCTTACTCAACTGGGGAGGACGACTTCGACCCAAGAGCGCATGAGATATATTATCTATAGCCGTCAAAACGTAGATAACATACTCGCATGGAAGATTATCCATAACCGGGTTGGAGGTTGTTAGATGGATAGATCGACCGACATCATCCAGAAGAGAGCAAAGGCAAACTTGTTAAAGGATGGACATTCGATTCCGAACAAAGGAATACGAATCTTACTCAACTGGGGAGGACGACTTCGACCCAAGAGCGCATGAGATATATTATCTATAGCCGTCAAAACGTAGATAACATACTCGCATGGAAGATTATCCATAACCAGGTTGGAGGTTGTTAGATGGATAGATCGACCGTCATCATCCTGAAGAGAGCAAAGGCAAACTTGTTAAAGGATGGACATTCGATTCCGAACAAAGGAATACGAATCTTACTCAACTGGGGAGGACGACTTCGACCCAAGAGCGCATGAGATATATTATCTATAGCCGTCAGAACGTAGATAATACACTCGCAAGGAAGATTATCCATAACCGGGTTGGAGGTTGTTAAATGGATAGATCGACCGACAAGAAAGGCATCAGGATACCAGGACTAGGTATGCAAAGATGACCAATCAAAAAGGACAGGGAAAGGCCCGCTGGGGATAAAGTTGTTGACTCAGAGCAAATATCCAAAAGGATGGGAATATCAATTCCAACTGGATAATGATAACCACAAAGAGGGGATTACATCTACCGATTAGTAGGTAGAAAACCACGGAAAGGTAACCGTCATCACTAGGATGAGCACAAGGGTCGACTCCACAACGGGGAGAGTGGAGGATTCACATCTACCGGTTAGTAGGTAGAAGACCACCAAGATAGGACTTACAACTGCTGGTTTGTAGGCAGAGGCCAACACAATCTGCTGAGGATAAGATGAATGAGTGCCGGTTAGTGAGTCACTATTCATTTATGCCCCAGGGAGGCACAAGAGACAGTTACAAGGAAGCCAGTTTAGGATCGATCCAAAATGGCAAATTGAATCAAGACTCATCCTAATGAGGAAAGAACTCAATAGGGAAAACCCATCCCGTTATGTGTGGGAGGGAACGGAAACAACCGTCATCCACGAGGATGTATCTCAGTGGGGAAATGGCAGGAAAGGATAGACACTTTCTGCTTAAGGGGTTGGCTCTATATGGAGAGATCAGACACACCCATATCTGCTAGGGAGGATCTACTGGAGAGATCTGTATCAACAAATAGCAGGAGACAACCATCAACAGATATACGACAACAGCTGCGTCATGAGTATCCGAATGCTATGATTATGCATGTATGCATGATACCTAAAAATGTATGATGAATGCTGACAAACAGACGTGCTCAACACACAGGTCCGGGAATCAACCATTCGGTACCACTCTTCCGGAGGGAAAACCAAAGTCACCAGAGAGCCAAGAAAATCCACTGGAGACTGGGATATCAGGGAACAACACCATCCTGCGGGGAGAGGAGAAGACTGCTCTGCTGGAGAGACGAACGCTAACGTCTTCAGTAAACACTCTGCTTGGGGAACTGCCCCACAAAAGTATTTCAACAGCAACCTTACTGGGAATGCCCCACGGTAGGGCTCAAACAAACCTATACTAGAGATGCCCCACAATAGGGCTAACAGGGACTTGGATGAAGAATGTTGTACTGCCGGGAACATGAAGATAAACAACTTCAACCAACACTGTACTGAGCAACCTTGCTGAGGAGAAACCAAAAGAGGTTCGACAGGAAAATGATACAGTTATGCTCGAGATACGAACAAATGTCTTACCTGTTGGTAATCATACCACCCTCGGGAGAGCACTGCGGATCTCCTAAGTATCCTTCCATCATCGTGAATGTTCACTTTGTTTAAGAACAATTTTTTTGAAAAATTTGTTCATTTTGAAAACAATGATACTTTATCAATTAAAAACATGCAAAACATTTGTTGAGTCGAAACAAATAAGAGCGCAAATAATTGGATAAAAGCTCAAATTGATGTGATGGAATGGTAGTCTGCAAAGGGCAAGACTCCATAGATCTGTACAAGTTTGAAATCGGTGATATATATTGGAGAGGGCTACATTGAACATAATGACCTTTCCTCTACCATTCCGAATTTTCGATGTATTCGGAGCTTCAGTCGACGATGAATCGAGAATCCCTGACGGATGACAGATATAGAGCACAGTCTTGTCAAGATGCAGTTACTTGCCAAATCCCTAATTTTTGCCTAGATTGCCCCAGCGTGAGGTGCTCAATCTAGTGGGATGCAAATTCTTTTTTCCAATGTCTCTAACTTTTGCTTGGATCGCCCTTTTGGGATTTCAATCCACCGAGACGCTCCTTTTTGCCTAAGTCGCCCTTTGGGGTGTTCGACTTAGCGAGCTATTCTGTTTTTTTTTGTTTTAGGCGAAGTATTTCTTGACTACATCGGAATTCACAGGACGAGTGATCTTCTCCATCCATTGTTGTAAGTGTCAAAACATTGCCTGAAAAGGCTCTCTTGACAACATATGGACATTCATATTTTGGTGTTCACTTGCCCCTGGAATCGGGCACGAAGGACAAGACTTTCTTGAGCACGAGGTCACCTTCTCGGAACACACGAGGCTTGACCTTCTTATCGAATGTTTTCTTCACTCTCTGCTGATATGACTGACCATGACACATGGCAGTTGATCTCTTCCTTTCGATCGGATTCACTTGGTCGTAATGACTCTGAATCCATTCAGCATCAGCCAACTTGGGACTTGAGGGTGCTATTTTTCCTTTATTTCTTTCTTTCTTTTTCTTTCTTTTGATTTGGGTTTCTTTTGATTTCTTTTGATTTGGGTTTCTTTTGATTTCTTTTGATTTTGCACCCTCCTCTTTCTTTTTCCTTTTTTTTTTTTTATTGTTTGTTTTTTTTTTTTTTTTTTTATGCCCCAGTTGGCTGTTCTGCTGATTCTCGAGATACAGCTGAGTGATCTTCTTTTCTTGCTCAAGAAGTCGGGAAATACCGTCAGGAATCCCTTCAATCATCATCTTCGTCCGCTTCGAATACAGGGAATTCAAAATTGGGAGATGACGTCCGATCATTATGTTTAATGGGTTTGAGAAACAACCTGCATAATGATTTTGATATGAAAAGCTTTTTGGAAAACAAACAAGACAATCGTTATGCAGATGTAAAGATTGCTTTTATTCTTGTTTTTAGGGTTTTTTGTGATCACCAATTTCATGCCAAAAGCGAAAAGGGAAAACAAACGGAAAAACAAATGTTTAACATGAATTTATTTGAATGAAAATATCATTGCACAAAATGTTGCCAACAATGTCATCACTTCTCCTTTTGGCATGGGAGAAGGGTTTTTAAACACAGTGATTATTACTCTGACTTATGAACAACTGTAGGAAAGCCCACAGTGACCCAATTGTGATAGATCCCACCGGGGATGACAACTGTCAGTATCTCTTGCATCAGCAGCTTCTGTTTTTTGAACAACCCTTCTGAAGAAAAGTCGGCGCCAGCCCAGGACTTGTTATCTTCAAGCTTGATTATCATGGGGACCCAAGTCTTCAAAATTCAGAATACCTGACCTCACGAGGTCTTGAACCTTCATCTTCAACTGAAAGCAACTATCCACGTCATGACCAGGAGCACCTGAATGATACACACAATGCTGCTCAGGCCTATACCACCACCGAGGGTTGACGGGTATAGCCGGCGGTCTTTGGGAGTAATCAAGTTCCGCTCTATCAAAGAGGGATACAACTCTGAGTACGACATAGGGATCGGGTCGAAAATGATCCTCTTTCTCTCATTACCTATATTGGCTTGATTATCATAAGGAGGCTGGTAAGCCTGCTGTTGAGGACGATGTTGCTGATGTTGATACTGCTGAGTTGGTCTTCTCTGTTGCTGTGGAGTTTGAGTTGCTGGGATAGTCACAGCAGCGACCTGACGATATGGTCCTCTGTTCGCACTCCTTCGACGGTGCACAACATTTGTTTCACTCTCTCCCCTTCTGGGTGCCCCAGAGAATGGCTTCTTAGAACTTGAAGAGTTTGAAGAGCCAGGATCTTGAATCTTTCCTTCTTTGATAAGGCTCTCGGTCCTTTCCCCACAGACAACAACATCAGAAAAGTTATTGAACGGTCAACTTCCCATGCGATCCATGAACACACCTTGCAAGGTTCCAATGAACATGTCTGTCAGCTCTCTCTCCAGCATAGGAGGTTGCACTCTAGCGGCTAGCTCACGCCATCTCTGGGCGTACTCTTTGAAGCTTTCCTCGGATTTCTGACACAAACTCTGTAGTTGAGTTCGGCTCGGCGCCATGTCCATGTTGTGCTTGTACTGCCTCAGAAAGGCTTCACCCAGATCTTTCCAGCTTCTGACTGATTCTTTCTTCAGATCCATGTACCAGTCCAAAGACGCTCCAGATAGACTATCTTGGAAAAAGTACATCCACATCTTTTCATCATCAGTATATGCTGAGATCTTTCTATAGTAAGCCTGCACATGGGTGAGAGGACAGGAGGTACCGTTGTACTTTTCGAATGAGGGTGCTTTGAACTTGTACGGGTTTCTCAAACCCTCTACCAGCCCCATATTTGTAACATCAAATCCGAGGGAGTTTTGACATTCCATAGCTCTGACTTTCTCAGCAAGGGCATCAACCTTACGATCCCTATCCTCAACTCGGACCACTTCATCATCCTCACTCAGCAACGTGAACATGTCCTCTTGTCGGTCGACAATTGGAGCTGGATGACGAATCGGAGCCCGGGTAGCTCTGACATTGACCTCTGCAGCAAGAGGATGTCCAATGATTCTTATTCCTCTTAATTCATCCCCGACAGCGTAGTCGTTAGTGGGAGCAGCAACGTTGACATTCTCATAAGCAGGTGCAACAACAGGCGAAGCACGGTTAGACGTCTGAACCACAGTCTCTTGTCTCTGAACCAAAGTTCGGAGCTCCTCCTGACCTTGAGCAACCCCTTGCATCATCGTTATGAACTGGGCCATGTTCGCCCTCATCTCAGCCAGCTCAGTCTGAACCTGATCCATATTCCTCTGATGGTTGAGTCTGGTAGAAGACCGGTGCGGTCTCTGATCAGCTATCCTGCCTGACACAGGAACCAGAATGAGAAGTCTTGTCCCCAAACATGTCTGTAATGCAAGGATCACATGTGCATGATATGCGTATGATGCGGATGCTATTTTATCATGAATGATCCTGAAAAGGATATGTGTATGCGAGTTAACTTTTTTCATTTATTATTTTTTTTGGAAAATAAACATGCTATGATGCAAATGATGGAGCCAAGACTGGCAGGCTGTGCATCTCAGAACACCGGATCGGAGCTTTGGCTTGAACTCGGAGTCACAATTCATCTGAAACCCAAATTCATCTGAGGAACTATCATCTGAACCCAAAGTCATCAACAGGACTATAAGTCACTAACGGTACCTGTAATAATGATCAAACCCTCCCCACTCACGGGTGTCGTCTAGGCCAGGGTAAGGTCGAGAGAAACGCAGCATAAATAACCTATCGCAGAATATCATCATATACACACCCGAAGTATGCAACGATAATATCCCACCAGGGTCTGAACTGCTCGTGATATCAATGTTCCGCTAAGTGGCGCAATACCACCCGCTTCCCATGAATCACTCTATTCCTAGGTTTCCTAGATTGCACTCATAGCCTGGGTATTGGGCCTTTTACCTCGAGTAACTCCCACCCCAAACAGAGAAACACAGCACAACCAACAAATGAATATGAATGAATGCAAACATTAATGCAAACAATAAATGCAAACAGTAAATGCAAATATATACAAATGAATGCAATAAATAAAGCAGCACAAAGCAACCACAACCCTAACCTAGAGAGCGCTAGGAGAGACTCGCTTAGGGAAGATGGACCAGCAAAAGGTCAACTTCTCTTCGTCCCCAGCAGAGTCGCCAGCTGTCGCATTACGCGAAAAACCGGCGGGAAAACAAGAACAACAGAGCCGCCACCGTGCGTTATTTATCCCAAAAGAGGGAAAGGAAACGCTCAGAGTAAACCTGGAAAAAGCATGGTCTCGCGACCAAAGAGAATGGGATCGGGAGTCGGTTATGCGAAGGGAAGGTATTAGCACCCCTACGCATCCGTCGTACTCGACGGGATCCACGCACAATAGGAAGGAAAATGGTTGCTGAAACACTGCTCATAAAAAAACAAACACTGGCTGAAAGAGACACAAGAAAACAAACAAGACTGACTCGGCATCAGGCGTAGACATCAGAGTCGAAGTAGTTCGGACTGGGGAAACGACACATGCTCGCTAGGATATCGCATCCTATGCATACGTATCTTCTTGGACGAAGAAGAATCAGAGCATTCGTAGCTCGGCTGACACGCACACAAACAAACACAGGCAAAGGCAAACGTGGAGCCTGAATGCCAATCACTGGACTTACATCAGCATCCGAACCAAAACACACACAAGAAGGCAAACGTGGAGCCCGAATGCCAATCACTGGACTTACATCAGCATCCGAACCGAAACACACACCAACATTGGAAACCAAATGCCACTTGATGGACTTATACCGGACTCCAAGCACACAACAAGAGGATACGGAATGCCAATCGCTGGGCTTACATCCATCTCCTAACACACATAAAGACAAAAGAAAAAGGGCGCCCGGAGAGATCAGCTCATCTCCTGCCTACGTACCTCATCTGGTATGAGGATCAGGGCGACGTAGTTCCCCTACAGAGGGACACAGGACTAGCCTAACCAGATAACAGAGGGAGACACAACTAGGGAGACTACGACTCGAGCCTAGATGTTATCATGCAAATTCATCTCTAAGTTAAGGTTTCTAGCTAACTTGCACAGGAAGCAAGCCTATCCTAAACATGACTTGCACAGGAAGCAAGCCAAACCAAACCTATCTTGCACAGGAAGCAAGCTAAAGCAAACACACAAGCACAAATAGCACACACTATATGCAATCAAATGGGCTCAATCAAGGTTAGGTTTTAGTCGAGGGGTCATATCAACCTCAACAAACAAACCACTGTAACAGGGTAATGTTAGCTCTTAACCCTAACATTGAGAGTTAGGGTGAAGCTGATGAAAGGTGAGTGAAGATGAGACTTCACAACTCTTATCCCTGGCCTGGGAGAGCTTAAGACAAGAATGTGTGGGTTCAGAAAGTGGGAACCCTTCTACACATATGACACTGACTCAATGTACAATGATCTTGGGTTAATATCTGCAATGCATCAACACAGTGGTGTGAGCAAAGAAGATGACACACAGAATAGCAGGGGATGGATTGCACATCACTCATATCTGCCAATGCCTCTTAACTTAGGAGGTCTTTGAGTATGTACACAGACAAATGTAAACAAACACAAACATTGCCTCTTAAGGAGGACTTCAGACAGGTGCCTGGCCAAGTAACAGGCCAGGTCTTCGAGACTACATGGAGTTAGAATATTATACCTCAATGCAAATGCTCTTAGGCAAAGCAAAGCAAGTTCTCAATAGAACTAAAGCAACTAATGTACCTGAAATCAATCAAATACAATCAGTACTCAGACAAACCAACATTAAACAGCAAATGGTTAACAGTCAATTAAACACAGTCAGACACAAGTCAATGCACAAAGGTGCAAGCTTTAAGGCACAAGACCAAGTTTTAAAAGCTACAAAACAAACCAATGATTAGTCATAAACAATCAAGAAAGCAACTCCAAATGAGGCACACCATCAAGCATAAGCATTTGTGCTATTAACCTGAAACACAACTCAAAAGTGAGAATACAAACCACTAGTCCAAGACTAGGGTCAAAATGAGATCAAATCATCAAAACAGAACATGAAACTTATCCAAAATCAAGATCAAACAATTAGAAATCAAACCCAATTGGTCCCATGTTTATATCATTCATCATTATCATTTCATGATCAAAATAGGTCAAAGCATGTCATATAAGAGCTCATAGAAGTCAACAGAATGATTCAACTCAAATCCAATCACAAACATTTCAAAAAATCTTCAAATAATTCATGATCAATCATCATCCATAACATGATAGGCATATCAAATTTCATCTCATTTGGATCAAAGGAAGTAAGTCAATGAAAATCAGAAGTCAAAGCAAGCTCAAGCATACTCATGCAAAGCATCAAAACATGCACCAACTTCAATTAATCATAAAACAGAAACAACACATGATAAATGAATAGGACTAAAACCATGACAAACTTTAAGATGTCTACAAATCACATATCAAATTTCAAGTCCATCCAATTAAGCATTAGAATTTCACAAATCAAATAACATCATGTGTCACAAGAGGTCAACAATTTGGTCAAACAGGGGAGAAATTATCAAACAAATAGGAAGTGAATTCAATAATTCCATAAAAATTCACAAACATTCCCAACATGCACAAGTATCTTCATGCAAAAATCCAGACCATTTTGAGTTCAATAAGCATGGTAATTAAAATCATGAAGTTGGACATGAATGGTGTGACACAAATTTTCACACCCATATTCAAAAAATCATATCTCCACAACCAGCAATGATAAAATTACAAACTCTATACCAAAATCACCATGAACATGTCTAGTTTAAGCACAAAAAATTTGAGAGGCATTGGATTATTTATCATCATTTCACAAGCAAATTGGCAAAGTTTACACAAAATGGACACACATGAACAAACCCTAGCACATTTAAAAATCCACACGTGCAAAAAATCTGGAAAAATCACCATAATGAACTAGAGATCATGAGGAGAATTTCACAAAAAATCCCATCAAATTTGGATTAAAATTGAAGAACTTATGAATTTTTGAAGATTGGCATACAAAATGAAATGAATATTTGAAAAAAGAAAATGAATTAATTAAAATAAAAACCGGCAGTGGTATTTTTGTAATATTGGGACTCACTAAGTGAAACGCCGCGTTTCACTTAGTGAGGTGGCGCGCAGTCATTCGTTTCATGGGGCAAGAACGTCCAAAACCATGCAAAGCACGGGTTTAAGGATCTGGCACGAATTCTGGGTTTACCAATTAGGGTTCTACGCAACAGCCATCATGTTCATCATGTAAAATCCCAGCAAAAACACTTGGCAACCAAAATCAAAAAGCGACATACCAATCCACTCATCTTGCAGTGTACATCAATAATCTAACCTTGATTTTCATTAATTCAAGCTAAGAAGGAAGAACTAAGCACAAACACATTTGACCAACAAACTTTAAATCGATGTTTCTCTCTCAATATTCAACCATTTCTCACGATTCAAGTTTCATTGCAATCAGCATGGAGAGATCTTTAATAAGCACAGCACGATTTGGACAAAGATGTGATTCGAATCTTACCTGATTTGAAGAGCAGTATGGAATTCGTGGGTTCTTTGGTCACAACAAGCTGAAACAGATGCTTAGTGATGTTCCAGATGATGAATAGAGGGAGAATCGTAGCTCAAGCTCGCTTGGTAAGGCTCCAAATTTGAACTGCCATGTGAGAAGCTCAATGGAACAGTGGTAGAAAATGGCTTTACAGTTGTGATTTTATGCTTGCTAAAGTTCTTTGCAGATTTTCAGAAAAAATTCAGATGAAGAATTGAGAGTGTTTGAGAGAAAAGGTTTGAATCTGAGTTTTGCGAAGTGTGGCTAGGGTTTTTCAGTCTGAAATGTGCAATATATACTTCTGATTATCAATGCTTAAACATGGTTAATGAAGTGGTAAGTGAAATTAGCTCCAATGAAGGTGTTTTGACAATTTGCTAAAAACCACTCAATAATGCATGGGGTGCATGCTACAGTGCCAAAATTGGGCCTAAACACATCCCAAATATGGTTTCTGAACATTTTCAATTGGTAGAATGTGTAGGAAATGGTTAATTTGAAAGTCCATTTTTCAACTCTCTCCTTTTTAATTCAAACCACTTGAAAAAAGGCCATTTTGATTGGATGATTTTTGGTAAATTGTGATGAAGGATTTGGATAGAGCATATCAAATGTGACTTGTAGCAAGAAACCTCACCCAATTTGGCCAAATGGTTTGGAAGATATGCCACTTTGAAGTTCAAAAATTTCTGAAAATGATTTGATCATAACTTGCCAACCACAAATGAGAAATGAGTGTTCTTGGACTTTTTGGAAAGGTGAGAGCATGATCTTCAACTTTCATGTTGGACAAAATTTCATTTGAAGTTTGCATGATGATGTAAATTTGAGGAGAAAAACTTTCTATTTTTGGCAGTTTCCAATTACAGGTCAACTGCCATTTTAGGAAACTTTCTGTCTGACTTCAAATTCTTCAATCTTGATCTTTGAAATTACAAATGAGACTTATATGAACATGAATGAAGCCTTTCAAACCATCTCCCACCTTCAAATCCATAAAATCAGGCATAGTTGACCACAGTTGACTTTCTAGGGTTTCTGGTGGACTGAACAATGACTGATGACTTCTGAGCACCCAATCCTTGACCAAAACACTTCAAAAGGACCCCTAGGTCATGTGAACATGTTGGACCAACCCTAGGGCCTTGCCTCCTTGAGAAATGCACTTTCTTGCTTGTTTGACTGATCCTCCTAATCATCTTGACCTAATTTTGTCTGATGACTTGCACTTGGGCAAAGGACAATGCAATGCTATGCAGTGGACTATGTAATGTTAATGACCTAATATGAAAATGAATGTACAAAATGGGAGGTGCAAATTTGAGGTGCTACATGTGTCAACAAGTGGAGAAACAGAAGAAACTAATAACCCAACTAGAGGCTAAGAAGACAGAACATTTAGAAACCATTTCTAATTTGAAGATCGAAGTTGTGTTCCTGAATTCCAAACTGGATGAGATGACGAAGTATGTCAGAATGCTAAACAGTGGATCTGACACCTTAGACAAAATTCTCCATGCTGGAAAGATGGCAGGAGACATGACTGACCTTGGGTTCAATGAATCCTCTCCTGATTGTAGTCCCACTTGTAGCAAACCAAAGATGTCACATCAGGTGTCTCAACATCACAAGGAAAGACAACATAAAGGAAAACACCAAAGATGGGGATATCATTACTGTGGGAAATTTTGTCACATAAAACCATTATGCTTTAGGTTGTATGGTTATCCTAGTCCTACTCATCAACCTAAAAAAACCACACATCCCTGCTAATAGAAAACAGTGGGTTCCTAGGGTTCGTGCTACTAACTTGATAGCTCACACTTCCTTGAGAGTCTCAACCAAAGAAGATAGGTACTTTGACAGTGGATGCTCCAGACACATGACTGGAAGCAAAAACCTAGTGGGTACCTTCAATCTCATGTCACCATATATGTAACTTTTGGTGATGGAGCAAAGAGTGAAATCAAGGGGATTGGAAAGCTGAACTGCCCTGGAGTTCCTAACCTTGATAATGTGCTTCTTTTTAAAGGATTGACTACAAAACTGATCAGCATCAGTCAACTATGCGATCAAGGTCTAAATGTGAACTTCACAAAAGCTGAATGCCTGATTACTAATGCAAAAAATAAGGTGATCATGAGAGGAGTCAGGTCTAAGGACAACTGCTATATGTGGATTACTTAAGAAACTAGCTATTCATAAATATGTCCTCTATCTAAAGAAGAAGAAGTGAAACTACGGCATCAAAAACTGGGTCATCTGCATCTTAAAGGAATGAAGAGGATCATATCTATTGAAGTTGTTAGAGGAATCCCAAACTTAAAGATTGGAGAAGGAAGAGTATGTGGTGAATGTCATATTGGAAAGCAGACAAAGATGTCACATCAGAAGATCAAACATGACACCACATCTAAAGTGATCGAACTTCTACACATGGACTTGATGGGACCTATGCAGGTGGAAAGTCTTGGTGGGAAAAGGTATGCTTATGTTGTGGTGGACGACTTCTCCAGATATACCTGGGTAATTTTTATAAGGGAAGAATCTGATGTGTTTGATGTGTTCAAAGACCTTTGCCAAAACTTCAAAGAGAAAGAGAGAGTCATGTTATCAGAATCAGAAGTGATCATGGGAAAGAATTTGAGAACAGTAAATTTGCTGAATTCTGTTCATCTGAAGGGATTGGTCATGAGTTCTCTTCTCCCATTACCCCTCATCAAAATGGTGTGGTAGAAAGGAAAAATAGAACTCTTCAAGAATATTCTAGAGCTATGATTCATGCTAAGAAGATGTCAAATGAAAAGCTTGTGAGGAAAATTCTCAGATTACTTCCTAAGAGATTTGCCATGAAAGTGACAGCCAAAGAAGAATCTCAAGATATCTGCAAGATGAGAGTGGATGAGATAATTGGATCCCTCCAAATATTGGAGTTAGGAGTGAGTGATGGATCTGAAAAGAAAGTCAAAAGCATAGCCTTTGTGTCAAACACTGAAGATAAAAAGGAAGAAAGAAGTCAAGATATTGATGAACGTATGGCAAATGATTTAGCGTTACTTGGAAGACAATTCAACAAAATCCTGAAGAGGATGGATGTGAGGTCAAAGTCTAATGTCAAGAATAACTCATTTGACATCAGTAGGCCAATGATGCTGGAAGAAGAACAAAATATGAGGTAAAATCCAAACAGGGCAAAGGAATTCAATGCCATGAATGTGAAGGGTATGCTCACATTAGAGCTGAATGTGGGACCTATCTCAAGAAATAGAAGAAGAGTCTTGCTGCTACTTGGTCTGATGATAATTCTGAAAGTGAAACTGAAGGAGAGTCTTTCTATCTTGTGACTGCCTTGACTGGGAGATGGGATCCTGATGAAGACTCCAGTGATGATGAATTAACCTTTGATGAATTAGCTACTTCTTACAGGGAGTTATGTTTCAGAAGTGAAGAAGTGTGTCAACAAGTGGAGAATCAGAAGAAACTGATAACCCAACTAGAGGCTAAGAAGACAGAACACTTAGAAACCATTTCTAAGTTAAAGATCGAAGTCGTGTTCTTGAATTCCAAACTAGATGAGATGACGAAGCATGTCAGAATGCTAAATAGTGGATCTAACACCTTAGACAAAATTCTCTAGGCTGGAAAGATGGCAGGAGACATGACTGTCCTAGGGTTTAATGAATCCTCTCCTGATTGTAGTCCCATAGGTAGCAAACCAAAGATGTCACATCAGATGTCTCAACATCACAAGGAAAGACAACATAAAGGGAAACACCAAAGATGGAGATGTAATTATTGTGGGAAATTTGGTCACATAAAACAATACTGCTTTAGGCTGTATGGTTATCCTAGTCCTACTCATCAACCTAAACCCAAACAACACATCCCTTCTAACAGAAAACAGTGGGTTCCTAGGGCTGGTGCTACTAACTTGATAGCTCACACTTCCTTCAGAGTCTCAGCCAAAGAAGATTGGTACTTTGACAGTGGATGCTCCAGACACATGACTGGAAGCAAAAACCTGCTGGTTGACATTCAATCTCATGTCACCAGCTATGTAACTTTTGGTGATGGAGCAAAGGGTGAAATCAAGGGGATTGGAAAGCTGAACTGCCCTGGAGTTTCTAACCTTGATAATGTGCTGCTTGTTAAAGGATTGACTACAAACCTGATCAACATCAGTCAACTATGCAATCAAGGTCTAAATGTGAACTTCACAAAATGATGTTTGCAATAAATAGAATGGGGGGATGAGAAAAGAATTCATTAATTATATTTTTGTGTTTGACAAGACCTTCAGACTTGTGCCTACGTACCAACATAAAATGAGGGATCAAAACCTCGTAGTTCGTGGTATCAATTTCAAAGTGAGTGAATTATGTTTAACAAAATTTTAAGTTTAACAAAGGCACAAAGGGCCTAAAAATGGTTTGGATGGGTGTTAGTTCTTTTTGGCTTTTGAAATTTTAAGTTAAGCATAATTAAGTTTATTTACAAGTTTGTTTAAGAAAATGAGTTTGAAAATGCAATGTCATAAGGCCAAAGTTTCTAATTTCACAAAGAGTCTATGTTTAGAAATCACAAGCAAATAAGATTTTAAAAGGAGGGAGAGATTTTGGAAATTAAAGAAATGGGGAGGAGATGAAGATACTAATCCTAAGCACAAATTTAAAAGTTGGGAGTTGAAAAGATCTGACCAATGGGCTGCAATTCAAAAGACAAGAATTTCATATAGAAACCCAAACTTCCCTTGGGCTTTAGAATCAAGCAATATCAGTACACAAATAGCAAGATGAAGAGAAAGGCATCAAATAAAGATAGCCACATCCAAGCTTAGCAACTTCATGATCTTTTTCAAGATTCCCCATGTATCAGATGACTTCAAAGATGGGATTAAACACAGGTTCAAAATAACAGCTTCAATATGATCATGTTGTAGATGAACTCAAATGGATCTTCAATATTTGCGTCAGATGAAAGTTTTCTTCATAAGCACTTGGTTTCATGAATGTTGGCATTGGCCATGTCCTTTTGTATAGGGAGTGTTGCCTATTTATAAGTCCAATGTCTCAGATCAAATCCAACAGTCCACACAAAATGTTTTTTAGGGTTTTTGTTCTTATTATGTACATTAAGTTCAAAAGACCACAAACACAAACGAGTATATACAAATACAATCTATTCACAAAGTATGGCTCAAGTGAGCAAAGTGAAAATGACATTAAAGTAAACAAATTGAATGGTATGAATAATGGCAAATGAATAAAGGCTTAAAATTAAAGTGCATAAAAGTAAATGGCTTGAAATTAAATGTTAGTTGTTAGTGGATTAGAAGTTAGTATTGCTTTTGCTTTGGTTTTGTTTAAGTCATTCTTTGGAGAATACTCAACCCACTTATCACAAGCATGGATCCTTGAACCAAGACATCTTCCAAAGGATGGTAAAAAAGCCAAGTTTCCACATAATACCATGAAAGAGGGGAGACTTACAATCTCATTTACTAGAATGCTATGCCTTTTGTGTCACAAATTTAGCGTTATGTTAAGAAATCGTACTTGGACTTATGTAGAAGTCACAACTATTTGAGGTCGGGCAATACATTTTTTTGTGTTAATGCATGTTAGAGACATAGTATAATGCACTATGCTCCTAAAACATATAACACACAAGAAGAATATGCAAAAGAGTGGACCTAATCTCATCCATACTCATGTTGATTTTGCAATCAACTAGCCTTAGGATCTAGAGATATCATTGGTCTATGACATGAATGTTGGTTCTATGTGTTGGCATCAATTTTGGTAAAACCTAGAGTTTTCACAAGTTCTCACAACTGTTTTCTTGACATGAGATAACAGGTTCCTGCAGGGTGTTTAAAATATGGTTGTGCAGGATTTTGTTGAGATGTCAGACCCGATGTCAAGGCATCTGTATACAGAACATTCAGTCTGAATGTTATGTATTTTGTGATTGTGCTTTTTAGGCTAATCTATGTGTGATTTATGTAAAGATTGAACGCGCCATTCAATCAGTAATTAAAACCAGATTGATTTATTTTCCAATAAGATATGATCAGCTGTCACAAGAAGATACGAAAGGAAAATAGATTTAGGGTTTTATGATGTCCAAGCCCAGTCAAACACTTCTATATAAAGGGCATGGAAAACCTGGTTTTAACACACAAGAAATAATGAACGAAATAGTGAGAGAGAATAAGAGTTTTAGTCTTGTGTGAGCGTGTGTATTGTGAGCCATTCATTCATCTATTGATGACTGAATTGGAGAGACTTTTGAGTATTAATTTGTCCACTATAAGCTTTGAAGCATGTGTGTGTGTTTACTTGGTTGAAGCGTTTAAGCAAGATCAAGTATGTGTTCTTGAAGAGTGTCTTCTTTCTTTGTAATATTTGTTTTTACATCACTGTTGTGATTGAGGGGGAGTGAGTAGGATCTCTTATCTAAGAGTTCTTAGATAGAAGTCACACGGGTAGAGATTAGGTGAAAAGACTATAACTTGAAGTTGTTTACTGAGAGTCTTTGAACTAATTTTGTTTAGTGGATTTCCTTCCTGGCTTGGTAGCCCCTAGACATAGGTGAGTTTGCACCGAACTGGGTTAACAATTGCTTGTGTCACTTGTACTATTATACCTTATCTTTTATCCTATTTACATTATTCAGATATTAGTGTCGTGACATTACCTTCGACATCTCATATCTGATACCAAAATTTCAATTGGTATCAGAGCAGGCATCCTGCTCTGGTTCTGGGTGAGATCTTGGGACGTTACTTTTTGGTACAATGGATAGAGACGAAGGATCAGTTCACAGACCACCAATTTTGGATGGATCTAACTATGACTACTGGAAACCTCAAATGGTAGCCTTCCTGAAATCTTTGGATAATAAGGCTTGGAAGGTTGTTCTAACAGGCTGGGAACATCTAATTATTACTAAGGAAGGAGAAGTTACAACTGATTAAAAGGCTGAGGAACAATGGACCAAGGAGGAGGATGAACTAGCCCTTGGAAACTCCAAAGCATTGAATTCTATATTCAATGGGGTTGATAAGAACATCTTCGGACTGGTGAACAACTGTGAGGTGGCTAAAGATGCTTAGAATATTTTCAAAACCACTCATGAAGGTACCTCTAGAGTAAACATGTCTAGATTGCAGCTGCTTACTACCAAGTTTGAAAATTTGAGGATGAAAGAAGATGAAAATATTCATGACTTTCATATGAACATCCTTGAAATTGCTAATGCCTCAGGAGCCCTGGGTGAGAAGATGTCAGATGAAAAGCTAGTGAGCAAAATTCTCAGGTCACTTTCCAAGAGATTTGCCATGAAAGTGACAGCCATAGAAGAATCTCAAGACATCTGCAATATGAGAGTAGAGGAGATAATTGGATCCCTCCAAACATTTGAGTTGGGAATGAGTGATGGATCTGAAAAGAAAGTCACAAGCATAGCCTTCATGTCAAACACTGAAGAGAAAGAGGAAGAAATTGGTCAAGATACTGATGAAGATCTGGAAAATGATGTAGCATTACCGGGGAGACAATTTAACAAACTCTTGAAAAAGATGGATGTAAGGTCTATGTCTAATGTCAAGAATAACTCATTTGACATCAGTAGGTCCAATGATGCTGGAAGAAGAAAAATATTTGATGAAAAGTCCAAACAAGGAAAAGGAGTTCCGTGCCATGAATATGATGGGTATGGACACATTAGAGCTGAATGTGGGACCTACCTTAAGAAACATAAGAAGAGTCTTGCTGCTACTTGGTCTGATGAAAGTGAAACAGAAGGAGAGTCTGCCAATCTTGTGACTGCCTTGACTGGAAGATGGGGTTCTAATGAAGACTCAAGTGATGACGAAGTAACCTTTGATGAGTTAGCCACTACCTATAGAAAGTTGTGTTACAAAAGTGAAGAAGTGTGTCAACAAGTGGAAAATCAGAAGAAATTGATAACACGACTCGAGGATGAGAAGACAGAACACTTGGAAACCATCTCTAAGTTGAAGATTGAAGCAGTGTTCTTGAACTCCAAACTGGAATGATCCCAAGAGTGATGAAGGCATATTTCTGGGGTACTCAACAAACAAGAGAGCTTTTAGGGTCTTTAATTCCAGAACAAAAGTAATGATGGAATCTATCAATGTTGTGGTTGATGATCAACATACTCATGTCACAGACGATGTTGAGACGTCTCTAAATGATGCCCCAGCTGATTTCCCAGACAAAAGTAATGAGAGTGAACTCACTCAAGCTGAACCTGACGCTGACAAAATTAATAAGGGACCCTCTATCAGAATTCAGAAGGATCATCCTAAAGATCTCATTATAGGAGACCCAAATAAAAGCGTCACAACTAGATCAAGGGAAGTGATCTCAAATGGTTGTTTTGTGTCCAAGATTGATCCCGGTAATGTCAAAGAAGCCTTAACTGATGAATTCTAGATCAACACCATGCAGGAAGAGGTAGGCCAATTCAAGAGAAATGAAGTATGGGAACTGGTTCCAAGACCTGAAGGATTAAATATTATTGGAACAAAGTGGGTTTACAAGAATAAATCTGATGAACAAGGGGTGGTTACTAAAAATAAAGCTAGATTGGTAGCACAAGGATACACTCAAGTTGAAGGAGTTGACTTTGATGAAACATTTTCCCTTGTAGCTCGCCTGGAGTCCATTAGACTATTGCTTGAAGGGGCATGTATTCTGAAGTTTAAATTGTTCCAAATGGATGTAAAAAGTGCCTTCTTGAATGGTTACTTAAATGAGGAAGTGTATGTTGAACAACCTAAAGGGTTTATAGACCCAAATCTTCCAAAGCATGTGTATAAGTTGAGGAAAGCCCTCTATGGGCTGAAACAAGCCCCCAAGGCTTGGTATGATAGACTCACAGTGTTTCTCATTAACAATGGATATAGAAAGGGAGACATTGATAAGACCTTATTTGTCAAAAATGAAGGAGGAAAACTAATGGTGGCTCAGATATATGTGGATGATATTGTGTTTGGTGGGATGTCAAATAAGATCGTCGATTTTTTTTTAAACAAATGCAGTCTGAATTTGAAATGAGCCTTGTTAGAGAGTTAACCTATTTTCTTGGGCTACAAGTCAAGCAGATGGAAGATTCTATCTTTCTATCTCAAAGCAAATATGCCAAAAATATTGTTAAGAAGTTTGGCATGGAGAATGCAAGTCATAAAAGGACACCTGCTCCTACTCATCTGAAAGTCTCTAAAGATGAAAATGGTGTTAGTGTAGATCAAAGTCTTTACAGAAGAATGATATGGAGTCTGCTATATCTCACAGCAAGTAGACCTGACATTGATTTTGCTGTAGGTGTTTGTGCTAGGTATCAAGCTGAACCAAAACTCAGTCACATAAACCAAGTGAAAAGGATCCTGAAATATGTCAATGGCACTAGTGACTATGGGATGATGTACACTCATGGATCTAGATCTGTGCTGACTGGATACTATGATGCTGATTGGGGTGGAAGTGCGGATGATAGGAAAAGCACATCAGGAGGATGCTTCTTCTTAGGGAACAACTTAATATCATGGTTTAGTAAGAAATCAAATTGTGTGTCTCTGTCCACTGCTGAAGCTGAATACATAGCAGCTGGAAGTAGTTGTTCTCAATTAGTTTGGATGGAACAGATGCTGACTGAATACAATGTCACACAAGATGTCATGACATTGTACTGTGACAACCTGAGTGCTATAAATATTTCTAAGAATCCTATTCAGCACAGCAGGACAAAATATATTGATATTCGTCATCATTTTATTAGAGAACTAGTGGAAGATAAAATTATAGCCCTAGAGCATGTTGCTACTGAAATGCAGTTAGTTGACATTTTTACAAAGGCCTTGGATGCAAATCAATTTGAATTTCTAAGAGGGAAATTAGGGATTTGTATTTATGAGAATTTTTAGCAATTAATTTGGAGTGGGAAAGGTAATAAAACTATTGTCTGCATACTTAAAATAAAGTGCCCCATTTATGGTAAATCATCACCTAGTATTGGAAATTCCATCTATTACCTTTTCACACACAACCTCTTCTCAAACATTTACAACTTCCTACGACTTCCTCAAACTTCTCTGCTATGGCAACTGAAACCTTTCCACAGAAACAACAAGATGTCACAACATCAAACACCATTTGGTTCACAAACCCCTAAGCCTACTCACAAAGATAGAACGCCTTAAATGGACTTTTTTGATGAAGATATTTTAGACGTGATTCCCATGTCTGTCATTTCAGGCGAAGCTCTTAATTTCAAAAATCCCATGGATGCATCTGCCACTGCATTCCCTACTCAAGGTAACAGTTCTAATATCCCTTCCAGCTCTACTCATACCCCTAGTTCTAAGGACGACATGCATCACACTGATCGTTTCATAAGAAATCTAGTCACTAAGATTCTCAATGAAGGACATTCTGTAAAGGGAGTTTCTACTTCTCTATCAAAAAGGGACCCATCTCCTGAGGTTGGACCTCATAATGAGAAGGATGATGATTCCTCGAGGTCTGAAAAGGATATGGCTGCTGAAGGTTTGTGCTCTTTAGGGCAAACTGTGTCTGGTAAGAAATTTGTGGCATCACCTACTGCCAATGCTTCACAGTCTAAGAAGCATGATTCTGCAAAGAAGGTGATTGACCTAGAAGATGATAGTTCAGATGATCAAGATGATAGCTTGCTTCATCACTTGAAGCCTAGTGTGGCTAAGAGGATGAAGACTAGAAAAGGTAGGTCTGTGGCTGAAATGATGTTAGCCAAAACTGCTAAGAAGACTACTGGTGTAGGCCCCTCAAAATCTTGGAGCAAAGTTGATGTGAAGAAGAGGAAAGTGAGAGAAATTTCGGAGTCAGATGAAGATGTTGAAGATGATGTCCCTTACATCTCCCCTGTCAAGAGGACAACTGTTAGGAAGTCCCCTATAAAAGTTGTTGTTGTACACCTGGACAATATTTCTTTCCATCTTGAAGATGGAGCAGCAAAATAGAAGTTTGTAATCCAAAGAAGGGTGGCGATGGAGAGAGACTTAGGAAAGGATGTTGTGGAGGTTAAAGAGGTCATGAACCTAATAAAAAATGTTGGATTAATGAAAAATGTTGTTAGGTTATCTCAGTGTTATGAAGGATTGGTTAAAGAATTTGTTGTCAACATTCCTGAAGACATTGCTGATAAAAACAACAAGGAATTTTGTAAAGTGTTTGTAAGAGGGAAGTGTATCACTTTTTCTCCAACTGTGATTAATAAGTTTCAAGGAAGAGGTACAAAAGGTGCATGTGAACTGGAAGCCATAGATAATGAGGTCTGTAGGGAAATCACAACAAGACATGTGAAGGAGTGGCCTAGTAAGAAGCATCCCCCTACTGAGAAGCTGACTGTGAAATATGCCATATTGCACAAGATAGGGTCTGCTAATTGGGTGCCTACCAACCACATCTCCATAATTTCAAATTCCCTTGGAAGGTTCATCTTATTTATTGGAACTAAGCCGAAATTTGATTATGGTAGATTTATGTTTGAACTAATTGTCAAACATGCTTCAACAAATGCAGTAAAGTCGCCCATAGCTTTTCCCTTAATAATTTGTGGGATTATCCTGAGCCAACACCCTGGAATTCTGAGCATAAATGATCTTCCTAGTAGAAGAAAACCTCCTCTATCAGTTCACTACAAATTGTTTGAAGGCAGTCATGTCGTGACATTGTCATGACATATGCTGTGAAAAAGCTAGCCTCAAAAGGTGGTCTTATTGCTGAGCTGAAAGAAACTTGTAAAGAATTGGATACAGGGATAAGGGTAGCAAAAGCCAGGAAAGAAGCTTTGGAGGCTCTGATTGCAAGCTTGGAGCAAGTTGATAGAGAGAATGTTGGACATGCCAAGGAAGTAGAAGCCTAAACCACTAGTGAGAGGTCTGAAACTAAAGATGAAACAAGTGGCAGTTCTGGTTCTGATGCTGATGAAGATGCAAGCTCCTATGACTAGTTTTGTTGAAGTTGTCCGCCACTCTTATGATGGTGCGTTGTGATGGATGTTCTGGTGTTTCTTTTGGTAGTCATGTTCTGCTACCTTGATGTATTTTTTTCTGGGTTCTTTTGGGATTTTCTGGATTTTTTCTCAACATGTGTAAAGTTGTGTATGTTCTTGGATCTGTAACACTTAACAATCTGCTTTGACATTCTGTGTGACATTCTGTTTGACTAATAGACATTTATTTTGTCTCTTTGGTCTCTTTTGGCTAAAAAGGGGGAGAAGTAGCTAAAGTAGCTATGTTATATACTGATGATGTTATAGATGTATGTTGGAGATAATTTGTTTTCTACAAGTGATGTTGAAGGTGATGTTAGATAGGGAGGTGTATGTTACAGGTGAGAAGTGTTTTGTTTGTGTTGAGCAGACTAGTGCTAGCTAGAGGGGGAGGTGGAGCACAAGCGCATGTGTGTTTAATATGTGTTTACTAGTTGCTATGTTAACTAGTAATGTGTGTTTTATTACTTCTGCTGCTGAACTGATACTGTGATTATTCTCTTGTGAAACAAATGATCTGATGTATGTTTTAGCCAAAATTTTCCAAAGGGGGAGTTTGTTGGTTCTATGTGTTGGCATCAATTTTGGTAAAACCTAGAGTTTTCACAAGTTGTCATAAGTGTTGTCTTGACATGAGATAATAGGTTCTGCCAGGGTGTTTAAAATAGGGTTGTGTAGGATTTTGCTGAGATGTCAGACCCAATGTCAAGACATCTATATACAGAACATTCAGTATGAATGTTATGTATTTTGTGATTGCGCTTTCTATGCTAATCAATGTGTGATTGATGTAAAGTTTGAACGCGCCATTCAATCAGTAATTAAAACCAAATTGATTTATTTTCCAACAAGATATGATCAGCTGTCACAAGAAGATATGAAAGGAAAAAAGATTTAGGGTTTTATGATGTCCAAGCCCAATCAAACACTTCTATATAAAGGGCATGGAAAACCTGGTTTTAACACATAAGAAATAACGAATGAAATAGTGAGAGAGAATAAGGGTTTTAGTCTTGTGTGAGCGTGTGTATTGTGAGCCATTCATTCATCCATTGATTATTGAATTGGATTGACTTTTGAGTTGTAATTTGTCCACTCTAAGCTTTGATGCATGAGTGTGTGTTTACTTGGTTGAAGCTTTTAAGCAAGATCAAGTATGTGTACTTGAAGATTGTCTTCTTTCTTTGTAATATTTATTTTTACATCACTGTTGTGATTGAGGGGGAGTGAGTAGGATCTCTTATCTAAGAGTTCTTAGATAGAAGTCACACGGGTAGAGATTAGGTGAAAAGACTGTAACTTGAAGTTGTTTACTGAGAGTCTTTGAACTAATTCTGTTTAGTGGATTTCCTTTCTGGCTTGGTAGCCCCCAGACATAGGTGACATTACCTTCGACATCTCATATCTGATACCAGAATTTCAATGAATGGATAAAGCAGGGGAACGAGATGAAGAGGGAGGGGAAATGGAATCAACAGAAATTGGTCAAAGGAGGACTTTTACCAAATTAAGATCATTCATTCATTTTGGGAGATGAAATGTACATTTATCAATCCCCTAAATCCAATGATCTTAACTCAACAAAGTCAAATCAACCTTGACCAAGGTCGAACAACACAAGTCAAACTCAACAAGTCAAAATTAGAAGCTCAGCAATATTTATTTGGCATTTAAATAATTAAAATCAATTAAAATATGCATTAAATTAAATTTTGGTTTGTCAAATTCCTAAAATCTCATCAAAACAGCAAAGAAATAGCCATGAGATTTATCATAGGTCAAACAAAGTCAAAGGACCTTGCAGAAAAAATTCATCATTTTTGGAAACTTAAAACTATTTTTAAACAATTAAAAATATTCACAAAATCAATTAAATCATGAAAACTATTAATAATGATCCAAAAAATAATTTTAATTCAAAATATGAAAGAGGAAATTATTTAAAAAGAATTGGTGAAACTCTCATATTTTTTGGATCAATATTAAAATTAATATGAATTAATGAAAATAAAACAAATAAAATGAAAATCAAATAATCATAAAAAACATGGACAACTTGATCTCCCTCCTTAATTAAGGTGGCAGATCAAGTGGTCACAAGCGCGCAATCCACAATGGACTCTAGTCAGCGCGATACAAACTTGGTAATTCAAACCAACGCTTATGATTAAATCAATTCAAATGGATCATGTGCCTCTAAACACGCCAACTCACCACCGGAGCTACATCTCCGATCTCCTTCTCAGGCGAGCCTCACCATACTGGTTCATTCATAACCATCACCAAAATTAAAAAGAAGGACATGATTTTAAAGTAAAAATGACACTGAGCTCGAATCTGGCCTCAATTCAACCTAACTCCAAGTATATTTAGAGATATAAGGAGTTGAAATTTAAGGTGCATGATCTGAGTTTCTTCGATTCAACCTCAAAACAAATCAATCTTGTTGCCTACATTGGTAGGACTTCAGACAACCAAGGATCCAATAGACTTATGGAGAATTGAGTGAGAATCAAAGAGAAGAAATTTTCTGAAAAATACTTTCAATGCAGGTCTGAATTCGATGGTTCTTGCTTTGGCTTATGATTGATCTTGCTCAGAATGCTCGCAGAAGTAGACAATCTCAGGTTCGAGCACAAAATGATCGCCTGACTCATACTAACATAAATAACTTCTACATCTCCTACCATACAACGCCTGATATGGTCCATTTTGATACTAGAATAGAAACTGTTGTTGTAGGTAAACTCAATCAATGATAAGTAGTTATCACAAGTACCTCCTTGTTCTAACACATAAACCCTCAATAGGTCCTCCAAAGATTGGACAATCCTCTTTAATTGACCATCCGTCTATGTAAGACAAGAAGAACTCAACTTCAACTTAGTACCCAAAGTAGCCCGCAGACTCTCCCATAACCTCGATGTAAATCTCGGATCTCTATCTGATACAATACTTGAAGGATTACCATCCAACTTCACAATATCATCAATATACAATTCATTCAGCTTCTGCAAAGGATAATTGTCCTCATTGGTACAAAATGAGCCAATTTGGTCAATCTATCCTTAATCACCCAAATTGAATCGCATCCCTTTGAAGTCTTAGGAAAAGCTGTTACAAAATCAATGGAATTACTATCCCATTTCCACTCTAGAATATTCAATGGTTGCATCAGACCCAACGGCTTCTGATGTTCGATATTTGACTTTTGGCAAGTCAAACAAGGATACACAAATTCGACAACCTCTTTCTTCATTCCTGACCACCAAAACATCTTCAAATCTTGATACATTTTCGTAGCATCAGGATGAATACTCAATCCACTTCTGTGACCCTCCTCAAGAATACACCTCTTAAATTTGGGTACATCAGAAACACATATTCTATCTCTGAACATCATCACACCATTTTCATCAACTCGGAAATCATATTTGCTACCTTGGTCGATTAATGTGAGACGATCTATCAAACTCAAATCAGATCTCTGACCTTATCTGATCTCTTTAAGGATACCACTCGTCAACTTCAACATACCGCACTTCACTCTGTTAGGAGTTTCTCCACCCACTAACTCATATCTTTGAATTGCTCAATCAGTTCTAACTCTCGAGCCATAAGCATCAACATGTGTAAAAACTTCTTACTCATTGCATCAACTATAATATTAGCTTTACCCGAATGGTAACTCAAATTAAAGTCATAACCCTTCAAAAGTTCAAGCCATCTCCCCTGCCTCATATTCGACTCCTCTCATCAAATAAATATTTCAAACACTTGTGATCACTGAACACTTTGAATTTGGATGCAAATAGGTAGTGCCTCCAAATCTTCCACATGAATACCATTGTTGTCAACTCAAGATCATGTGTAGGGTAATTCCTTTCATGAAATCTCAAATGTCTCTAAGCATAAGCAACAACTTGACCATTTTGCAACAACACACCTCATAGACCCATCTTCGAAGCATCACAATATACAACAAAGAACTCACTTAGATTCGTCAAAATCAAAATTGGAGCAGCCATCAACTCTTCTTAAGTTCCTGGAAACTCTTTTCACAATGCACATCCCAAACATACGTTAGACCCTTTCGAGTCAACTGAGTTAGGAACAAAGCTAAATTTGAAAAACCTTTAATGAACTTCCTGTAGTAACCAGTCAATCCAAGAAAAACTTCTAATCTTAGTGGCATACTTCAGAGTCTCCCATTGTAACACGACATCTATCTTCAATAGATTCACAACTATACCACTACTAAAATCACATGATCAAGGAAACTCACTTTCTTTAACCATAACTCGCATTTGAAAAAACTTTGCGTACAAATGGTTCTCTTCCAATGCCTACAATACAATTATCAGATCACTCATAGCCTCATACTATCGTCCCTCTTCTTCACTAACGGTACCGACACACCCCACAGAGAAACACTTGGTTAAACAAACTTCTTCTGAAGCAAATCTTCTAGTTGCTTCTTCAATTCCCCAACTCTAAAGTAGACACCCTATAAGGAGTCATCGACATCAGACTAGTACCAAGTACTAAGTCTATAGAAAAATCCACTTCGCGCTTTGGAGGCAAATCATTGATGTCTTCAGGAAACACTTTAGGAAATTCACACACTCCAGGAAGATCACGAACAACTCCCTGTCCTCTAGCTTCCAATGAAGCTAACATCACAAACACTTGTTCCATATCCTTCACGGATTCTCTCACTTGCTTAGCTGATACAAACGTCAACTCTTCACCTCTATCAAATTCAAATTCACACTATAGAGGCAAGTTGCAGATATCTTTAGGAAATTATCAAGAATCACACACCACTGGCATAACACTAGTCGTCACAATTCTCTATACTCTCCGAGAAACAACACTAACCATACCTGGTCGTTTTCCCGAAAGACTTCCCAGCTTGACCGACAGACAGGAATCTCGAATCCACAATATCTTCAATGTTAGGAACGACACAACTTTAACATCACTTGAGCTCTTGCAATCAGCGACACACTGCACCAACTTATCAAAACAATTGATAACACTTGGTTTAACTCCAACCAATTTATTCCAAGAATAACATCAACTTATTCCAACAAAATACAAACCATACACATTCTCAGGGAACACGTCAGGATACTCAACACACCACTGGCTCATTTCAGGCCAAAACATCGCCTTCCCCCTCACAAGGAATCGACCAACGAGAACACCTGACCGTATTCCCTCAAGGATCACACCATTTTTCTAACCGACACCATCCTCGAATCTGACCTCTCTTGAGGTTTAAGAAAAGCATAACATTCTCAAAACAAGTTAACTAGCCAACATTGCACTCTTGTATGCAGCAATATGATGTCCAAGCTCTATACTGTTGGAACATCTAAGAGAAGTAGACACTTCTCCCCCACTTGTTTCATTCCAAACCTGCAAATGGAAAACGAAACAAGTATCGACAGTGTTCTCACACACATGTCACATACTATGGAACAAACATAATTAAATTTCAATACACACATTTGTAATAAGGATGTTTACACGACATCCTACTTATCTGAATCATACTTGGGATGTTTACACGACATCCTTCTCATCTGATCCATATTATATATTCACAAAATAAGACATTCATAACTTGTCACTGCATGCTCACTTCCATTTTAAAGTATCATCACAGCGGAATTATCATTATGGAAGTTAAAGCAAGTAATAACATCTAGTCTCAACTTCAATTGCAATAACAAAATAAGAGAGTTCTAATCAATCAACTCAACATCTTAAGAATTCTCAACAACAAAATTAGTCTTATAACTTCAACATGATCAAACATAAAGAATAAAGTAAGCGTTTAACCCAGCCCGATGTTACATGATCAAAGCAAAGTACCACTAGTAAAAGCGACAAAATAAAGAAGTAATCCAAGAGCTACCTTCCACTTACTTCAGCAATACTACCCTTGAGTATCTGCATGATGCCCATGTAAAGGCAACATTCAAACAGAAGGGGTGAGAATTCATTTCAATAATAATAATAATATAGAATGATGAATAGAGTACAACATCTACACAATCATGCACAACAATATATCACATTCTTACATCCGAATCATGATCAACATCGTACACGACAACATCTCAATTATCATCAACATCATACGAAGCCATATCTCAATTATCATTAACATCGTATGCAACAACATCTCATCCAACAACACGTCAACAAGAATCAATACAAATGAAACACTTATGCAATATACTCAACACCGACTCAACATGCACATGGTACCAAAATGAACACTCGAGTTTATCTCACTTCATGATCCCCACCATAGGATCGATTCTCTCTTGGAACCGGAGCACACCAAAATCGCTACCATCACCATTGGTAACGCTTCACTAATCCCTCATAATAGGAATTCGCTACTCGAACCCGATCCATCACCATTGGATCGAGGATCACCAAAAATCGTTACCATCAACATATGTAACGCTTCACTAATCCCTCATAATAAGAATTAGCTACTCGCACCCGATCCATCACCATATAATCGAGGCTCACAAACATTGGACCGAAGCCCGTACACCAAGATGCATGACTCTCAAATAACATGCATTAACACAATAAGGTTCACTTAAAGGATCCCCACACACATCTCATCTTTTATGCATCACACCATTCATCATGCAACAAAGAATTCATGTTACCATATGAATAATATCAACAAATAACAATAACTCATCAACATCTTAACATCATCGACATAAAAACATAATTATCACACAATGATATTACAACAATGCAACGATTCATTAACCAAACATATAAACCAATATATTTATCAATATAGTAGGCATGTGAATATTATTAAAACATATAAACAATCACTACCATGTTTTAGGTATGAGCGTTAGCTTTCTAACGCTTCAAACGCCATCAAAATCGGACTTACGAAAGGAAAGTTATGACCAAAATCGTCGGGATGTGTCAACAATTTATTAACCGAACGTAAGAACAAAAAGTTCACCAACACAGTAGGCATATGAATAATACTAAATCAATTTACTTATCACCATCACAATATATCTCTTATATTCAGCTTTCTAATACTTCAAACCTCAACCCAAAATGATTGACGAGTTGAAAGTTATGATCAAAACCGTGCACGAAGGCGTTACTAAAAAGTTGTTGTTTTCTAAATTTTCCAACATAATTTTCATCTTCTTCAACCCCAAAAACTTCCATGAAATAATTTCCAAATTTATTTTATTTCTGAAACAAAGTTATAATCCTCTATTTTAGATATTCAACGCTTCAAACGGACCTCGATTTAGACTTACGGATCAAAAGTTATGGCCAAAACGATTTCAATCGAAAAACATGAAATAATGGCTCGCGATTGTGACGGACAGAATGCAGAATTTTCTGCGTTTTTCATCGTTGGAGGCCTTTCAGAACTCCGATTTCGATTCCGTAAAAAGCCAAACGCTCTGAAAATTATAACTCACACAATACTCTAATTATCTAAAGTTAATTTACAGTTTTAACACAATTAAATCATTTAATCATAATTTTAAGATTATGCCTACAACCTTCAAAATTGTAACAATGGTGAATATATGTTCAATCATAAAAACATAAAACCACACACATGTAAGACACATGAAATTCATCATATCATCATCATATAATAATCATCATAGCATCCAAATACAAAATTTTGAATCAAAACACCCAACCCTAAGGAGGTTAGGGGTTCCTTCATGATATCATTCTATCATATCTTTTACCATTGGAACAAGTTCTCACCATTACCTTAGATTTTTCAACAAGATGCACACTTCAAGCTCTAATAATGGAGTTTTCTTTTAGCCTTATCCCTTGCCTCTTCTCCCCACAAAATTCTTTTTACGTAAAACCCTCCAAACTCTCTTACTAACCATTTTATCATTAACCTAATCCCCCATAATTAGGAACTTCCACCATTGCCCTCACTTATTATATTATTTACCACCATACCCCTCTTGACTCTAATTTTCTTTTACTAAAATAATACTAATAATATTCTTCTTTTTTTCCATATTATTTCTACTCTTCTATTTTATTCCAACCAATTAAATAAAATAGTTATAGGCTAATTATTAAAAATTCTCATTATCCCCATTAAATAAGTAAAATGACTAAATTTCATTATTTAATTAAGATACTCATATTCTAGTGATTTTTATTTATTTATTTAATTAATTCGAATAAAACACTATTTATTTCAATCACTAATTAATTATCAACAACTATACCAAACTCTTACTCCCTCCATACTTCTATTTCAAGGATACCTACCCCCACAATCATACACAATTAATTTAAAACACCCATTAATCATTTAAAATCTAAATAATTCAAATTAATTAATTAATTAAATTCGGGGTGTTACATTTGGGATCAAAGCTGGCACGAAGGGGTCCTCATTTCTGATGCATAGGGTCTCTATTTATAGCTAATTCAAATGATATTTGCACCCTTGAAGTGACCTTCCAATTTAGCAATGAGTGATGCATGGGTGCATGGGCGTGTACAAGCCCATGAGATCGTGTTATTTGGTCCATAATTGAATACAAACAAGTCATAGATCAAGTATGGAATGCTAGTCAATGGTGCATGGAAGTTTGAAGTTCAATCTTGCCAAATGATGATGCAATGTTCAAGCCATGCGCAGCCCATTCAAATCATGTCAAAAATGGATGAAATTGGACTTTTTGGAAAGTTTAGATCAAGAGGAACAACTTTCATGTTGAGAACTTTTCCATTTGAATCTTGCATAATGATGAATTTTAAGGTGGAAGTTTGGAAATTTAAACATATCAAAAAAAAATCTGAGTGTCAAGCCATATGTTCAGTTATTCCACTTTGGCTAACGTTTCATGTGAGCTTCAAATGACAAACATTCCTTCACTAAAGTTGTATCTCTCTCAAATTCCTTCAAAATGGTCACAAATTTGACCTCATTTTGATTTAATATGAATGAGTTATGCATTTTTGAAGTTGAGGAAAATCACTTGTTCAATGATATTGGTCCAAAATGACCTATAATGTATCCTCATATCACACGCTCATAAAAATTAAATTAGCTCTTCCTCCAAACATCAAAGATGAATTATACATCTTGAAGTTTATTTTGAAACTTTGAAATCTTCAATCTCATAAAAATTGAGCAAGTTATGGCCCTGGAAAGTTGACCTCTAAATTAGGGTTTAGACAAAATGACCTATAATCTTTCACCATAAAAAAATGATTTTCCAAGAAAAACTAGCTCTAGACCTAAACATGAAAGTTTTTTGGAATATCATCTAGAGTAACTTTTCTATTGGAATCATTTTCATATGAAAAAAATTGTAGGACATAGTCTCTAGGGGACCCCAGATTTGATCAGATGAATTCCTCTAGTCAACTACCACCAACCAACTTGCTATTGCAGTTCTCTTGACTTTTGGGACTCATGGGAGATTATATATGCATAATATGATGGAATTTGAAGTATCCCTTGAAATATTGGATCAATTGTTGAAGAAGCTTGTTAAAGAAGTTACACAAGATACCTAAATGAACTAGGGTTTTCAAGGCAAACCAACTCCAAACTCTTGATGATTTTCTGATCAAGATAACATTTGGAGCTCACGGGGATACATATATGATACCTAGAGCCATTGTAGATCATTATTGATTGAGCTCTTAGAAATGAGGGTCTTAAACTATAGATATAAGCTTGATAGATCAAAGGTGAGCATATGCCCTACCTACAAAAAGAGTTAGACAAATACAAAGACATATTTTTGGTATTTTGGTTAGTAAAATGATAAAATACAAAGTATGATACAATCCAATGGTGCTTGGTGATATCTCCCAATACAAACCCATTGAAGGAGGGTTAAGGAGGATGCCAAAGTGTGATCCCAATGCTAATGCATATGTTGAGATAGCATGAGGAATCTTAGGGTCAAAATTGGGGTGTTACAACAGCCCCTATTTAAGGACGTTCTAACTGAGGAGATCAAGGTTAAAATCTTCGTATCGACTTAGTAGAATGGGCTTAAATAACAAGACCTCATGATGCATATGATACGAATGTTAAAATAAGTCTTTATGGGGAAATATTGCCAGAAAGGAAAAGAATTCAGAGAGATCGAAAGTTCGCAGGAGTATAACGTATTTCGTAAGAAAAACTCACTAGGGAGACAACGACTCTGAGAGGATAAAAAGGTTATGCGTTGGCCTGGCTACGACTTAAAACAAGTTGGTGGACATGAGGGACGTTTGCAGGGGAAACGGGTAAATCAGAACAAAACTGAAATACTCGAAACACGCAGGAACATCGATTTCACTAAGGAAATACGCACTCAAACTCGTCTGGGGAAGAAAAGATCTTCAACACTGGAGGAGCAGAAATATATTATCCACTACCGATTACTGGGTACGAGGATAATAAAATTTGAGAGGGAGGACTTTCGGTACCGGTTAGGGTAAACATATCAAGGATGACTCGCTGAGGGCTTCCAGGAGGTGTATTCGTTACCGGTCACTGAGTAAGAATAGACTTGTTGGGGAAAAAACCCGAAAAATAGGATTTACAACTACCGGTTACTGGGCAGAAGACCAAAAAGAGAGAATATCCGTCACCAATTAAAATAAACAGATCAAGGATAGACTCAAAGGAAATAAAATTCGTCATCAGTTAAGATGAACATATCAAGGATAGACTTACCTGGGGATGTTAAGGACGATACCCGTCATCGGTTAAGATGAACATATCAAGGATAAACCGCCTGAACAAAGTAGGAATTACATCTATCGAATGATGGATAGAATACCAGAAAGAGAATATCTGTCACCGGTTAGGATGAACATATCAAGGATAGACTCCGCAAAAGGGAGAAAAACAGGATTTACAACTATCGGTTACTGGGCAGAAGACCGTAAAGAGAAGGAAACCCGTCACCGGTTAGGACAAACATATCAAGGATTAACTTTGTGGGGAACAAAATAGGGATTAAAACTACCTTTTTACTGAGTAGAGTACCAGAAGGAGAATATATGTCACCGGTTAAGATGAACATATCAAGGATAAACTCAAAGCATGTGAAGAAAATATATGTCATCGGTTAGGATGGTCATATCAAGGATAATACTTCCTAGGGAAACGTGAAAAAGAATCTGCTGAGGAAAAGGGGTTAGTTTTGTCGGGTATTGGGCAAGAGGTAACAAACTGCCACTTAAGAAGAATACTATCAGTTACTGGGTAATAGACTCTTAGAGGACCAAACGCATCTATCAAGGTAAGATCTATAAAGAAGCGGTCAATCAAAGACTCAACCCAAGGAGTATATAACTCAAGGGGAGGGGTTCCATCCAGGTAATCAAATGGGGAGGAAACTGAAATAATAATCATCCACGAGCAAATAACTCAGTGGGAAAAGGAGAAAGGTTAAAGTCTTTCTTCTTAGGGGGATGACACTCTACAGTTGAAGCAGGACAGACACACCGAACTTGCATGGGGATAAAGTACCACCATAGCAGAGGATTACAAAATGAAATAATGCAATAATGGAAACTATATGAGTGTATATGTATATGTATGTGCATATATGATGATTATGCTGACAAAACAATCACAAAGGATATAATTGTCGCTGATTTGAATCATCAATAAAATTCACGGCCAATCCCCAAAAGGGGGAAACGATTGTTGGAGAAGAGATCAAACATCTCGAAGGCTCAACCCTAGGCGGGGAATAAAGGATAAGATCCACCAAGGAAACTATAATCAACTCTGCGAGGAATTTTATGTCAACACCATATCAAATGGGAGACAACCCTGCAGGGGATAAACACAAATAGCTGCTCAGAAACCAGGAAGAAGCTCCGACTGGGGAAAAATCTCATGGCGACTTGTGGGGAAACAAATTTTTGTCAAAACCAAGCAAACTGTTGTAATGAAATGCCTACAACCCGAGGGAGGACGATCATAAACTCAGTTGGGGATGACGACGAACTTGGCCGAGGAAATCAACAAGCACCGTATGTTTGATACTATCGGGGATGAAAGACCGGAGTTATGCCAACTGCTTTGGGAGAACCGATAATGCTGCTCATTTAGGGCTTACCGCTTTCAAACCACTATTGATATTCCTTTTAATGAAATCGATTGCTTAAAATTAATTCTTTTATATGTTTAAGAAAAATATGATTTTGATTAAAATTTTAATTTCAAAAATGATCATAATAAAACTTAAATCTATTTGGCTGAATTAAACAAGAGTAGAAACAATTGGATAAAAGCTCAACTTTATTTAATAGAATGGTAGTCTATAAATGACAAGACTCCATAGATCTTTACAAAAGTTGAAAAATGGTAATTTACACAGAAAAAGGGACGAGGGAACAGACCGGACCACCTTGCTCAACAATGTCTTTAAAACTGAAGATCAACAGGATGCAGTTACTTGCCATAATCCCTAATTTTTGCATATATTTCCCTAAGGTGGGGTACTCAATTTATCGGGATAATTCTTTATGTTTTATGTATTTAACTTTTGCCTGGATCGCCCTTTCGGGTTTTAAATCCACCGAGACGCTCATTTTTGCCTAGGCCTCCCTTTCGGGTTTTTAACTTAGAGAGTTGTTCTTTTCTTTTTAGGCGAAGTATTTCTTGACTGCATCTGCATTTATAGGGAGTGAACTCTTCACCATCCATAGTTGTAAGAATCAAAGCACCGCCTAAAAATGCTCTCTTAACAACATATTGGCCTTCATAATTAGGAGTCCATTTTCCCCTAGAATCTGGTTTGAAATATAGAATCTTCTTGAGCACAAGGTCACCTTCTCTGAGCACACGAGGTCTGACCTTCTTAGCAAAAGCTTTCTTCATCCTTTGCTGATACAAATGACCATGACACATGGAAATTAACCTGTTCTCTTCAATTAAATTTAACTGGTCATACCTGGTTTGACACCATTCAGCCTCAGTCATCTTGGCTTCCATCAAGACACGCTACCTCTACTGGGAGCACAACTTCCATGCCATAAACAAGTGAGAAAGGGGTTGCCCCTGTTGAAGTGCGGATGGATGTATGATACCCGTGCGAAGAAAATGGGAGCATCTCATGCCAATCCTTATACGCTACAACCATTTTCTGAATGATTTTCTTGATGTTCTTGATTGCAGCTTCAACAGCCCCATTCATCTTAGGTATGTAGGGAGAAGAATTATGATGTGCAATCTTGAAGTCTTTGCAAAGAGCTTCTACCATATTATTGTTCAAGTTCGATCCATTATCAGTAATGATCTTACTCGGCACACCATAACGGTATATGATTTGATTCTTCATAAACCTTACAACCACTTGCTTGGTCACATTCGCATACGATGCCGCTTCTACCCACTTTGTGAAGTAGTCAATAGCTACCAAAATGAAACGATGTCCATTCCAAGCTTTGGGCTCAATCATACCAATCATATCAATTCCTCACATGGAGAAGGGCCATGGGGAGGAAATGACGTTCAACAGTGTCGGAGGAACATGAATCTTATCTGCATATATTTGACACTTGTGGAATTTCTTCACAAACTTGCATGAGTCATATTCCATTGTCATCCAATAGTAACCTGCTCACAACATCTTCTTTTCCATAGCATGTCCATTGGAATGAGTACCAAAGGAACCTTCATGGACTTCAGTCATCAAGAGGTCTGCTTTGTGACTATCCATGGATCTGAGCAAAACCATATCGAAGTTTTTTCTTATACAACACATCACCATTCAGGTAGAAATTTCCGGCTAATCTTCTCAAAGTCTTCTTATCTTTCAAAGATGCCCCAGTCGGATAAATATGACTTTGGAGGAAACACTTGATATCAAAATACCACGTCTTTTCATCTTTGATCTCTTGAACAACAAATACACAGTCAAATTGGGAACCTCATTCCAATACTTCACCATAATCATTGAAGCGAACGTTGCAAGAGCATCTGCCATCCGGTTTTCATCTCGAGGAATATGATAAAACTCAACCTTTATAAAGAAAGTTGAAATCCACCTCACGACTAAAGCTGAATCTAAATATTTGATTCTGAGATCAATTGCATCTTCAAGCCCCCATAATGCAAGCTTCATACTCAGCCATATTATTTGTACACTTGAAAGTCAATCTAGCTGTAAACGGAAAATACGTGCCTTGAGGAGTAATAATCACTGCCCCAATACCATTATCGTACTGATTAACATCTCCATCAAATACCATGCCCCAACGGGAACCAAGTTCTGGCCTTTCTTCAAGCAATGGTTCATCATAATCTTTCATTTTCAAGTACAAGATCTCTTCATCAGGAAAATTATACTGCACTGACTGGTAATCTTAAATTGGTTGGTGAGCCGAATGGTCAGCCAAGACGCTACCCTTGATCGCTTTCTGAGATCGGTATTCAATATCATACTCTGATAATAACATCTACCAATGGGAAATCCTCCCATTTAAAGCAGGCTTCTCAAAAATATACTTGATTGGATCCATTTTGGATATCAACCAAGTGGTATGATTCAACATATACTGACGTAGATGCTTAGCAACCCAAGCCAATGCGCAACAAGTTTTCTCAAGCATAGAATACCGAGTCTCACAATCGGTGAATTTCTTACTGAGGTAGTAAATAGCGTATTCTTTCTTTCTAATTTTATCTTGATGACCAAGAACACAACCCATACTCTCATCAAGCATAGTTAAATACATGATCAATGGTCTTCCTTCTACAGGCGGAGACAGAATCGGAGTTTCAAGCAAATATTCTTTTATACTGTGAAAAGCTTTTTGGCAGTCTTCAGTCCAATCACAAGACTGATCTTTTTGAGGAATCTTGAATATAGGCGCACATATGGCAGTCATGTGTGGAATTAATCTGGAGATATAATTCAAGCGGCCGAGAAAACCTTTGACTTTCTTCTCAGTTTTGGGCGCAGACATCTCTTGTATTGCTTTGACCTTGGCAGGATCAACTTCAATACCTTTCTCACTGACGATAAAGCCCAACAACTTACCATAATGAACACCAAAAGTACACTTAATGGTATTCAAGCGGAGTTTGTACTTCCTCAAATGCTGGAATAGCTTCAACAAATGCTCAACATGTTCTTCTTCATCAATGGATTTTGCAATCATATCATCAACGTAAACCTCAATCTCTTTATGCATCATATCATGAAAAAAAGTGGCCATTGCTCTCTGGTAGGTTGCACCAGCATTCTTTAATCCGAAAGGCGTCACTCTATAACAGAATGTTCCGCAAGGTGTAAAGAATGTGGTTTTCTCCATATCTTCGGGTGCCATCTTGATCTGATTATATCTGGAAAATCCATCCATAAATGAAAAGACTTAGAATTTAGTTGTGTTGTCTACCAACATATCAATGTGTGGCAGAGGGAAATCATCTTTCGGACTGGCTTTATTCAAATCTCTATAATCAACGCACATACGTACTTATCCATCCTTCTTAGGAGCAGGCACAATATTGGCTACCCACTGCGGATACTCAGTAGTAACAAGGAAACCAGCATCAATCTGCTTTTGCACTTCTTCTTTGATCTTTACTTCCATATCAGGATGAATCCTCCTCAACTTCTGCTTGACTAGCGGGTATTCTAGCTTCAACGACAATCTATGCTCAACAATCTCAGAGTCCAACCCAGGCATGTCTTGATAGGACCAAGAAAATACATCTGAATACTCTCGGAGAAGATTAATCAACCCCTTCTTAACGTTTGGACATAGTCGAGACCCAACCTTGACTTCCTTCACATCATCCTCGGAACCTAAGTTGATTAACTCAATCTTCTCTTCAAATGGCTTAATGGCTTTTCCTTCGTGCTCAAGAAGATGAGACAATTCATCAGACACTTCTTAATCACTTTCCTCCTCAACCTCAATCACAGGGAATTCAATGGGTTTAGAAACCAACCTGCATAATGATTTGATATTTTGATTTTAGAGAAGTGATTTGTGACCAAATATTATGCAGATGGACAAATTATTATTTATTTATTTATGTTTTTTTGTGATTACCATTTTCAGAATAAAACAAAAAACAAAAAATAAAACATCATAGATGTGGATGAATAGAATTATATTTTGTTGATGATCAAATTTAAAATTCCAAACAATGTTCACTTCTCCCTTAGGCATAGGAGAAGAATTTTCAAAACAATAAAAGCAATTACTTAGATCGATGCACAATAATAGGAACATCGACAGTAGACCAATTGTTGCAAGCTTTTCCATGCGTCACAAAATTGGTGCAGTCTTCATCTTCATCACCCTCGACCACAGCAGCTAAGTGTTGTTCATTACCATGAATGAACCCTCCGCTACGGAAACTGGGTTGCACATCTTCAACTTTAATCACAGATGATCCTCGTTGGAAACCCAAACTGGCTCTGCTCTTGATGTGGGAAACCTCTATCCTCTGGCCCCACTGATCAGACTTACCATTTTCAACAATTCTCTGTGCATCTTTGAATGAGGACATCGTTACCCCAACTCTCTTTTCCTTAATAATATATAAGGCTTGGAACGGACTTCCAATCTCATCCTCAGCTTCTACATAAGAGAAATATGACAGGTGGCTTACCAACAAAGCCTTCGCCCCACCAACAATGACCAACTTACCATTCTTGACAAATTTGAGCTTCTGGTGCAATGTTGAAGTAACTGCTCCGGATGGATATCCATTACTTGGAAAGTATTTCGAAATCACTCTGACCTATCTTCATAAAAAGGTCCACTTCACCGATTACAGTTTTGTGAGAATCATCAAAATCTTTGACGATTACGCCACTATATCTCATAGGAGCTCCTTGATATGACAGCCTTGTCAGAGTTTATTTCGGGAGTACGTTCAATGAGGAACCAATGCCAACCAAAACATTTGACAAAGCTTCCTCCTTGAAATTCATTGAAATATGGAATGCCAAGTTGTGATTTCTACCCTCCTCGGGGAGTTCTTCATCACAAAAGCTAAGATTGTTGCAGGAAGTGATGTTAGCCACAATATGATCGAACTGATCCATCGTAATATCATGTTCCATATAAGCTTTCTCTAACACCTTCTGTAGTGCTTCTCTGTGCGCCTCAGAGTTCATAAGCAGGGACAACACTGAAATCTTGGAGGGAGTTTGGAGAAGTTGCTCCACCATATTGAATTCACTCTTCTTGATTAACCGGAGTACCTCATCATCATCGTTAGGCTTCAAACCGCTGGATTCACCAGACTGACACTTTGGAGCACAAACAGTATCTACTACATGCACCTCAACCTTCTTATTAATAGATATATCTTCCACATTCTTAGGGAACACCGACCCAAAGACACGATCACTACGGGTCACCTTAGTAACATCAACTATACTCACAACAGAACTGGTCGTAGGAAAAGGAACCTCTTGACCATTCTCTAACATGGTAGCATCGAACTGATATGGGACAGCCTTATCGGATGCATACGGGATGGGGCCCGCTAACCGTATAACCAACGGTAATACCGATCTATTGCTGACACTGTTACTACTGTTGTTGTCGTACTGGATCACTATTCTCTCAGGAGTTTTGAATACTGGAACAATAACATTGACATCGTCACCCATGTGACGGGACTGGAAGATCTGAATCATACCTTTATCCATCAACCTCTGGATGTCTCTCTTCACAATCACACGACTTCGAGAGTTGGCACTGCAAATTGCACAACCATCATGGTCATGCTTGCAATCGCTAACCAAACAAATATCCTTGTGCATCCTCACTAAGGACCTCCTAATTAAGCGTACATCATATATTTTGAATTCCCTGGGACATCAGTCTACCATATTAACAGATGAATTACCATGAGCAGGTAGTGGGTTAGCCTTGACATTTGGCGCACGGTCCTCAAAAGACATCATTCCACTCTTAACCAGTTTTTGGACTTTATATTTCAGGGGGTAGAAATTCTCAATATCATGACCGGGAGCTCCTTGGGGAAAGGCACAATGGAGTTCCGGTTTGTACCACCATGGAAGTGGTTCAAGGATTTAGGGTGGATTTCTTGGTTGCAAAAGGTTCTTGAGAACCAATGATGGATACAATTCAGCATATGTCATAGGAATAGGGTCAAAAGAGACCTTCTTCCTCTCGATGTTTTGTTGTTGATGATTATTGGTATTGTTGTTGTTGTAGGTGTTTGTTCGTTGTTGTGGCGGTTGTTAACGTTGTTGTTGAATTGGTGTTGATTGATTGTTAGAGAATACTGGGATCACAAATGATACTTGATGATGGTGTTGACGGGGTGGTTGACTTTTTCTTACATGAGGCCTCCTCTTCCTCTCAACAGACACTGCATTAGTCTCGTTCTCTTTCTTCTTAGCAAAACTTTTACCATACCTCTTACTGGACGAAACGTCCTCCCTATATAATTGTCCTTCTCGGACACCTTCTTCTAGTCTCATCCCCATGTTTACCATTTTGGTAAAATCACTAGGGGCACTGAAAATCATCAGCTCGTAGTAAAATGAGCTTAGGGTCTTGAGAAAAATCTTAGTCATCTCCTTTTCTTCCAAAGGAGGGGTAATATGAGCAGCAAGCTCTCTCTATCGCTGAGCGTACACTTTAAATGTCTCATTGTCCTTCTGAGACAACGACCTCAACTGATCTCTATCTGGTGCCATATCCATATTATATTTGTACTGCTTCACGAATGCTTCACCCAAATCGTTGAATGCACGAACACTCTCACTATCCAAACCCATGTACCACCTCAAAGTGGAACCAGTCAGACTGTCTTGAAAATAATGAATCAATAACTGATCATTATCAGTTTGCGTCGACATCTTTCTATCATACATGACGAGATGACTAAGCGGATACGTATTCCCCTTATATTTTTCAAAGTCATGGACTTTGAACTTCATCGGGATCTTACCATTAGGAACCAAGCAAAGTTCCGTAACACTGTTACCAAACAAATCTTTTCCCCTAAAGGTCTTCAACTCCTTTTGCAGCTCAAGGAATTGGTCTTCCATTTCGTCCATATTCTCATAAACATCCGGACCCTCAGACGGCTCGGAATGATAGATGGTGTCTTCCACACGGGGTAGCGTATGCATAACTTAGGGCGGCACAGACATGACTGGGCTAGATGCCGGCATGGAAGCAAAAGTAGGTGCAAACCCTTCAGGCACAAAATTGGGCAGCATTCCCCACGGGAATCCAGTAGGCATGGTAAGCATAAAGTGAGTAGGAGTAGCAGGAGTAGCAGGACTAGTGGAGGTAGCAACCTCGGAAATGATTGTCCTCTGAGGAGGAGGAGTTGCAGGTGTTGGAGAAGATTGGCTATAAGCAGCTAACACTAACTCCATCATGACAGTCAGACAGGCAATCTCGTCCTTCAAGTCTTTGTTCTCTTGCTCTATATGTTCCATGATTCTTGAGTGATTGGCGCGGGTATTATATCGATGAGTCAACTTGGCTGAAGCATAGAAGAAATACCAATAAAACATCTGGCGAAAGAGAAACCTGCTATGCAAATGATGCATGAAATGCAATGCTTGATTTGTTTTTATTTTCAACGGACTTACTATTTTATTTGCAAATATATATATATATATATATATATATATATATATATATATAATATATATATATATATATATTATATATATATATATATATTATATATATATATATATATATATATATATATATATATATATATATATATATATATATATATATATATATATATATATATATATATATATATATATATATATATATATATATATATATATATATATATATAACAACAATTGCAACAATTTGATATGACCATAAAAAATATTTTTTATTTATATAATTGGAAGGATTACACTGAGTATAATTTCAGAAACCAAAAATAAAAAATAGTAAAGCAAAGGAAACTAGTCATCCTAGGGATCCCTAACAACAATGTCAGAAAATCTAACTGTAGGTGCGTACTACCTTCTAATGCGTCGGATCTCGGACTCAAAAGAAGTCTTCATCTAAGTCTTCTCAAGGACTAACTGATCAATAATCTTCTTCCAAGAAACTGAAGGTTGAGGCATACTAGAGGAAGATGAAACCTCTAGTTCACTCTGTCTCTTTATTACTCGGTCTTCCAGAAGCTCAATAAGTGAATCTTTGTCCTTCGACTCAAGCTGCAACTCCTCATGCTTTCTGCTAAAAGCATGGAAACGCTCTTCCCACATATTCTTCTCTTGCTTCATCTTGGCGAGTGCGTCTTCCAACTCCTCTACATCTAGGTTAGGGAGAGTTGATGGCTCAACCACAACCATAGACATAGCTCTTTCACAAGCATACGACATCTTAAATTCCAAAGCTCTCTTTTTGACCCAAAGAGTGTAAGCTTCCAAAGCTACACAATTACGCGGACCAAGCTCTGACCTTCCTTTCTTGTGCACATTATGCCAAGCACGCACAATCTTCTGCTTCAAATGTTGGGGATCTTTAACCTTATGATAGAAAATACCTTCTAACAAAGTGTTATTAGGTTTGTCTCTCAAGGGGAACCCAAGTTGACGACGAGCCAAAGCAGGGATAAAGCTAATCCATAGATGAGCAACACAAAGATGGCTTCAAAAGCATCCACACTACCGGCCTGAGCAAAGGCAGTAGCTTCCTTGATGAGGAACTCAAAAGTCAACCCAAACAGTCCTCCTTTCTTCACCCAATGAGCCTCTATCTCAGACTTCTTCAAGTGAAGAGCTTCAACTATGATATGAGATTTGGGAATCTCTTCCAATCCACTAAAAGGAACTTTGTCAGAAACAGGTATTCCTAAGAGATGGGCATACTCTTCCAACGTAGGTACAAGCTGATAATCAGGGAAGGTGAAGCAACGGTAAAGAGGGTCATAGAACTGAACTAACACACTCAAGAGTCCTTCAACCACATCATCAGACAAGATAGACAAAAGCTTCCCATGACGTTGCTTGGAGTCCAAGGGATCTAATATGAAAGATGATAACTTCCTTAACTCTTTCAAAGCTGGACATCTGAAACTGTACTTCTTAGCGTCCCTTCGTCCATAATCCATGGTCTGGAAATATTTGCAAATAAGACCTCAATTCCTTGATATATTCGTGTGATAAATGTTATGATGCGCATGAATGCATGAATGCAACAATCACAAATAAGGGACCACACACAAGGCAACCAAACAAGGGTCAAGGGATGAATCAAGTCATTGTCAAGATCAATCATCCATTTTGGTGGATTATGGTTTTCACCTTATCAACACCCAAGTTCCGCTGATATTGACAAGACTATATTGGATCAACCAAGAATCAAGGGTTTATTGTGAGTCTCGAGCATGGAGTTTGGGTTAAGAACCAAACTAAAGGAGTGAACTAAGGATAAAAACCTGTAGATCATGTTCTTAAAAGTTCCCAGTGTCTTAATTCCATCTATTAGATATTACATTTTAGGATGACTGACTCATCAACCCATAATATTCTCAAGAGAAACTCGTCTGAGTGTAGTATTGCGAAACAACTATTATCAAGTCTACACTTGAACAGTTTCCGCACTACGTCCTAAATAGGCCAAGAGGGGTTAAATGTTCTACGGTCCTCAGCTTCTCGGACCCCAAATCAGAGAAAGTAATGCCTAACCACAAATAACTTGTGTGACATTCATAACTCTAAAAGGGTCTCCACTGAGTAGATGGGTCTCAAGCCAACTTGTTAAGGACTACTCCGCACAAGTCGAACATGACTATACCATCCTCCTATCTTAATTGCACTCAAGTTCGGGTTAGAACTTATCTCACCACTAAGAGATCACCAAGCACAACAAGCAGATTATATCATACAAACAAATATATAAACATCAGATATACAATTATATACACACAAAAAAGTAGGCTAATTTCTGTAGCGGTAAATTCATGACCATCAAGCTTAGGATAAGCTAGACGTTAATAAAACCAGATTCGCCACCACGCTTTTATTGTTTCTAAGGGAAAAGGGAAAGTACAAACAAAACCCAAAAATAAGAAGTTTTCAAATCAAAACTAATAAAATTCCAGAGATTACAGGTTAGGGGGATGGTTACATAGAGGGAAGGTGTTAGCACCCAAAGTGTCCTAGGTACTCCTAGGGAGCCCTATCTTTTGTGCATATGTGTTTTTATACAAAATGATGTTTGCAATAAATAGAATGAGGGGATGAGAAAATAATTTATTAATTATATTTTGGTGTTTGACAAGACCTTCGGACTTGTGCCTACGTACCAACATAAAATGAGGGATCAAAACCTCGTAGTTCCTGGTATCAATTTTAAAGTGAGTGAATTGCTTTTAGCAAAATTTTAAGTTTAACAAAGGCACAAAGGGCCTAAAAATAGTTTGTTCTTATTATGTACATTAAGGTCAAAAGACCACAAACACAAACAAGTATATACAAACACAATATATTCACAAAGTATGGCTCAAGTGAGAAAAGTGAAAATGACATTAAATTAAACAAATTTAATGGTATGAATAATGGCAAATGAATAAAGGCTTGAAGTTAAAGTGCATAAAAGTAAATGGCTTGAAATTAAATTGTTAGTTGTTAATGGATTAGAAGTTAGTATTGGTTTTGCTTTGAATTTGTTTAAGTCATTCTTTGGAGAATACTCAACCCACTTATCACAAGCATGGATCCTTGAACCAATACATCTTCCAAAGTAAGGAAAAAAGGCCAAGTTTCCACACAATACCATGAAAGAGGGGAGACTTACAATCTCACTTACTAGAATGCTATGCCTTTTGTGTCACAAATTTAACATTATGTTCAGCAATCGTAATTGGACTTATGTAGAAGTCACAACTATTTGAGGTTGGGCAATAGAAATTTTGGTGTCAATGCATGTTAGAGACATAGTATAATGAACTATGCTCCTAAGACATACAAGGAGTTTAAATTTGAGGTGCATGATCCGAGTTCCTTCGATTCGACCTCAAAGCAACTCAATCTTGTTGCCTACATTGGTAGGACTTCAGACAACCAAGGATCCAAGAAAATTATGGAGAATTGAGTGAGAATCGAAGAGATGAAATTTTCTGAAAAATACCTTTAATGCAGGTCTAAATTCGATGGTTCTTGCTTTGGCTTGTGTTTCATCTTGCTTAGAATGCTTGTAGAAGTAGATTAGAACGATCAAAAGATGTTGGATCCCTAGAGATTTGAATCTCAAAACAGTGAGATTCAAACTCAATTTCCAATGGAAATTCTCAGGTTTATCCTCTCAAATGGAAGGGTTTGGTGTTTGGGAATAAAGCTGGCGCGAAGGGGTCCTCATTTCTGATGCATAGGGTCTCTATTTATAGCTAATTCAAATGATATTTTCACGCTTGAAGTGAACTTCCAAATTTGGCAATGACTGATACATGGGTGCATGGGTGTGTACAAGCCTATGAGATCATGTCATTTGGTCCATAATTGAATACAAACAAGTCTGAGATCATGTTTGAATGCTAGGTAGTGGTGCATGGATGTTTGAAGTTCAATCTTACCAAATGATGATGCAATGTTCAAGCCATGTGCATCCATTTCATGTTGAGCACTTTTCCATTTGAACCTTGCATCATGATGAATTTTGAGGTGGAAGTTTGGAAATTTAAACATATCAAAAATGTTTCTAAGTGTCAAGCCATATGTTCACTTATTCCACCTTGGCTAACTTTTTATGTGAGCTTCAAATGAGAAATGTTCCTTCATCAAAGTTATATCTCTATCAAAGTCCTTCAACATGGTCACAAGTTTGACCTCATTTTGCTTTAATGTGAAGGAGTTATGCATTTTTGAAGTTGAGGAAAATCACTTGTTCAATGGTAATGGTCCAAAAAGACCTATAATGTATGCTCATATCACATGCTCATAAAAGATGAATGAGATCTTCCTCCAAACATAAAATTTGAAGTAGACATCTTAAGTTTGATTGTGAAACTTAGAAATCTTTCATCTCATAAAAATTGGGCAAGGTATGGCCTTGGGAAGTTGACCTCTAAACTAGGGTTTAGACAAAATGACCTATAATCTTTCACCATAAAAAATGACTTTCCAAGCAAAACTAGCTCTAGGCCTCAACATTAAAGTTGTTTGTAAAGTCATCTTTAGTAACTTTTATCTTAGAATCATTTTCATATGACAAAAATTGTTGGAGATAGGGTCTAGGGGACCCCAGATTTGATCAGATGAATTCCTCTGGTCAACTACCATCAACCAACTTGCTAGCTTGCAATTCTCTTGATTTTTGAGATGAATGGGAGATCATATATGCATAAGTTGATGGAATTTGAAGTATAACTTGAAATATTGGATCAATTGTTGAAGAAGCTTGTTGAAGAAGTTACACAAGATAGCCAGAGTAACTAGGGTTTCCAAGGCAAACCAACTCCAAACTCTTGATGATTTTCTGATCAAAATAACATGTGGAGCTCATGGGGATCCATATATGATACCTAGAGCCATTGTAGAACATTATTGATTGAGATCTTAACAATGATGGTCTTAAACCCTAGATATGAGCCTGATAGATCAAAGGTGAGCATGTGCCTTACCTACAAAAAGAGTTAGACAAATACAAAGACATATTTTTGGTATTTTGGTTAGTAAAATGATAAAATAAAAAGTATGATACAATCCAATGGTGCTTGGTGATCTCTCCCAATAAAAACCCAATGAAGGAGGGGTAAGGAGGATGCCAAGGTGTGATCCCAATGCTAATGCATATGATGAGATAGCATGAGGGGTCTTAGGGTCAAAATTGGGGCCTTACAATGGCCATATTTTTTGGATTAATCTTAACATTAGGGATTTTTCACTTTGTTTTACTTTTCCACTAACCAAAGCATCATGAAAAATATGGTACTTATTTGTTCCTTTGCTCATGTAGGTGATCATTCCTCAATTCAAGACAAAACTAAGGTTACTTTGGTCAAGAAAGATGCAAGTTTTGGTTCATTTATTCAAGGGTTGTTCATGTGTTTATTTCCATTCCATTTCACTCATTCTTAAAGCCATCCTTAAGATCATTCAAGCCATAATCAAGTTCTCTTTAAGTAATTCTCATTCCATAATGATTTAGCTTGGGATGAAAGAGAATATCAAGTTAGCACGAGTTTGGTTGACCTAATTTGCAAGTATGACTCACTTTTGGTCCAAAGCCTATAACTTCTTCAATTTTAAACCAATTGATAAGTTTCTTTGAGAATATTGTTCCTAAGGAGTCCCTGTAAATCTTTTCTTCAAGGCTCAAACATCAATTCAACCTCTAAGGACCTAAATTTTTTAGGGGGCTAAGTGTCCAAACTATGTCAAAACCTTGTCAGGACCCCCACTTGGCAGCCATTCCATTTTCCGCTCAAGTATCATTTTGATCACGTTCCTTTTGCATCTTGTTAAGCTTATGTAAAATATAATTTTGCCCAATTTTTTATGAAAGTGAACAAGGGAATCAAAAGTTACGGTGTCATGAACTTTGTGTCAAGACTGCTTGACCAAATTCCTGACCTAGAAAGCATGTCACGGCCTCAACTTTCAACACTTGTCATTTTCAACTTAAGCCTCCTTTTGAGTTGGTTCCTTTTGAACTCAATTCATTGCAATGATGTGAAAACTTGGTTCAATGAAAATCAGAAAACACATGAGTGGATTCCATTTGGCCTAGCTTCAAACATGGCATGTTGAACTCCGTTTTTCCCAATGCCCAAAAGTTACAATTACAAGTCATTTTTCATCTTGGGACCACCTGCACATGTACAACCTTTTTGTGACTCTAAAACACGTGCAGAAAAACACAAAATGACTGGTTTCAAGTGCCAATTCACGTATTTCATGTCTCGTTTTTGTCATACCCTAAAATTTTCCCTCCTATTGTCACCTTTTCATCTAACTTTTGGATTGTGGTTCATCTACGCACATTCATGCCAAGTTCATGTGCATAGATATTGTGGTTTGATTTAGGGTGATCTTGGAAACCCTAATTTTGTATGGTCCATTTGTTTGAAGCATTGTTGCCCATTTTGACATATTTTTACCATGTGGCCTGCAACCCTAAGTCCTTGATCCATTGTTGCTTATCTGATCATCATTTGACCTTGTGTTCTGTTCAATGAATTTGATTTGATTATGAAACCTTAGTCTAAGAGGTTATTCATTATGGCTTTCCTGTTGACTATTGCTTATGCATAAAACCCTAATTATGGGTGTTCGATATTTGGTGACCATGTGTGTTGTACATTGATCTTGTGATCGAAACCTTAATTCATTAATAGGGGTATTATATCACTTTATCTTGCATCATACTATTTTCCATCAATCATATATTGACTAGGGTTTATTACATGGTTATTTGTTTAAGGATCCATTTGATACAAGGCTTTGTTCCATCCATGGTTATTCATGTTTTTATTCAAATCCGTAGTGCATTGATTCATGTCTTATTGTGGATTCATTGGTTCACATTTCATTAACATTTATGGTCCATTGATTTCTAGTTCATTAATTTCATTTATAGCCAATTATTCAAGTTGTATGATTCATTCAAATCCATAACACATGATTTAAACAAGGCGATTAGAATATGAACTTTGGAGGGGAAAAATTCAATTTAAAAAAATAAAGCATGTTTCAATAAGATCAAAGGCTATTTTATTGAAATAATTGTCCATTTCATTCATATATTACAAGTTACATCATTGATACAAAAATTTACAAAAAATAAAGATTTTGGTAAGGTTGACTTTTTAGTCAACTATTTACTTTTTGGCCAACAAGTGACCAAAATCAACACCGCCTAAACCTAACCCTAGATTTCTCTTTAATATTTGTTCTTCCATATTCTCAATTGACTTCATGTCTAAGTTACCTTCATGGCCAAGTAAGCCATGCTTTGTTGCATTTTCCATTTTCCTTGAACCTTCATGATACCTTTATGCCAAGCATTCTTGAATCTTTGGTTGTCTGAAGTCCTACCAATATAGGCAAGAAGATTGAGTTGCTTTGAGGTCAAATCAAAGCAACTCAGTTGTCACACCTCAAAATTCAACTCCTCATATCTTTTTATATATTTGGAGTTAGTTGAAATTGAGGTTAGATTCATGCTCTACGCCATTTTTTCTTTCAGTTCATGTCCTCCTTTTTTATTTTGGTGATGGTTGAGGATGGATCAGTCCGGTGAGGTCCACCGGAGAAGAAGACCAGAGCTCTGGCTCCGGCGGTGTGTTGGCATGTCTCCATAACACATGATCCATTTGAAACATTTTAATCTTAGGTGTTGGTCTTGATTACCACGCGTGTGGAGCCCTGACTAGGTTCCCCCATGGAACGCGTGCGCTGGTCTACTTGATTCGCCACCTCAACTAATGAGGGAGATCAAGTGGCTCACGTTTTTTTTATTTTATTTTTGTTTTAATTAATCTGATTTTCATTAATTCATATTAATTTTAATATTGATTCAAAAAATATGAGAGTTTCACCAAATAATTTCAAATAATTACCTCTTTCATATTTTGAATTAAAATTATTTTTTGGATCATTTTTAACACTTTTCATGATGTAATTGATTTTGTGATTATTTTTAATTGTTTAAAAATACTTTTAAGTCTTTAAAAATTATGAAAAAAAATTCTCCAAGGTCCTTTGACCTTGTTTGACCTATGATAAATCTCATGGCCATTTCTTTGGTGTTTTGCTGAGGTTTTAAGAATTTGACAAACCATATTTAATTTAAATGCATTATTTTAGTATTTTTTAATTGAATAAATGCCAAATAATTGTGTTGACCTCTTGTGATGGTTTGTATAAGTTTGACTTGTGCTATTGGGCCTTGGTCAAGGTTGATTTGACTTTGCTAGGTTAATATCATTGGATTTAGGGGATTGATGGAATGTACATTCCATCTCCCAAAATAAATGAATGATATTAATTTGGTAAAATTCCTCCTTTGATCAATTTGAGTTTTGATCCATTCCATTCCCTCTTCATCTAATTCCCCTTCTTTATGTATCCATTTCGTTTGGCCTATGATGTCTCTAAATCCTAAGGCTAGTTGATTGCAAAATCAACATACGTATGGATGAGATTAGGCCACCTCTTTTGCATATTCTTTTGTGTGTGGTATGTTTCATGAGCATAGTCCATTATACTATGTCTCTAACATGCATTCACACCAAAATTCTATTGCCCTACCTCAAATAGTTGTGACTTCTACATAAGTCCCATTATGATTGCTTAACATAGCGCTAAATTTTTGACACAAAAGGCATAGAATTCTAGTTACTGAGATTGTAAGTCTCCCCTCTTTCATGGTATTGTATGGAAACTTGGCATTTTTTCATTCCTTTGGAAGATGTCTTGGCTCAAGGATCCATGCTTGTGATAAGTGGGTTGAGTGTTCTCCAAAGAATGACTTAAAACAAAAAAAAACAAAAGCAAAACAATACTAACTTCTAACTCATTAACAACTAACATTTAATTTCAAGCCATTTACTTTAATGCCATTTAATTTCAAGTCTATATTCATTTGTCGTTATTCATACCATTCTAATTGTTTATGTTAATGCTATTTTCACTTTGTCCATTTGAACTATATTGTGTGATATATCTTGTTTGTGTATATTTTGCTTGTTTGTATGATCTTTGACCATTAATGTACATAATAAGAAACAAAAGACCCTAAAAGACTATTGTGTGGATTGTTGGCTTGACTTTGGACCAATTGGACTTAGAATTTAGGCAACATTCCTATGCTAAAGGACTTGGCCAATGCCAACTGTTGTGAAACCCAGTGCTTGCAATTTAAAACTTCATCTGATACATCATTGAGGATCCCTTTGAGTTCATCTGCAACATGATCATTATGAAGTTGTTATTTTGAACCTATGACTTGTGGAATTCATCTGTTACATGGGCAAATTTAAAAAAAAACATCATGGAGTGGCTAAGGCTTGGATGGGGATATCTTTATTTGATGTCTTGCTCTTCAAGATAATATTGTATGCATTGTTTGTGGCTTGATTCTAATATCCAAGGGAATTTTGGATTTCTATAAGACATTCTTGTCTATTGAATTGCTACACATTGGTCAGATCTTCTCAACTCTTAACTTTTAATTTTGTGCATAGGATTAGTCTCTTCATCTCCTCCCCACTTCTTTAATTTCCAAATCTCTCCCACATTTTAAAAATTCTTCTCTGCTTGAACTAGTTTTGTTCTAAACTTTGACATCTTTGCAAACTAGAAACTTTGGCCTTATGCCATTGCATTTTCAAACTTCTTTTATTAATCAAACTTGTAAATAAACTTAATTATACTTGACTTAAACTTTCAAAAAGCCAAAAAGAACTAACTCATTCAAACCATTTTTGGGCCTTTGTGCCTTTCAAACTTAATTTTTTGTTAAAAACAATGCATCCACTTTGAAATTTGTATCACGAACTACGAGGTTTTGATCCCTCATTTTTATGTTGGTACGTAGGCACAAGTCCGAAGGTCTTGTCAAACACCAAAATTTAATTAATGAATTGTTTTCTCATCCCCCCATTCTATTTGTTTGTAAACATCACTTTGTACAAAATACATATGCACAAAAAAAGTGCTCCTTAGGAGTACCTAGGACACTTTGGGTGCTAACTCCTTCCCTCTGTGTAACCAACCCCCTTACCTGTAATCTCTCACATTTTATTAGTTTTGATTTGAAAACTTCTTACTTTTGGGTTTTGTTCGTACTTTTCCCATTTCCCTTGGAAACAATAAAAGCGCAGTGGCGACTCTTGTTATTTGATGTCTAGCTTATCCATAGCTTGATGATCATGAACTTACCGCTACAGAAGTTAAGTGGCGACTCTGATGGGGAGTAGTCTCCAGTGGGTTTAGCCTACTTTTTTGTGTGTATATAATTGTATATTTGATGTTTGTATATTTATTTGTATGATATAATCTGCTTGTTGTGCTTGATGATCTCTGAGTGGTGAGATAAGTTCTAACCCGAACTATAGTGCAATTAAGATATGAGGATGGTATAGTCATGTTCGACTTGTGTGGAGTAGTCCTTAACAAATTGGCTCGAGATCCATTTACTCAGTGGAGACTATTTTGGATTTGGCTTGAGTAGTCCTTAACAAGTATTTATGGTTAAGCATTACTATTTCTGATTTGGGTCCGAGAAGCTGAGGACCGTAGAACATTTACCCCCTCTTGTCCTATTTAAGACGTAGTGCGGAGACTGTTCAAGTGTAGACTTGATAATAGTTGTTACTCGATACTACACTCAGAAGAGTTTCTCTTGAGAATATTATGGTTTGATGAGTCAGTCATCTTAACCTATAATATCTGATAGATGGAATTAAGACTCTAGGAACTTTTTAGAACATGATCTACAGGTTTTTCTCCTTAGTTCACTCCTTTGGGATGCTTCTTACTCTGACTCCATGCTCGTGACTTACAACAAACCCTTGATTCTTGGTTGATCCAATAAAGTCTTGTCAATATCAATGGAACTTGGGTGTTGATAAGGTGTAAACCATAATCCACCAAAATGAATGACTTATCTTGAAAATGACTTGATTCATCCCTTGACCTTTGTTTGCCTTGTGTGTGATCCCTTATTTTTGATTGTTGCATTCATGCATTCATGTGCACCATAACATTCATCACACAAAAATTTCAAGGAACTGAGGTATTATTTGCAAATATTTTCAGACCATGGATTATGGACAAAGGAACACTAAGAAGTACGGTTTCAGAAGTCCTGACTTGAAAGAGTTAAGGAAGCTAGCATCTTTTGTATTAGATCCCTTGGACTTCAAACAACACCATGGGAAGCTTCTATTTATCTTGTATGCTGATGTGGTTGAAGGACTCCAGAGTGTGCTAGTGCAGTTCTATGATCCTCTCTACCGTTACTTCACTTTCCCAGATTATCAACTTGTGCCTACATTGGAGGAGTATGTCCATCTCTTAGGGATACCCGTTTCTAGTAGAGTGCTTTTTAGTGGATTGGAGGAGATTCCCAAATCTCATCTTATTGTTGAAGCTCTTCACTTGGAGAAGTCTGAAATAGAGGCTAATTAGGTAAAGAAAGGAAGATTGTTTGGGTTGCCATCTGATTTCCTCATCAAGAAAGCTACTACTTTTGCTCAAGCCGGTAGTGTGGACGCTTTTGAAGTTGTCTTTGTATTGCTCATTTATGGATTAACTTTGTTCCCTAACATTGATGATTTTGTTGATGTTAACGCCATTAGACTTTTCTTGATTGGGAATCATGTGCCTACTTTGTTGGGTGATATGTATTTCTCTTTGCATATAAGGAATTCTAAAGATGGAGGAACTATTATCTGTTGCATTCCTCTTCTGTACAAGTAGTTTATTTCGCACTTGCCTCAGACACCTACTTTTGTGGAGAACAAACAATGTCTACGGTGGTCTCAGAGACTTATATCTCTCACTAATGAAGATATAGTTTGGTATGATCCGTCTTTGAGAAGTTTGGAGATTATTGATTATTGTGATGAATTCTCTAATGTGCCTCTCATTGGTACACAAGGAGGAATTAACTATAACCCTGCTTTGGCTCGTCGCCAACTTGGGTTCCCATTGAGAGACAATCCTAATAACACTTTGTTAGAAGGTCTTTTCTATCAAGAGGGTAAAGATCCCCAACATTTGAAGCAGAAGATTGTGCATGCTTGGTATAATGTGCATAGGAAAGGAAGATACGAGCTTGGTCCGCGCAATTGTGTAGCTTTGGAAGCCTACACTCTTTCGGTGAAGAAGAGAGATTTGGAGTTGACGATGCCTTATCCTTGTGAGAGACCTATATCTATGGTTGTGGTTGAGCCATTAACTCTATGTAGAGGAGTTGGAAGACACACTCGCCAAGATGAAGCAAGATAAAGATATATGGGAAGAGCATTTTCATGCTTTGAGGAAAAAGCATGAAGAGTTGTAGATGGAGTCTAAGGACAAGGATGCACTTATTGAGCTACTTGAAGATCGAGTGACAAAGAGACAGAGAGAGTCGGAGGTTTCATCTTCTAGCATGCCTCAGTATTTCGTTTCTGGGAAGAAGATTGTTGATCAGCTTGTCCTCGAGAAGACTCATATGAATACTTCTTTTGAGACCGAGATTCGACGCATTCGAAGGAAGTCTGCGCCTTCAGCCAGATCTTCTGACGTTGTTAGGGATCCTTAGGATGACTAGTCTCCTTCTCTCTTGTATTTTTCATTCGGTTTCTGAAGTCGTACTCAGTGTAATCCTTCTAATTATATAAATAAAAAAGCGATTTTTATGGTCATATCAAATTGTTGCAATTGTTGTAAAGTACATATATTTGTAAATGATATAGTAAGTTCCTAGAAAATAAAAATAAACATACAAGAATTGCATTTCATACATCATTTGCATAAGCAGGTTTCTCTTTCTCCAGATGTTTCATTGGTGTTTCTTTTGTGCTTCAACCAAGTTGACTCATCGGTACAACACTCGTGCCAATCATCTGAGAATCATGGAACATCTTGAGCAAGAGAACAGAGAGTTTAAGGACGAGATCGCTCGACTGACTGCCATGATGGAGTCAGTGTTGGATGCTCAGAGTCAATATTCTCCAACACCCGCAACTCCTCCTCCTCAAAGGACTATTATTTCAGAGGTGGCTACCTCTACCATGCCTGCTGCTACCGCTTACTTTGCGCCTGCTATTCTTGCCAGGTTCCCGTGGGCAATACCGCCAAACTTCATGCTTGAAGGCTTTGCGCCTACTTTTGCTTCTATGTCGACATCTAGCCCGGTCATGTCTGTGCCACCTCCCGTTGTGGACACCTTACCTCGTGTAGAGGACACCATTTATCATTCTGAACCATCTTAGGGCCCAGACGTATGTGAGAAAATGGACGAGATGAAGGATCGGTTTCTTGAGCTGTGCAAGGAATTGAAGATGTTGAGAGGTAAGGACTTGTTTGGGAAAAGTGCTGTTGAGTTATGTCTGGTGCCGAATGTGAAGATTCCGATGAAATTCAAAGTGCTTGACTTTGAAAAATACAAAGGGAACACATGTCCACTCAGTCATCTAGTAATGTATGCTCACAAGATGTTTACCCAAACTGACAATGATCAACTGTTGACGCACTACTTCCAAGACAGTTTGACCGCTGCTGCGCTCCGTTGGTATATGGGGTTGGACAGTGCAACCATTCACACTTTCAACGACTTGGGAGAAGCTTTTGTCAAGTAGTATAAGTACAATGTGGATATGGCGCCTGATAGAGACCAGTTGAGGTCTATGTCTCAGAAGGATAAAGAGACATTCAAAGAGTACGCGCAGAGGTGGAGAGAATTGGCTGCTCAGATCACTCCTCCTTTAGAGGAGAAAGAGTTGACAGAAATCTTTTTGAAGACCCTGAGTTCATTTTATTATGAACGCATGATTTCCAGTGCCCCCAGTGACTTTATCGAAATAGTAAACATGGGGATGAGGCTTGAAGAAGGTGTCCGTGAAGGATGTTTGTCAAAAGAGGAAGCATCATCGAGTAAGAGATATGGCAGGAATTTCGGGAAGAAGAAAGATAGTGAAGCTAATGCAATTTCTAGTGGGAGGTAGAGGAGGCCTCAGATCAAAAGGAATCAACCATCCCGTCAACACCATCGTTAAGTATCCTCAGTCATTCCTGTATTTTCGAATAATCAATCAGTACCATTTCAGCAACAACAACAACGTCAACAACAACAACCAGAACAACAAAGCTAACACCTACAATAACAACAATACCAATAATCATCATCAACAAAAATTTGAGAGGAAGAAGGTCTCTTTTGACCCGATTCCTATGACTTATGCAGAGATTTAACCATCTTTGGTTCTTAAGAACCTACTCCATAACCACTTCCATGGTGGTAGAAGCCTGAACTCCGTAGTCCTTTTCACCAAGTAGCACCCGGACATGACATAGAGAATTCCTATCCGCTCAAGTATGAGGTTCAAAAGCTAGTAAAGAGTGGAATGGTGTCCTTTGAGGACCGTGCGCCAAACGTGAAAGAAAATCCATTGCCCGCTCATGGGAATTCTTCTGTTAATATCGTGGACGATTGTCCTGGGGAGTTTAAAGTGTTTAATGTTCGTTTCATCCGGAGGTCCTTGGTGATGATGCATAAGGACATTTGTATGGTGAGTGATTGTGAGCATGACCATGATGGTTGTGCTATCTGCAGTGTAAACCCGAGGGGTTGTGAGGTTGTGAAAAGGGATATCCAGCAGTTGATGGATGAAGGCATGATCCAAATTGTTCAATCTCGTCATGTAGATGACGATGTTAATGTCATAGTACCTATTTTCCAGAATCCCGAGAGAGTGGTGATTCAATACGACAGTAGTAACAGTAACAGCGTCAGCAACATATCGATATCGCCGTTGGTTATGCGGTTAGCGGGTCCAATCCCGTACTCATCCGATAAAGTTGTTCCGCATCAGTACAATGCAACAATGATGAAGGATGGTCAAGAGGTCCCGTTGCCTACGACCAGCTCTATAGTGAGCATTGCTGATGTTACCAAGGTGACCCGCAGTGGTCGTGTGTTTGTGCAGGTGTTCCCAAAAGACAAAGAAGAATCAGCTGTCAGTAAGGAGGTGGAAGTGCATGTTGTAGATCCGGTTAGTGCTTCAAAGTGTAAGTCTGGTGAATCCTGTAATTTGAAGGTTAATGATGATGATGAGGTACTTTGTCTAATCAAGAAGAGAAAGTTCAATGTGGTGGTGCAGTTGCTCCAAACCCCCTCAAAGATCTCAGTATTGTCTCTGTTGATGAATTCAGAAACGCACAGAGAACCACTGCAAAGAGTTCTAGAACAAGCTTACATGGAACATGATGTTACAGTGGATCAATTTGATCGTATTGTGGCTAACATCACTTCCTACAACAATCTCAGTTTATGTGATGAAGAACTCCCTAAGGAGAGTAGAAATCATAACTTGGCTTTGTATATCTCTATGAATTGCAAAGATGGTGCTTTGTCTAATGTGCTTGTTGACACCGGGTCGTCACTGAATGTGCTGCCGAAGCCAACTCTGTCAAAGTTGTCATATCAAGGAGCACCCATAAGGTATAGCAGTGTAATCGTTAAAGCTTTTGATGGTTCATGCAAAACGGTTATTGGTGAAGTGGACCTTCAAGTGAAGATAGGTCCGAGTGATTTTCATATTACTTTTCAAGTAATGGATATCCACCTGGCCTACAGTTGTCTGTTGGGAACACCATGGATCCATGAGGCGGGAGCTGTTACCTCCACATTGCATTAGAAGCTCAAATTTGTAAAGAATGGAAAGTTTGTTATTGTTGGTGGGGAGAAAGCGTTGTTGGTTAGTCACCTGTCATCTTTCTCTTATGTCGAAGCTGAGGATGAGGTTGGAACTCCGTTCCAAGACTTATCTATTGTTACTGAAAAGAGAGTTGGGACACCTATGTCCTCATTGAAAGATGCGAAGAAGATTGTTGAAGAAGGCAATGTTGATCAGTGGGGGCGCATGGTAGAGGTCTCCAACAACAAAGGTAGAACCGGTCTGGGTTTTCAGCAAGGTTCATCAATTGCAAGATCTGAGGATATGCAACTTAGCTTCTGTAGAGGAGGGTTCATTCATGGCAATGAACAAGACTTAGTTGTTGTGCTAGAGGATGACGAAGAGGAAGACTACACTAATTTTGTGACGCATGGAAAGGCTTGTAGCAATTGGACTGTTGTTGACATTCCTGTTATTTTGCATCAATCTAAGTAATTGCTTTTATATGTTTTAAAAATCCTTCTCCTATGTCTAAGGGAGAAGTGAACATTGTTTGCGCATTTTGAAATTGATCATTAATAAAATTAATTATATTCATCCACATCTGTGATGTTTTGTTTTACTTTTTGCTTTATTTTGAAAATGGTAATCCCAAAAAACATATATAAATAATATAATTGTCCATCTGCATAATATTTGGTCACAAATTCACTTCTCTAAAATCAAAATAACAAATCATTATGCAGGTTGGTTCTAACCCCATTGAATACAATGATCCGTCTCCTTCTCCAATTTTTGAATTCCCTGTGTTTGAGGCCAAGGAGGAAAGTGTTGAAGAACTGAGTGATGAATTATCTCGTCTTCCTGAGCATGATGAAAAGACCATTTAACCATTCGAAGAGCAGATTGAGTTAGTCAACTTGGGCTCCGAGGATGATGTGAAGGAAGTCAAGATTGGGTCTCGACTATGTCCATATGTTAAGAAGGGGATGGTTGATCTTCTTCGAGAGTATTCATATCTGTTTTCCTGGTCCTATCAAGACATGCCTGGTTTGGATTCTAAGATTATGGAGCATAGATTTCCGTTGAAACCAGAATGCCCGCCAGTCAAGCAGAAGTTGAGAAGAACGAATCCTGATACTGCAGTGAAGATTAAAGAGGAAGTGAAGAAGCAGATTGATGCCAGTTTCCTTGTGACCGTTGAGTATCCGCAATGGGTGGGCAATATTATTCCTGTGCCGAAGAAAGATGGAAAAGTATGCATGTGTGTTGACTATAGAGATTTGAATAAAGCCAGTCCGAAAGATGATTTCCCTCTGCCACACAATGATATGTTGGAAGACAACACTGCTAAATTCAAAGTCTTTTCATTTATGGATGGATTTTCCGGATATAATCAGATCAAGATGGCACCCGAAGATATGGAGAAGACCACATTCATTACACCTTGGGGAATATTCTGTTATAGAGTGATGCCTTTCGGTTTGAAGAATGCTGGTGCAACTTACCAAAGAGCAATGACTACTCTTTTTCATGATATGATGCATAAAGAGATTGAAGTTTATGTCAATGACATGATTGCTAAATCAATTGATGAAGAAGAACATGTTGAGAATTTGTTGAAGTTATTCTAGCGTTTGAGGAAGTATAAACTCCGCTTGAATCCCAATAAGTGTACTTTTGGTGTTTGTTCAGGTAAGTTTTGGGCTTTATTGTCAGCGAGAAGGGTATTGAAGTTGATCCCGCCAAGGTCAAAGCAATAGAAGAGATGCATGCGCCCAAAACTGAGAAGCAAGTCTGAGGTTTTCTCGACCGCTTTAATTATATTTCCATATTCATTTGACACATGACTTCCACATGTGCACCTATATTCAAGCCTCTTCAGAAAGATCAGTCTTGTGATTGGACCGAAGACTGCCAGAAAGCTTTTGATAGTATCAAAGAGTATCTGTTTGAACCCCCGATTTTGTCTTCACCTGTTGATAGGAAGACCGTTGATCATGTATTTGACTATGCTTGAATATAGTATGGGTTGTGTTCTTGGCCAGCAAGATGAGACTGGAAAGAAAGAATTTGCAATTTACTACCTCAGTAAGAAGTTCACCGACTATGAGACTTGGTATTCTATGCTTGAGAAGACTTGTTGCTCATTAGCTTGGGCTGCTAAGTGTCTGCGACAGTATATGTTGAATCATACCACTTGGTTGATATCCAAAATGGATCCAATCAAGTATATTTTTGAGAAGCCTGCTTTAACTAGGAGAATTGCCCGTTGGCAGATGTTGTTGTCAGAATATGATATTGAATACCGATCTGAAAACGCAATCAAAGGTAGTATCTTGGCTGACCATTTGGCTGACCAACCCATTGAAGATTATCAGTTAGTGCAGTATGATTTTCCTGATGAAAAGATCTTGTACTTCAAAATGAAAGATTGTGATGAACCATTGCTTGAAGAAGGGCCAGAACTTGGTTCCTATTGGGGCATGGTATTTGATGGAGCTGTTAATCAATATGGTAATGGCATTGGGTATGAAGAGATCTTGTACTTGAAAATGAAAGATTGTGATGAACCATTGCTTGAAGAAGGGCCAGAACCTGGTTCCTATTGGGGCATGGTATTTGATGGAGCTGTTAATCAATATGGTAATGGCATTGGGGAAGTGATTATTACTCCTCAAGGAACACATTTTCCATTTATAGCTAGATGGACTTTCAAATGTACAAATAATATGGCTGAGTATGAAGCTTGCATTATGGGGCTTGAAGAGGCCATTAATCTCAGAATCAAGTATTTGAACGTCTATGGAGATTCAGCTTTGGTTGTGAATCAGATCAAAGCTGAATGGGAGACGAATCAACCCGGTTTGATACCATATAGAGATTATGCGAGGAGGATTTCAACTTTCTTTACAGAGGTTGAGTTTCATCATATCCCTCGAGATGAAAACCAGATGGCAGATGCTCTTGCAACATTGGCTTCAATGATTATGGTGAAGTATTGGAATGAAGTTCCCAGTCTAACTGTGATGCGTCTTGATAGGCCAGCTCATGTGTTTGCTGTTGAAGATGCCAAAGATGAAAAGCCGTGGTATTATGATATCAAATGTTTCCTCCAAAGTCATATTTTCCCGCCTGGGGCATCTTCGAAAGATAAGAAGACTTTGAGAAGGTTAGCCGACAATTTCTACTTGAATGGTGATGTACTGTACATGAGAAACTTCGACATGGTTCTGCTCAGATGCGTGGATAGACACGAAGCTGACTTATTGATGACTGAAGTGCATGAAAGATCCTTTGGTACTCATTCCAATGGACATGCAATGGCAAAGAAGATGTTGCGAGTAGGTTACTATTGGATGACAATGGAAATCTGACTGTTGCAAGTTTGTGAAGAAATGCCACAAGTGTCAAATTTATGCGGATAAGATTCATATTCCTCCGACACTGTTGAACGTCATTTCCTCCCCATGGCCCTTCTCCATGTGGGGAATTGATATGATTGGCATGATTGAGCCCAAAGCGTCAAATATACATCGTTTCATTTTAGTGGCAATTGACTACTTCACAAAATGGGTTGAAACGACATCGTATACAAATGTAACCAAGCAAGTTGTTATGAGGTTTATCAAGAATCAAATCATATGCCGCTATGGTGTTCCAAGTAAGATCATTACTGATAATGGATCTAACTTGAATAATAATATGGTAGAAGCTCTTTGCAAAGATTTCAAGATTGCACATCATAATTCTTCTCCCTACAGACCCAAGATGAATGGGGTTGTTGAAGCTGCGAACAAGACCATCAAGAAGATTATTCAGAAGATGGTTGTGACGTATAAGGATTGGCATGAGATGCTCCCATTTGCTTTGCACGGGTATCGTACATCCATCTGCACTTCAATAGGGGAAACCCCTTTCTCTCTTGTTTATGGTATGGAAGCAGTGCTCTCCCTAGAGGTTGAGATTCCTTCATTGCATGTGCTCATGGAAGCCAAGTTGACTGAGGTTGAATGGTGTCAGACTAGGTTTGATCAGTTGAACTTGATTGAAGAGAAGAGATTAACTGCCATGTGTCATGGTGAGTTATATAAGAAGAGGATGAAGAAAGCTTTTGATAAGAAGGTCAGACCTTGTGTATTCAGAGAACGTGACCTTATGCCCATATGTTGTTAAGAGAGCATTTTCAGGTGGTGCTTTGATTCTGACAACTATTGATGGTGAAGAGTTCACTCGTCCTGTGAACGCAAATGTAGTCAAGAAATACTTCGCCTAAAAAATAAAAGAACAACTCGCTAAGTTGAAAACGCGAAAGGGCGACTTAGGAAAAAAAGGAGCGTCTCAGTGGATTGAAAACCCGAAAGGGAGATCCAGGAAAAAATTAGAGACATAAAATAGAAAAATTTATCCCGATAAATTGAGTACCCCACCTTGGGGCAATTTATGCAAAAATTAGGGATTATGGCAAGTAACTGCATGCTACTGATCGTCCAGTATTGGAGAAACTTTGTTGAGCCCAAGGGTTGATGGTGATTCATTGTCCCCAGTGGCGGTCAAAAGCACAGTGGACAACAAGAGATGGTAGAAGGATTAGCAGTCAATTGTATTCAATGTAACTCTTTTTCCATGGAAATTACCATTTTCAACTTTGTAAAGATCTATGGAGTCTTGTCATTTACAGACTACCATTCTATTAAATAAAGTTGAGCGTTTACCCAAATGTTTCTATTCTTATTTATTTCAGCCAAATAGTTTTAAAATTTTATTATGATCATTTTTGAAATTAAATTTTTTAAATCAAAATAATTTTCTTAGACATATAAAAGCAAGAACTTTTCAAAGGCAGTTTTAAAGCAATATCAACAGCATTTCAAAAAACAAGTCTTAAGTGTGGAGCTTTATGGGTTCCCCAAGCAGATAACCCTTCGGGTATCCCTAGCAGAGTTTGTTGATTAAGTTCCACTGCGGAGTGTTTGATCCCCAACGGAGCTTCTGTACTTTTTCCAGCTGAGTTGGTTGATTCAGTCCCCACCAGAGTTTATGTGTTCCTAAGCAGGGTTGATTTTCTGTTTTGATCTTCAGTAAAGTAAGATCGATTTCCCCAGTGGATCGTGTTGGTTTCTCCACCAGTAGCCATCCGACTCACTCCCAGTCAGAGATTCCTCCTGGTTTCTGAGCAGCTATTTGTGTTTATCCTCTATATGGTCGTCTCCCATGTGATATGGGGTTGACCTAAAATTCCCTGCAGATTCGATGATATTTCCTTTCCTCAGTAGATCTCCTCCATCCCCATATATTGTTGAGCCTTTGGGATGATTGATCTCCCTGTTCCCTGGCAGTTGTATCCCTTTGTTGTGGATTGACCGAGGATTGTACCGATGATTCAAATTTTTACGATAACTTTGTATCCTTTGGGATCATTTTGTCAGCATAATCATCATACATATACATATACATATACATATACATATACATATGCATATGCATATACATATACATATACATATACATATACATATACATATACATATACATATACATATACATATACATATACATATACATATACATATACATATACATATACATATACACTCATATAATTTCATGATTACATATTTTTGCATAATCATATTTGTTGATTCATTATTTGAGATTCTTATTCTTTGCTATGGTGGTACTTCATCCCCATACAAGTTCGGTGTCTGTCCTCTCAATGGTAAAAGTGTCGGCCCCTTAAGCAAAAAGATTTTAACCTTTCTCCCTTCCCTACTGAGTTATTTCCTCGTGGATGATCAATATTTTAGCTTTCTCCCCAGTTATTGAGCTATACCCTCATTAGGTTGAGTCTTGATTGAACTTTTTTCTAGATCTTACCTATATAGATGCTTTTGGTCCCCTGAGAGTCTATTACCTAGTAACAGGTAATATTCTTCTTATGTTTTTCACTTTTGCCCAATACCCGGCAAGAGCAATTTTTTCCCCAGCGGATTCGTTTTCACATTTCCCCAGGAAGTATATCCTTGATATGTTCATCCTAACCGATGAAAGATATTTTTTTCCCTTTCCTTGGGTCTATCTTTGATATGTTCATCCTAACCGATGACAAATATTCTCATCCTTGGTATTCTACCCAGTAAAAAGGTAGTTGTCATCCCTATTTTTCTCCCCAAAGGGCTAATCCTTGATATGTTCATCCTAACCGATGACGGATTTCCTCCTCTTTGCGGTCTTCTACCCAGTAACCGATAGTTGTAAATCCCGTGCTTCCCATCAACATAGTCTATCCTTCATTTGTTCATCCTAACCGGTGACGGATTTTCTCTTTGATGGTCTTCTATCCAGTATTCAATAGATGTAATCCCTACTTTTTGTTCAGTTTGTTTATCCTTGATATGTTCATGTTAACCGATGACGGGTATCCTCCTTAACATTTCCCATGCAAGATTATCCTTGATATGTTCATCTTAACCGATGACGGATTTTCTGTCCTTTGAGTCTATCGTTGATATGTTCACCTTAACCGTTGGCGGATATTCTCATCTTCAGTCTTCTTCCCGGTAACTAGTAGTTGTAAATCCTATATCTGAAGTTTTCCCCCAGCAAGGCTATTCATACACAGTAATTGGTCATGAATATTCCATCCTGGTGGTTCCCAGCGAGTCTTCCTTGATATGTTCATCCTAACCGATGACGGGTCTCCTTTCTGTCAGACTTTTATTATCTCCTTACCCAGTAGCAGGTAGTGGATAACGAATTTCTGCTCCTCCTGTGTTGAAGTTTATTTCTTCCCCAGTTGAGTTGAGTGCGTTTTTCCTTAGTGAAATCGCTTTTCCCTACATTGATTCAAGAACTTCAGTTTTATCCTGATCTACTTCTAATCCCCTGTAGATGTTTTATTTCCCTGGCCGAGTCTTTCCATTTTATGGAATTCCTCTAGTTTGGCTAGCAGTTTTAAGTCGTAGCCTGGCCTACGCGTAACCTTTTCTCCCCCAAGAGTCTCTGTCTCCCGAGTGAGTTTTCCTTACGGAATGTATTATACTCCTACGGATCTTCGGTCTCTTTGATTTCTTTTCCTTTGTGGCTACATCTCCCCATAGAGAATTTGCTTTTTTACATTCATATCATAGGCATCATGAGGCCTCTTAGGGACCAAAATTTGTTTCTATGTTGTTATTTAAGCCCATTCTACTGAGTCAACACAATGATTTTAACCTTCACCTCCTCAACTAGAATGTCCTTAAATAGGGGCATCTTTAAGACCCCAATTTTGACCCTAAGATCCCTCATGCAATTTCATCATGTGCATTAGCATTGGGATCATACCTTGGCATCCTCCCTACCCCTCTTTCATTGGGTTTTTTTTGGGAGAGAATACCAAACACTATGTGATGGTATCATACTTGTATTTTATCATTTCACTAACCAAAATACCAAAAATATGTCTTTGCATTTGCCTAACTTTTTATAGGTATGGCATGATCCTCATTGATCTATCAAGTCCACACCTAGGGTTTGAGACCCTCATGACTAAAAGCACAACCATGGATTGATCCACAAGGTTTAAAATCATCATATATGATTCGCAGTGATCTTTACATGTTATATTGATCAAGTTTTCTTCAAGAGTTTGGACGTGATTTGCCTTGGAAACCCTAGTTTGATTGGGTATCTTGAGTAACTTCTCCCATAAGCTATCTCACCAATTGATCAAATGTCTCAAGAGGCACTTCAAAATTCATCATCTTATGCATATATAATCTACCAAAAGCGTAAAAAGTCAAGATAATTGAAGGTTATCAAGTTGGTTGATGGTGGTTGGCTAGATGAATTCATCTGATCAAAACTGGGTCTCCCTAGACCCTATCTCCTACAATCTTCATCATATGAAAATTATTTCAAGAGAAAAGTTACTCTAAATTACACTCCAAACAACTTTCATGTTTAGACCTATAGCTAGTTTTGCATGAAAAATCATTTTCTATGTTGAAACATTATAGGTCATTTTGTCTAAACCCTAATTTGAAAGTCAACTTCCCAAGGCGATAACTTTCTCAATTTTTATTAGATGAAATATTTCCAAGTTGCACAATAAAATTCAAGATGTCTACGTCAACTTTTATGTATGGAGTAAGAGCTAATGCAACTTTTATGAGCATGTGATTTTAGGATACGTTATAGGTCATTTTTGACCTAAACCATTGAACAAGTGATTTTCCTCAACTTCAAAAATGCATAACTCTATCATTCTAAATCCATATTACATAAATTGGTGACTATTTTTAAGGTTTTTGAAATAGCTACAACTTTGATGAAGACACTTTTCTCATTTGAAGCTCACATAAAAAGTTAAGCAAGGTGGAATATTGAGATATATGGCTTGACACTTAGAAAAAAATTCAACATGTTGAAATTTCCAAACTTCCACCTTAAAATTCACCACGATACAAGCTCCAAATGAAAAAGTGTCCAACATCAAATTTGTTCCCCTTGATCTAAGCTTTCCAAAGAACCTAAGTTCATGCATTTTGGATAAGAATTGCAAGGGGTGCGCATGGCTTTAACAAGTCTGCATGATTGGAAGAAATCAAATGCCAAAAATCACATTTCACATTGCCTTGACATCCAAACCTCATTTGAACTTCAGAATGATTGTACATGGATCAAATTGGATTGCTTCATGGACATGTACACTCCCATGCAAGCATGTGCACGAAATGTCCAAATTTAGCAATTTTTCAAGTGTGCAAATATCAGTCACAATTGCTATAAATACATGCCCTTGGAGCTCAATTTAAACACACCTTGCACGCCAGCTTTGCCCCCCAATTGAAACCCTCACCATTCAAAGGAAAACCTGAGAATTTTTAACTTGAAAATTGAGTTTGAATCTCACTGTTTGGACATTCAGAAACTCCAGGATCCAAAGCTTTGTACCATTGTCAAATCTTTCCTGCAAGCTTCTCAAGTGTGATCGGATCAAGGTTGAAGCAAGCAAGATCCATTTCTGCACAACATTAAAGGTAAATTTCAAAAAACTTCTTCTCTTCGATTCTCACTCATTCTCATCAATTCTCTTGAATCTTTGGTTATCAGAAGTCCTACCAATGTAGGCAAGAAGATTGAGTTGCTTTGAGGTCAAACCGAAGCAACTCAGTTATGACACCTCAAAATTCAACTCCTCATATCTGTTTATATATTTGGAGTTAGTTGAAATTAAGGTCAGATTCGTGCTCTACGCCATTTTTTTTTCAGTTCATGTCCTCCTTTTTTATATTGGTGATGGTTGAGGGTGGACCAGTCCGGTGAGGTCCACCGGAGAAGAAGACTGGAGCTCTGGCTCCGACGGTGTGTTAGCACGTGTCCAAACCACAGGATCCATTTGAAATGTTTTAATCTTATGTGTTGGTTTTGATTACCACGCGTGTAGCGCGCTGGTCCACTTGATCTGCCACCTCAATTAATGAGGGAGATCAAGTGGCTCACATTTTTCTGATTTCCTGATTTTTGTTTTAATTCATTTGATTTTCATTAATTAATATTAATTTTAATATTGATCCAAAAAATATGAGTTTCACCAAAATATTTCAAATAATTTCCTCTTTCATATTTTGAATTAAAATTATTTTTTGGATCATTATTAATATTTTTCATGATTTAATTGATTTTGTTATTATTTCTAATTGATTAAAAATATTGTTAAGTCTTTAAAAATTCTGAATTTTTTTCTCCAAGGTCCTTTGACCTTGTTTGACCTATGATAAATCTCATGGCCATTTCTTTGGTGTTTTGATGAGGTTGTAGGAAATTGACAAACCATATTTAATTTAAATGCATTATTTTAGTATATTTAAATTAAATAAATGCCAAATAATTATGTTGACCTCTTGTGATGGTTTGTATAAGTTTGACTTGTGTTGTTGGGCCTTGGTCAAGGTTGATTTGACTTTGATAGGTTAATATCATTGGATTTAGGGGATTGATGGAATGTACATTCCATCTCCTAAAATGAATGAATGATATTAATTTGGGAAAAGTCCTCCTTTGATCAATTTGAGTTTTGATTCATTCCCCTCCCTCTTCATCGAATTTCCCTTCTTTATACATCCATTTCATTTGGCATATGATGTCTCTAAATCCTAAGGCTAGTTGATTGTAAAATCAACATAAGTATGGAAGAGATTAGGCCACCTCTTTTGCATATTCTTTTGTGTGTGGTATTTTTCATGAGCATAGTCCATTACACTATGTCTCTAACATGCATTAACACCAAAATTCTATTGTCGGCCTCAAATAGTTGTGACTTCTACATAAGTCTAATTACGATTGCTTAACATGGCGCAAAATTTTTGACACAAAAGACATAGCATTCTAGTTATTGAGATTGTAAGTCTCCCCTCTTTCATGGTATTGTGTGGAAACTTGGCATTTTCCCCTTCCTTTGGAAGATGTCTTGGCTCAAGGATTCATGCTTGTGATAAGTGGGTTAGTGTTCTCCAAAGAATGACTTCTAACTCATTAACTTCTAACTCATTAACAACTAACATTTAATTTCAATCCATTTACTTTAATTCCATTTAATTTCAAGTCTATATTCATTTTCCATAATTCATGTCATTCTAATTGTTTATATTAATGTCATTTTCACTTTGTCCATGTTGATTCTAAGTGTTGACAGCAATTTTGGTAAAACAAAGAGTGTTCACAAGATGTTAAGTGTGATGTCTTAACATGAGATATCCTATGTACCTGCTGGAGTTAAAGAAGATATGCAAGGCAGAATTGTTTCAGAATGCCACATTCAAAGATTGTTTCAGTTGACATACTCATTGTCATGGTAACTGATATGGTTGTACCTGCTATAAAAGGAAACTGGATTATGCAGGATTTTTCCAGATGTCAGACCCGATGTAATGACATCCTGTACACAGAACATTCAGTATGAATGTCTGGTGTTTTGTGATTGCACAATTAGTGGCAATCATTGGTTGATTGAAGATATGGCTAGCTGGCGCAATCTATCAGGGATATCAACCAAATTTGTTTATTTTCCAAGGAGATCTTTACAGCTGATATGAAAAGATTTAATTGGAAAATATATTTAGGGTTTTCAAGCTGTCCAATGTTTCTATAAAAAGGGACTCAGAAAACCTGTTTGAACACACAACCAATACTGAGCGAAATTTAGAGAGAGAGCTAGGGTTTGTGTCTGTAGGTCATTCAAGTCATCCATAGATGATTGAATTGGACTGATTTGTCTTCTTGATCAAAGCTTTGAAGCAAGATCAAGAGTGTGTCTTCTTGATTGAAACTGTGAAGTAAAATCAAGAATATTGTAATTGAAAAGTATTTTCTTTTCACAAGGGATTGTTGTTTAAGATCACGAGTTTGTGATTGTAAGGGAAGTGAGTGGGTTCTCATATCTAAGAGTGCTTAGGTAGAAATTGCACGGATAGAGATTAGGTGAGAAAGACTGTAACTTGTTGAAGTGTACGGATAGTCTTTGAACTAATTCTATTATAGTGAATTTCCTTCCTGGCTTTGTAGCCCCCAGACGTAGGTGAGTTGCACCGAACTGGGTTAACAATTGCTTGTGTTGATTGCTTTTCAATTCTGTTTTATTATCCATTGTGTATTAACAGATATTAGTGTCATGACATTACCTTCGACATCTTATATCTGATACCAGAATTTCAATTGGTATCAGAGCAGGCATTCTGCTCTGGCTCTGGGTGAGATCTAGGGAGAATACTTTCTGGTACAATGGAGAGGGATGGAGGATCTGTTCATAGGCCACCTATTTTGGATGGTTCTAACTATGACTATTGGAAACCAAGAATGGTAGCCTTTTTAAAATCCCTTGATAACAAGGCGTGGAAAGCTGTGCTAACAGGTTGGGTGCATCCTGTCATTACTAAAGAAGGAGTAGCCACCACAGAGAAGAAGCCTGAAGAACAATGGTCCAAGGAAGAGGATGATCTTGCCCTTGGAAATTCAAAAGCCTTGAATGCCATCTTCAATGGAGTGGACAGGAATATTTTCAGGGTGATAAATAACTGTGAAGTTGCCAAAGAGGCTTGGGACATTCTCAAGACCACTCATAAAGGCACCTCTAGGGTTAAGATGTCTAGACTTCAGCTGCTCACCTCCAAGTTTGAAAATATAAGGATGAAAGAAGAAGAGAATATTCATGAATTTCACATGAGTATCCTTGAAGTTGCTAATGCCTCAGGAGCCCTGGGAGAAAAGATGACAGATAAAAAAATGGTAAGAAAAATTCTCAGGTCACTCCCCAAGAGATCTGCTATGAAGGTAACTGCCATAGAAGAGTCTCAAGACATCTCCAACATGAGGGTAGATGAGTTAATTGGCTCCCTCCAAACTTTTGAGATGGGATTGACTGAGGGAACTGAAAAGAAAACCAAGAGTATTGCCTTTGTTTCCAAAACAGAAGAGGAAAACAGTCAAGATATGGATAAAGAATGGGCCAATGAAGTTGCAATGCAGGGAAGACAGTTTAATAGACTGCTAAAGAAAATGGATGTCAGATCCAAGGCAAATGTTAAGAACATCTCGTCTAACATTAGTAAATCCAACAATGCTGGAAGAAAAGCAAGAGCAGATGAGAAGCCCAAAGAAGGAAAAGAGGTTCAGTGCTATGAATGTGAAGGGTATGGACACATCAGGTCTGAATGTGGGACCTACCTTAAGAAACAGAAGATGAGCCTTGCTGCCACATGGTCTGATGAGAGTGACACTGAAGAGGGTGCAAATCTTGTGACTGCTTTGACAGGAAGATGTGAATCTGATGAAGAGTCAAGTGATGGTGAAGTAACCTTTGAGGAATTGGCCTCTACCTACAGAGAACTGTGTCAGAAAAGTGTTGAACTGATACAAACAGTCTTTAAATCAAGAAAAGGACATAACTCAACTTGAGAATGAGAAGGTAGAATTCTTGGAAACCATCTCCAAATTGAAAACAGAAGTTGTGGCTCTAAAGGTCAATCTAGAAGAAGATCAACAAGTTGAGAGCCAGAATATAGTCCAACTGGAGAAAGAAAAAGCAGAACATGTGGAAACTATCCTCAAGCTAAAGACTGAAGTTGTGCTCTTAAACTCAAAACTAGAAGAAACAACTAAGTATGTAAGGATGCTGAACAATGGATCTGACTCCTTAGACAAGATTCTTCAGACTGGACAAGTCATAGGAGTCGAATCTGGATTAGGGTACCATAAAACCAAGGCTGAAAGTAGCTACACTGGCTGCAAACCTCAAGTTAAACCTAAATGCAGCAATAGTAAGAGGAGTTCCAAGATGTCACATCATATGTCACACCATCAGAAGAAAGAACAACAAAAATACAAACACCAAAGATGAAGATGTCAGTACTGTGGGAAATTTGGACACTCAAGGGCCTTCTGCTATAAGTTGTATGGTTACCCTACCCACCTTCATCAGCAACAACAGAAGAGAAGACAGCAGTATGGCAAACACCAAAGATGGAGATGCCATTACTGTGGGAAAGCTGGACACTCTAAGTCTTCCTGTTATAAGTTGTATGGTTATCCTAGCCATGGGCATCAACAGATCCACTATCAACCCAGACCCAAATATTACAGGCCTATCAACAAAAAGCAATGGGTTCCTAAGACTAATGTCACAAGTCTAATGGCTCTCAAAGAAGAATGGTATTTTGATAGTGGATGCTCTAGACACATAACTGGGAACTCAGACTTGATAACTGATCTTCACCCTCATGACTTAAGCTATGTTACCTTTGGTGATGGAGCTAAAGGTGAAATAAAGGGGATAGACAAGCTTGAATGTCCTGGAGCTCCTAAACTTGACAATATTCTTCTGGTCAAGGGCTTGACTTCAAATCTAATAAGCATCAGTCAGCTAGGGGATCAAGGTCTGAGTATCATCTTCATTGAAACTGAATGTCTGATTATGAACAAAGACAGTGGAGTAATTATGAAAGGAATCAGGACCAACAACAACTGCTACATGTGGAGCTCTCAAATGGATAACCCCTCTAAGATGAGTACAGTTGCAAGAAGAATCATCAAGGGAAAAGAAAAGTGTCATTTAAGGGTGCTAATAGCTAACCCCAAGGAAGAAAAGGTATTGATGGCACAAACACCTGAACACATGACTGGTGGTATGAAGACTGAAGTCAGTAAGAGCCTTGCTGGAACTGAGACACAAGGAACTATGTCAGTTGAAAACAACAATGCTCAACCAGGGTGGATGAAATTGCTGAGAATTATTTACAATGTTACACTCGATGCTATGACATTGTATTATGACAACCTGACTGCAAAGGACTTGCATGAGGAAAAGGGAAAATTAGGGGCGTGTTTTCTTGAGAAAATATGGCAATTAATGAGGAGTGGAAAAGGAAACAAGAATATTGGCTGCCCAATAAAAAGAAAAAGCCACATTACTAATGAACCATCTCTTAGTATTGAAAATAGCACACTTTGCCTGAACACAATCAAACTCCTCAAAGAACCTCTGCTAGGGCAAAGAAAGTTTTCTCAAAAGTTCAACAACATGTCTCAACATCCGTCTACATCTAGCTCAAAATCCTTTCATACTAGAACTTCCTCCATAGAATTTTTAGATGAAGATGTGATGGAAGTAACTCCTCTGCGTATGATACCAGGTAACGTTCCAAGCTCACCTTCCATGGCTAAAGCTAAGCAAGGTAACACTCCTGAAAAATCACCTGATAAAGAGGACATGCACTCTACTGATCGCATCATAAGAAACCTAGTTACTAGCATACTGAACGAAGAGCATGGAGTTAAGGACACTTTTACCCCTCTGTCCAGAAGGGAACCCTAACCTGAGGTAGAAAGCCAAGCTGAGAAAGATGAAAACTCATCTAAAACAGAAAAGGAAGTAGCTGCTGAGGGTTTGTGTTCTCTTGGAAAAAGCTTACCTAGTATTCCCCTGATACTACTCAGAACATTGAGGAAGAAGGGTCTGAGGAAGAAGATGACACGTTGGTCAGTCTTGTGAAAACAAGTGTAGCTAATAGACTGAGGAAGAGGAAGAGTAGGGCTGAGATAAGGACAGGTAGGAAAGAGAAAAGGGTTGCTGGTATAGGTCCCTCCAAATCTTGGAGTAAAGTAGAGGTCAGGAAGAAGAAAGACAGTGACAGTTATGAATCTAATGAGGATGTTGAAGACGATGTTCCAGACATCTCCTCTGACAAAAGAAAGGCTGAAAAGAAGTCTTCCAACAAAGTAGCTGTTGAGCACCTAGACAAATGGAGGTTTATCACTCAAAGAAGGGTAGCAGTTGAAAGAGAATTGGGGGAAGAGACTGTTGAAGTGAAGGAAGTAATGGAATTAATCAAGGTAGCTGGTCTTATGAAAACTGTGACTGCTCTGCCTCAATGCTATGAAGGGCTAGTCAAAGAATTCATTGTAAACATTCCTGATGAGAGTTATGGAAAAAGCAGCAGGGAGATCTGCAAAGTGATTGTTAGGGACAAGTGTGTGAAACTTTCACCAACCATCATCAACAAGTTCCTGGGGAGAGGAACTGATGGAGGGGTGGATCTAGAGGCCACAGATAATGAGATTTGTAGGATGATTACAGTTGGCCAAGTTAAGGAATGGCCCAGTAGAAAACACCTTTCAGCTAGTAGACTAACTGTCAAGTATGCCATCTTGCATAAGATTGGTTCTGCAAATTGGGTACCTACTAATCACATTTCTACCATCTCCATTGCTCTTGGGAGGATCATTCATGCCATTGGAACTAAGATAAACTATAATTTTGGGAAGTTTGTGTTTGCTCAAACCATCAGACATGCCTCCTCCAATGCTGTAAAGTTGCCCATTGCATTCCCATCTATCATCTGTGGGATCATCCTGAGTCAACAACCAGGAATCCTGAGTACAAGTGATATTCCAAGCAGGAGAAAAACTCCTCTGTCCATTCATTATAAGTTGTTTGAGGGAAGTCATGTCAATGATGTCATGACATCTGCCAGAAGGGAGTCTACAGCTAAAGGAAGCCTGATTGACCAACTAAAAGAGACCTGCAAAGAATTGGACAATGGTATAAGGGTGGCCAAGGCCAGAAAAGAAGCTTTAGAAGTTCTCATCTACAGCCTGGAAAGGGAAGACACAGAAAACGCCGATAAGGATTCAAATGCAAGACCTAAATCTCAGTCCAGTTCTGGAAACTTGGAAGACTCTGAAGGTGTAGCTGAAGATGAAGATGAAGGTGAAGGAGATACTTCTTCTTCTGATTAATGGTTCCTGCATGTATTGGAGGCTTGGAGGGGTGCTGGAAGGGATGGTGGAAGTTGTTGTTGTTGGGAAAGCTGATGTTCCTTCTGTTTTTTTTGTATTTTGTGGCAGTCCTTATGATGCCTGTTTTTGTAATATTTAGGGCTCTTAATGAGTTCCTTGGATTTGTTCATTATCTCAGCTGCCTGCTGTGTATAATGATGTTGTGTACTTCCTGAATTTTTGTTTTAACATGCTTAATGTTATAACATCTGTTTTAAACTTTCTCTGCTAGACTAATAGACATTTATTTTGTCTGATTGGTCACCTTTGGTCAATTTTGACTAAAAAGGGGGAGAAGTGCTTGATATGGAAGTTGGTTATGGCTGAACAGAAGTACAACTATTATTGGAAGAGGTGCACAGGTGTTGATGAAGAAGTGCACAGGTGTTGATGTTATAGCAGATGTCAGTATGACATTCTGGCTGGTACAGGTGCTGGAGTTACAGTAGCTGTGATTGGTGAATGCACAGATTTAGGGGGAGAAGAAGTATTCTATTGTATTGTGCATTTGTGTGTCTTACTAGTTGCATCCATAACTAGTAATTCTGTTGATTGTTGCACAGTTTTAGGGGGAGGAGAAGTACCCTTGTGCATGTGTGTATTACTAGTAGCCATAGCTAGTAATTGTTTTTGATTCTGCTGCTGATTAAACTACTGTTTAATGGTTTAACTGCTGATAGTTTGCCTGGTGAACAAAAAGGACAGATATATGTTTTAGCCAAAATTTGCCAAAGGGGGAGTTTGTTGATTCTAAGTGTTGGCAGCAATTTTGGTAAAACAAAGAGTGTTCACAAGGTGTTATGTGTGATGTCTTAACATGAGATATCCTATGTACCTGCTGGAGTTAAAGAAGATATGCAAAGCATGATTGTTTCAGAATGCCACATACAAAGACAAGGCTTCTGATATTGGTTGTACCTGCTGGAGATTATATGGAAGACATATGCTGCAGGATTGTTTCAGTTGACATACTCATTGTCATGGTAACTGATATGGCTGTACCTGCTATAAAAGGAAACTGGATTATGCAGGATTTTTCCAGATGTCAGACCCGACGTCATGACATCCTGTACACAGAACATTCAGTATGAACGTCTGGTGTTTTGTGATTGCACAATTAGTGGCAATCATTGGTTGATTGAAGATATGGCTAGCTGGCGCAATCTATCAGGGATATCAACCAAATTTGTTTATTTTCCAAGGAGATCTTTACAGCTGATATGAAAAGATTTAATTGGAAAATATATTTAGGGTTTTCAAGTTGTCCAATGGTTCTATAAAAAGGGACTCAGAAAACCTGTTTGAACACACAACCAATACTGAGCGAAATTTAGAGAGAGAGTTAGGGTTTGTGTCTGTAGGTCATTCAAGTCATCCATAGATGATTGAATTGGACTGATTTGTGTTCTTGATCAAAGCTTTGAAGCAAGATCAAAAGTGTGTCTTCTTGATTGAAACTGTGAAGTAAAATCAAGAATATTGTAATTGAAAAGTATTTTCTTTTCACAAGGGATTGTTGTTTAAGATCACGGATTTGTGATTGTAAGAGAAGTGAGTGGGTTCTCATATCTAAGAGTGCTTAGGTAGAAATTGCACGGGTAGAGATTAGGTGAGAAAGACTATAACTTGTTGAAGTGTACGGATAGTCTTTGAACTAATTCTATTATAGTGAATTTCCTTCCTGGCTTGGTAGCCCCCAGACGTAGGTGAGTTGCACCGAACTGGGTTAACAATTGCTTGTGTTGATTGCTTTTCAATTCTGTTTTATTATCCATTGTGTATTAACAGATATTAGTGTCGTGACATTACCTTCGACATCTTATATCTGATACCAGAATTTCAGTCCATTTAGACCATATTGTGTGATATATCTTGTTTGTGTATATTTTGCTTGTTTGTATGGTCTTTGACCATTAATGTACATAATAAGAAACAAAAAATCCTAAAAGACTATTGTGTGGACTGTTGGCTTGATTTTGGACCAATTGGACTTAGAATTTAGGCAACATTCCTATGCTAAAGGACTTGGCCAATGCCAACTGTTGTGAAACCCAGTGCTTCCCATTTGAAACTTCATCTGATACATCATTGAAGATCCCTTTGAGTTCATCTGCAACATGATCATTGTGAAGTTGTTATTTTGAACCTGTGACTTGTGGAATTCATCTGCTACATGGGCGAGTTTAAAAAGACATCTTGGAGTGGCTAAGGCTTGTATGGGGCTATCTTTATTTGATGTCTTGCTCTTCAAGATAATATTGTTTGCATTGTTTGTGGCTTGATTCTAATATCCAAGGGAATTTAGGATTGCTTGACATTCTTGTCTATTGGATTGCTACGCATTGGTCAAATCTTTTCAACTCTTAACTTTTAATTTGTGCATAGGATTAGTCTCTTCATCTCCTCCCCACTTCTTTGATTTCAAAATCTCTCCCTTCTTTTAAAAATTCTTCTTTGCTTGAACTAGTTTTGTTTTAAACTTTGATCACTTTGCAAACTAGAAACTTTGGCCTTATACCATTGCATTTTCAAACTTCTTTTCTTAATCAAACTTGTAAATAAACTTAATTATACTTGACTTAAACTTTCAAAAAGCCAAAAAGAACTAACTCATTCAAACCATTTTTAGGCCTGTGTGCCATTCAAACTTGATTTTTTGTTAAAAACAATGCATCGACTTTGAAATTTGTATCATGAACTACGAGGTTTTGATCCCTCATTTTTATGTTGGTACGTAGGCACAAGTCTGAAGGTCTTCTCAAACACAAAAATATAATTAATGAATTCTTTTCTCACCCCCCCCCCCCCCCCATTCTGTTTGTTTGTAAACATCATTTTGTACAAAATACATATGCACACAAAAAAGGGATCCCTATGAGTACCTATGACACTTTGGGTGCTAACACCTTCCCTCTGTGTAACCAACCCCCTTACCTGTAATCTCTGACATTTTATTAGTTTTGATTGGAAAACTTCTTACTTTGGGGTTTTGTTCGTACTTTTCCTTTTTCCTTGGAAACAATAAAAGCGCGGTGGCGACTCATTGTTGTTAGAGCTTCAATGTTTGAAGCTCTAAATAGTTGACCTTTGAACCTCTCATATTCTCTCTACGTTCACACATCAGAAACACAACAACAACACAACCTCACATTGAATTTCCAACCAACTAAGAGGTTGAAGAAGAAATTTACATAAAAAAGTAAGGGAGGTTACTGTAGCGAGCTAACTTGAGCCTTTGATATTTTTCGTAATCTCTTTCGTACATTTCACCAGAGCAAGCCGCTACCCCGAAGGTAAGCCTCTCCTCTTCCATTTCTCCTTGCTTGAGTTACTAGTATGTAGTTTTTGACTTGAGGAATTAAATCCCTAACAAGAGAGGCTTTGATTCCTCCATGTGTTCATTTAATTTAGGATTTAAGAGCTAGGGTTCTTGAATTTGTTTGGCCCGACATTCCTGATAGAGGTGGAATCAAAGGAGATGAACATGATATTGTAGATGTTTGATTGGCTGCATTTTATGTTAAAACACTAGCTGGACTCTAATGTCTTGACTGATGTCATGACATGCTGTGAAGATGTTTGATTGGCTACATTTTTGTGTTAGAACATCTAACTGTACTCTGATGTCTTGACTGATGTCATGACATACTTGAGTAGTATGCTGCAGGTTTAGCTAGTATAGGATTTATTGAATGTCAAACTAGATGTAATGATATTCATCCCTCACAGCAGATACTGAGGTGTAGAACAGTTGGTTGTCTACTATAACTCAGTATTTAATTTCAGTCTGTTTATCAAGGGAATAACATACCTGGCATAAGGCCTACTGTCTGAATGTCAAACTGGATGTTATGACATTCATCATTGTCAGCATATACTGAATAATAGGCAGGTTGGTTTTCTGCTACAGTTTAGTATGTATCTCAGTCTATTCTTCAGGAGGATAACAGACCTGGCATAAGGCCCATTTTGTAAATGTCAAATTGGATGTTTTGACATTTATTACTGTAAGCTGATACTAAAGTATAGACTGGTTGGTCTTTTACAGTACAACACTTTGTACAGTCTGTTTTCAGAAAAATAACAGACTTAGCATATGGTCTATGTTCTGGACGTCAAACTGAATGTTGTGACATTCATTCCTAACAGCATATGCTAAATGGTAGGATGGTTAGTTTTTTTGTTTCAGTATTTTTCTCAGGCTATTTTTCAGGAATCCAACAGCTGTGCTAAAATCCAGGAAACTAACAACTAAGCTACAATTAATGAACCTAACAAATAGCATATTTGTTAGTACCCTAATATGTGGAAATTAGGTTAACTTGCTTAATCTTAATTTTAGGAAATACAAGTACAAGGCCCAAGTGCTGCAATATAAAAGGATGGCAATCCTTCATTCAGAACTCGGGGTTTTTAGGCGTGAAGATTATATTGTTCCATCATACTTTCACTGCTGTATTTTTGTGTGTCTTGTATTAGGTGTATCTTGTGAGCCAAGCAATTATCACCTAGATGATTGCATTGGACTAGGGTGTTCATTGAGTTGTAAGTGTTGTGTCACTCTAAGCTTTTAAGCGTGAGTGCTGTGTATCTTGATTAAAGTTGTTAAGCACAATCAAGAGTTGTTTGAAGTGTGACTTCACTATTATCTTTAAACTTAATTAGAGGTTGTAATCACTGAGGTGATTGAGGGGGAGTGAGTAGGAACTCTGATCTTAGTGTAAGATTGAAATTGCATTGGGTAGGTATTAAGTGATAGGATTAAACAGTTGGTTTAAGGTCTGAATTAATACTACTAATAGTGGATTTCCTCCCTGGCTTGGTAGCCCCCAGACGTAGGTGTGTGTGACACTGAACTGGGTAAACAATTCCTTGTGTTATTTACTGCACTTACTTTTTAAGTTCTGCATAATTCTTGTCTCTGCAAAATTGGATGTCATAACATCCCGTGTGACATCGAAAGTCTGTTAACTAGAATTTCAATTCGCATCAGAGCAGGCACTCTGCCTGTTAATTTCTGGGTGAGATCTAGGGAAGTTACTTTCTAGTATCATGGACAAGGATGTAGGATACTCAAATAGACCACCCATGCTGGATGGTTCTAACTATGATGACTGGAAGCCTCGTATGATAGCCTTCTTGAGGTCTCTAGATAGCAAAGTCTGGAGAGCTGTCAACAAAGGATGGGAATATCCAACGAAGACAGGTAAAGATGGAATCACTATGCAAATTCCAGAAGAAGAGTGGGACAAGGAGCAAGAGGCTTTAGCCCTTGGAAACTCTAAGGCCTTGAATGCACTGTTCAATGGAATAAGTAAGAACATCTTCAGACTGGTGCATCACTGTGAGCTGGCCAAAGAAGTTTGGGACACCCTCAAGATAACTCATGAAGGTACCTCCAAGGTGAGGATGTCTAAACTTCAGATGTTGACCACCAAGTTTGAAAATCTGAGGATGAAAGAGGATGAGACTATTCATGACTTCCACATGAATATTCTTGAAATTGCCAACACTTCTGGTGGCTTAGGTGAGAAAATGGCTGAAGAGAAACTGGTAAGAATGATTATCAAGTCATTACCTAAGAGATTTTCCGTGAAGGTCACTGCTATAGAAGAGGCTCAGGATATCTGCAATATGAAGGTGGATGAGCTTATTGGTTCTCTCCAAACTTTTGAAATGGGCTTGTGTGAGAATGTTGAAAAGAAGAACAAAAGCGTAGCTTTTGTATCAAATACTGAAGAGGATTCAGAAGCAGGAAGTACTGGAGGTGATGAAAGCATATCAGAAGCCATAGCCATGCTTGGGAGACAGTTCAACAAGTTCGTAAAGAAGATTGATCAAAAGGGTAGACCAAATGTCAAGAACATCTCGTCTGACAACAGGAAAAGATCAACTTCTGAAGAAAAGTTCAACCAAGGCAAGGAAATCCAGTGTCATGGATGTGAAGGTTTTGGACACGTTAGAGCTGAATGTCCTACTTACCTCAAGATGCAAAAGAAAGGGCTATCTATCACATGGTCTGAAGGAGATTCTGAGAGTGAATCTGAAGGAGAATCTGCTAAACATGTCACTGCACTAACTAGTGTTTGTGCCACTGATGATGACTCAAGTGGAGATGAACTGACCTTTGATGAAATTGTTGCATCATATAAAGAGCTATGTGTCAAAAGTGCAGAAGTGCGTGTACAAGGAGAAAGGCAGAAGAAACTCATCAAGGAGCTGGAGGATGAGAAACAGAAGCATCTGACAGTCATAGATGGTCTAAATGGTGAGATAACCTTGCTGACCTCCAAGCTAGATCAAATGACAAAATCCATCAGAATGATAAATAAAGGAACTGACACCTCGGAAGAGATTCTAAAGGTGGGACAAAAGTCAGGAACCATGTCTGGTTTAGGCTTTGTGAAGAAATCCTCAGCTGAACTCAAACGCTCAAAGGCTGAAGTTCAGAAATTCAAGCAGAAGTCACATCCAATGTCTCAACATCAGGGAACCAGGATGAGTAACCATCAGAAGAAGAAATTTCAGAGATGGAGATGTCACTACTGTGGTAGGTTTGGTCATATAAAAGCCTTCTGCTACAGGCTGCATGGTTATCCTAACCAAGCCCCTCATGTCAGACCTAAGCATAAGGCATATAAGCATAATACCCCCATCAAGAAACGACAATGGTTTGCTAGGTTAGCTCACACAGCTCCAAGGGCATCTACCAGAGAAGATTAGTACTTTGATAGTGGTTGCTCAAGACATATGACTGGTATGGAGAATTTATTGGTGGATATACAACCTCACACTACCAGTTATGTGACCTTTGGTGATGGTACTAAAGGAAAAATCAAAGGTGTGGGTAAGTTGGACAGCTCTGGAGTTCCAGAACTGAATAATGTGCTGTTAGTAAAAGGACTAACTACTAATCTCATCAGCATAAGCCAACTGTGTGATCAAGGGTTCTATGTTCAGTTCACTAAGGAGCTATGTGTTGTGACGAATGGAGATAATCAGGAAGTTATGAGAGGATCCAGATCCAAAGATAACTGTTATTTGTGGGAACCTAAAGTCTCAAACTACTCCATAATTTGCTCCTCAGCCAAGGAAGAATAAGAGGTGAAGATGTGGCATAGACGTCTTGGTCATCTCCATTTAAGGGGAATGAAAAAGATCATATCCAAGGAAGCAGTTAGAGGAATCCCAAAGCTGCTTATTGATGAAGGAAGAGTTTGTGGAGAATGCCAGGTTGGCAAGCAAACCAAGATGTCACATCCTAAGCTGGGACATCCTACAACATCCAAAACTCTGGAACTTTTGCACATGGACTTAATGGGACCTATGCAGGTTAAAAGTCTGGGTGGAAAGAGGTATGCCTATGTGGTTGTTCATGACCATTCCAGATACACTTGGATAAACTTCATCAGAGAAAAGTTAGATGCATTTGATGTCTTCAAAGAACTGTGCATCAGACTTCAAAGGGAAAAGTACAGTTGTGTTGTCCGAATTAAGAGTGACCATGGGACGGAGTTTAAGAATTCCAAGTTTGATGAGTTTTGCTCATCTGAAGGGATAAGTCATGAGTTTTCCTCTCCTATAACTCCTCAGCAAAATTGGATATTTGAAAGGAAAAACAGAACTATTCAAGAATCTGCCAGGGCAATGATTCATGCAAAGAAGCTTCCTATGCACTTTTGGGCCGAAGCTATGAATACAGCTTGCTATGTTCACAATAGAGTTACCTTGAGAAAAGGAACCTCTTCCACTGATAACATGAAACTTTATCACATTTTTGGACTCGATTTAATTAAATTATATTATTATTTGATTCGATTTATTTTATATTATTCGATATTACTTGGTATTTTCCTTCTATTTATTTCAGGTAATATTATTTGAAGCATATGTGAAAAAGAAAGAAAAGGGGGTGCAAAAAGAGGATTCTCTAGGAAAAGCGTTCCACTAAAGCCCAACCCATAACTACAAGGAGAAGCGTTGAAGCGCTGTGACGACCGCCACACATGGTGTGACGAGCGTCACGCCCCTCTGCTTAGTGTTACGAGCGTAACACATGGTGTGACGGACGTCACACCCCCACTCCTATTTTTTTGGCTTTGACGCGTAACAGAAGCACGTTCTCTCCTATTCTTCCTCTGACTCGTTGACACGCTAGAAAACCTACTGAAGGAACTTTTGGGAAACGGTTACTAAATGGATGAATATAAATAGACCTTAAGTGGTGCCCTGCCGTACACACACCTTTTTTTGCCGTGCAAGCTTTTACAGCAATATATTTTCCAGCATTCTACTTTCTTAGCATTTTTTATTTCCTTTTCTTTTCTATTCTTTTCTAGTTAATTTCCAAAGCATTGAATTTATTTTCTTTCACACTAGTTTCTACACCGGAAACTATTGTGTAGTTTGTACTGGATCTAACCTTACGTTAGGTCATAGTATTTTATTCCTTCGTTTTTATTTTTCTGTCTGATCGAAGATTGTGAAGAACAAATCCAACCGGTTTGTGGTGGAGTGTTCAAGCATCGAAGTTAGGGAACAACCAAGATTTCTATTAATTTTACAGGTTCATTAATTTATTGTTTTAATTTATATATGCTCTGTACTCCTGTTTATCAATATTGTTTGTCTTATATGGCTGTATTTAGGCATAATAATTGTTTAGGCTTGTTTAGCATGTCTGGCTAATTAATTTAGATATCGGTATGTAAAGTAAGCGGAATAAGGAATCAAAACTGAGTTGGCTCAAATTTATTTAAAAATATAGTCACTCTTTTTATGGTCTCAATTTACAGAGTTAATACCAAAATTTTTGTACGAGAGTAAAAGACATAAAGAAGTTAAAATCAATAGAACGGCGGTTTGAGCTTTTAACTGGACAGTGTAAATTGGACATTAACATTAAATCAGGGCGAAAGCAATTTTTAGAGTTAATTTAATTCTAATCATTTTCAAAAAGTATTTTTAAAGGTTAAATGTGAGGACGAGAGTTAAGCATTTAAGTTTAATCATATAATCTAAGTCAACAGAGCGAGAGTTTGAGACGAGGGTGTTTAAACGGTTAGTATTTTAAGAAAAAGAGTTTCTATAGATTCTATTGTTTTCAAAAAGTGATTTTAGATTTAACTAAATAGTGAGAGCGTACGTTAATATAAAGTCATAGTCTGATTCAACAGAGCGAGAGTTTGAGAAAAGACTTTTAATCAATAGTGTCTACTGAAAAGACTTATTTTAAAACTAAAAACCAACGAAGATTTGATTCCCTAATTACGACGAACTACATACCGATATCCGCGTTATTTGGTATTTAATCTAGATCCGATTTTAGTTTTATTTTTTCCCCTAATCATCAAAGTATAATCCGCCTTAGCTTTACGAAGTAACCTTAGAAAAACGGTATATCGATTCATTAAGTCCATGTGGGATCGATATCTTTTAAAACTACGCGATTAGACTGTGCACTTGCAATTAATACCCCAATAGACTCATAAAGCCGAGATCAAGTTTTTGGCGCCGTTGCCGGGGACTTTTATTTAGTCGATATCGTAACTCTTCTGTTACGCTGTACAGACTAAGGCAATTTTTATTTTTCCCTTGTCTTTCGTTGATTTGTATGCCACACACTCGCTCACAAGGCAAACCGTACTACTTACGAATCAACGACGTTGAACGATATCTCTGAGTCTTACGACGAATTCGGGAGTATCGTGCTGCAAACAATCTTCCTCCAATCGAAATTCCTGATCTCAAAAATCTCCTTCCTTCGCCGATACCCGAGATGGCAGAACCAGCTCGTGCTCTTCGAGATTACGCCGCTCCATCGTAAGATGAGCCGCATTTGAGTATTGCTCCACCCGCAATCGAAGCAAACAACTTCGAACTTAAACCTTCAATGTTGCAGGAAGTGCAACAAAATCAATTCTCTGGAAATCCTACCGAGGATCCAAACCTTCATTTATCCGTATTTGTCCAATACGCTGATACTGTTAAAGCTAATGGTGTCACTTCAGAGGCAATTCGACTTCGTCTCTTTCCTTTCTTGTTAAGAGATAAAGCTAGAAGATGGCTTCAGTCTCTTCCTTCCAACTCAGTCACCACATGGAATGATTTGAAGAAAGTCTTTCTTGCCCGATATTTTCCTCCAAGCAAAACAGCTATGTTAAGAGCCCAGATAAATGGATTTAAGCAGAAAGATAACGAGTCTCTTTTCGAAGCTTGGGAAAGATACAAAGACATGATGAGACTTTGTCCACACCATGGTTTAGAGGACTGGTTAGTAATTCATACCTTCTATAATGGTCTCTTGTACAACACAAGGTTAACAATAGACGCCGCCGCCGGTGGTGCGCTTATGGATAAACCTTACGCTAACGCTTATCAACTTATTGAGAGCATGGCCCAAAACCATTATCAGTGTGGAAGCGTTCGAACAATGGTAGAAAAACCTCAAACAAAAGGAGGCATGTACGAGATAAGTAGCCTTGATCATGTTAATGCAAAAGTGGATGCTCTTGCCCAGAAAATTGAAAGTTTAAATGTATCACCTCCAGCCACCGTGGTTGCCGTAACTTAAAATTGCGAAGTCTGTGGAATCCAAGGTCACACTCCTTTAGATTGTCAACTCCTAACAGGAATCCAAGCAGAGCAAGTGAACTATGCTCAAGGAAATCCCTACTCGCATACCTATAACTCAAACTGGAAGAACCATCCTAATTTTTCATATAAGAGTAATAATGCTTTATACGCACCAGGTCAAGCTCCCAGTCAAGCCCCAACTATACCTCCCGGATATCAAAAGCCGACCCCATCTACGTCTAACAATAACGTTCCTAGGAAATCCAACTTGGAAATCATGATGGAGAACTTCATAGCTTCTCAACAGCAAACGAATAAAGAGTTCTTAAACCAGAATGTACACACTAGCGAACAGATAAAACAACTAGCAAGTAAAGTAGATGCCCTGGCTACCCATAACAAAATGCTGGAAACACAAATCTCGCAAGTAGCTCAACAACAAGCGCCTATTGCTGCCCCAATTAGTACATTTCCTGGACAACCTCAACCTAACCCGAAAAGCCACGCTCATGCAATTATATTAAGAAGTGGAACAGAGGTAGAAGGACCGTCTGACCCAAGGATTGAGAACCAAAACTCTAAAAAGTCAACTGAGGAAGAAAGTAAACCTAAGGAAAAGGAAGAGAGTAATAAGGAAACCGTAGAAAAGAAAGAACCTTATGTACCTCCACCGCCTTACAAACCACCTATCCCTTATCCTCAAAGGCTAATTAAATCCAAAGACACGGGCCAATTTAAAAAATTTGTTGACCTACTGAAACAATTAAACATCACCATTCCTTTTACAGAAGCTATTACACAAATGCCCTCATATGCTAAGTTCTTATAAGAAATTCTTTCTAATAAAAGGAAACTTGAAGATAGCGAAACCGTTACACTCACTGCTGAGTGCAGCGCGATAATCCAAAATATGCCTCCTAAACTTAAAGATCCTGGTAGTTTCTCTATACCCTGTCACATAGGAAAATTTGTCATAGACAAAGCTCTATGCGATTTAGGAGCCGGTATCAGTGTTATGCCCTTGTCCATATGCAAGAGACTTGAAATGGGAGAATTAAGACCAACTAAAATGTTTGTGCAATTAGCAGATCGTTCCGTTAGATATCCCGTAGGAATTCTTGAAAACGTTCCCGTGCGCATAGGTCAATTCTACATTCCCACCGATTTTATAATTATGGACATAAGAGAAGATGAAGTTACCCCCATTATATTGGGAAGACCCTTCTTAGCAACCGCCGGTGCTATCATAGACGTAAAACGAGGACGAATCACTATCGAAGTAGGAGAAGAGAAAATTGAGTTCATTCTTTCCAAATTTTGGAAAGCACCTGCAATAGATGACACATGTTACTTCATGGATATCATCGATGAATGCATAAAAGAAACAGAATTAGAAAATGACAAATTGTCTGACTATTGTGTAGAAGACAGACTGAACCAATGTTTAGCAACAACATCGGATCCTACGCAATGCCTTAAGAAACCAACCCTCGACCTGAAAACACTTCCCAAAAATTTGAGATATGAATTCCTAGATTCAGAACTTGAACGACCAGTGATAGTCAATGCAGACCTAGGAAAACTCGAAACTGAAAAACTCCTACATATCTTAAGAAAATATCCAACCGCACTAGGATACAACATCACCGATCTTAAAGGGATAACTCCTTCTATTTGTATGCACCGCATCATGCTAGAAGAAGACTGTAAAACTTCTAGGGAACATCAGAGGAGACTAAATCCGATCCTGAGTGAGGTAGTGAAGAAGGAAGTAACGAAGTTATTAGAGGCAGGTATCATATATCCTATATCTGATAGCAAATGGGTTAGCCCTGTACACGTAGTACCAAAGAAAGGGGGTATAACCGTGATCGAAAATGAAAAAGGAGAAACTATAACCAAACGAATCGAATCGGGATGGAGAATGTGCATTGACTATAGGAAGCTAAACAAAGCAACCCGAAAAGATCATTTTCCTTTACCATTCATAGACCAGATGTTAGAACGATTAGCCAAGCATTCTCATTTCTGCTATCTGGACGGTTACTCAGGCTTCTTTCAAATACCAATTCATCCTGATGACCAAGAAAAGACAACGTTCACGTGTCCTTTTGGTACCTTCGCTTATCGATGAATGTTGTTTGGCTTGTGCAATGCTCCTACAACCTTCCAAAGGTGCATGATGGCAATATTCGCCGATTTTCTCGAAAACATCATGGAAGTCTTTATGGATGACTTTTCCGTATGCGGGCAAAGTTTCGAAGAATGTCTTGAAAACCTAGAAAGAGTTCTAGAACCATGTGTAAAAGTAAACCTAGTACTTAATTGGGAAAAATGTCACTTTATGGTACAAGAAGGAATTGTTTTAGGACACATCATATCAAATAGAGGAATTGAAGTAGACAAAGCCAAAATGGAAGTAATCGAAAACCTTCAACCTCCGAAAACTGTGAGAGAAGTACGAAGCTTCTTAGGACATGCCGGTTTCTACCGACGATTCATTAAAGATTTCTCTAAAATAACTAAACCTTTAACCGGATTATTAATGAAAGACGCTGAATTCACCTTCGACAATAAATGTTTAGAAGCATTTCAAACACTTAAACAAGCATTGATCTCCGCGCCCATAATGTAGACTCCGGATTGGAATGAACCATTCGAAATAATGTGTGACGCAAGTGACTACGCCGTAGGCGCTGTTTTAGGACAACGAAAGGATAAAAAACTTCACGTCATATATTATGCAAGTAGAACCCTAGATGAAGCGCAAATGAATTACGCCACGACCGAGAAAGAACTTTTAGCACTAGATAAATTTCGTTCTTACTTGGTCGGAGCTAAAATAATCGTTTACACTGACCACGCTGCCATTAAGTACCTCTTAACAAAAAAAGACGCTAAACCTAGACTCCTAAGGTGGATCTTGTTGTTACAATAATTTGATTTGGAAACCAAAGATAAAAAAGGAACTGAAAACGTAGTAGCAGATCACCTTTCTAGACTTGAAAACCTGGAACTGGAAAGAACATCAATCAACGATGACTTCCCGTACGATAAACTTATAGCTAATTTGGAAGAAAATAGAGTTGATGAACAGGTAGAGACCACCTTGGCTGTATGCGTTACACCATGGTACGCTGATTTTGTGAATTATTTAGCCGCCGGAGTGGTTCCACTTGATTTATCCTACCAACAAAAGAAACGATTCTTCCATGACATAAAACATTATTACTGGGATGACCCTTTACTTTTCAAAAGAGGCCCCGATGGTATTTTCCGTCGCGGTATACCTGAAGAAGAGATAGAAAGTATAATCCAACATTGTCATTCCGCTCCTTATGGTGGACACGCAAGTACATCCAAGACCTGCTCTAAAATCCTACAAGTCGGGCTTTATTGGCCAAACATATGGAAGGATGTGCATGCTGCTGTCAAGAAATGTGATAGGTGTCAATGCACAGGAAACATATCTAGACGTGACGAGATGCCACAAAAAGGCATTTTGGAAGTAGAAATTTTCGACGTGTGGGGAATAGATTTCATGGGACCTTTCCCACCTTCTTTCGGTAACAAGTACATACTCGTAGCGGTTGACTACGTATCAAAATGGATTGAAGCTATAGCTTCTCCAACAAACGACACACGAGTAGTAACTTGACTCTTTAAGAATATAATCTTTCCAAGATTTGGTGTCCCAAGAATAGTCGTCAGTGATGGTGGATCGCATTTCATATCTAAGATACTCGAAAAATTATTGTTTAAGTATGATGTAAAATATCGAGTAGCGACACCTTACCATCCGCAAACCAGTGGACAAGTGGAAGTGTCTAACAGAGAAATTAAACAGATATTGGAAAAAACAGTCGCCACCTCGAGGAAAGACTAGTCATCAAAATTACCCGAAGCTTTATGGGCATATCGAACCGCTTACAAAACTCCCATAGGAACAACCCCATTTAGGCTTATTTATGGTAAATCTTGCCACCTCCCAGTAGATTTAGAACATAAGGCCTATTGGGCTATTAAAAATTTAAATGTAAACTATAAGGCCGCCAGTGAAAAGCGAATTCTTGATATAAACGAATTAGAGGAACTTAGACAAGACGCATACAAAAATGCCAGAATCTACAAGGAAAGAAAGAAAAAATGGCATGATAAACGCATATCAAGGAAAACTTTCAAACAAGGCGATGTAGTCCTATTGTTTAACTCTAGACTTAAGTTATTCCCAGGAAAACTATGCTCTAGATGGTCAGGCCCTTTCCAAGTCACTAATGTCTTTCCTAGTGGGGCTGTGGAAATTAAGGGAAAATCTATTGAAGCATTTATCGTAAACGGGAAGCGTCTGAAACATTATCACTATGATGAAAACAATGAAGACTCGCGAGTCCTACACTTAGACGTATTGTCTCCTAAATTTATAGATTAACATTTAATAGTTTTATGTCGTGCTTGCGACATTAAACAAAGCGCTTCGTGGGAGACAACCCACAAATTTTTACTATTTTTTCTTTTCTTTGATTATTCTTTTGATTTTATTCAGTATTCATTCTTCATTTAATTTATTTTATAAAACTTTTCTTCTTTTCTTCTTTTGGCATCTGGCCAAATCCTGACTAAATTCTTGTTTTTCTTTTCCTTGAGCATATTTATTTATTTTTCCTTTCTTTTCGTTTTTCTTTAAAACATTGGGGACAATGTTTCATTTAAGTGTGGGGGGGAAAAACTTTGTTTCTGTTATGATTATTTCTCTTTCAACATTCCTCTTTCAAGTATGTTATTTCCCTTTCATTGTTATTTCCCTTTTATTAACTTATAAAAAAATATATATATATTTATTTTAAGTCGAGTCCCTAGTGTGAAAAATCTTTATTATCCACTCCCCTCAATTTTCTTGAGCCATAACAAAAATTTAACACACTCGATAAGTATAAAGGTTGCTTATTGTATAAACCTTGAGTGAAATTAAGACAAAATTATTACCGCCCCAACGCTCTAAAAACCTCAACATGTTAGATCAGGCTAAGTACCTATTATACCAATTCCTTGAACTTTTAGTTTTATAGTAACCCCGAGTAGTTTATACGAGAAGTCGGCACCATCTTAATAGCAAACTACGTGGAGAGCCGATGAATATAAGTGAATGATTCCCAAAACAATATATTAAAAATCAGGAAATGCACTAATTAAGTTAGGTGATCCTTACCCGATCATTTAATCCAAAGGTTGCGGACCCTACAAAAACATTGTATGAACGATCCATTGTGAGTTGGTTCAGCGGTTTCTGGTGCTGAACTTGGTAGGGCGGACTACGATCCGATCCCCCGCAATTTGCAATGGACTAAATAACTAAGTTATCCAACTTATGTACCAGAACTTCTAGCTAAAAGGGGATCAGAATCGCTAACCGGTTACTCCACTATGTGCGCGAAAAGATAAAGGGCTTAATGTGATTTCGCTAGAATGAAAACGGGTGAAATAAGAGTAAAAGAACTAGGATAGCTATAATAGCGTGGCTCGAACTGGTTTGCATAAGGTGGGGTTATCTGATGTTGTAACGGTAGTTGTTGATGTTAAGATTAAGCTCAGGTTATTTCTAAACGAGCTTTACTTTCAACCTATTACAAATTGATGTGTATTTAGAAATTTCATCTGGCTAATATTTTAAAACGACTTCTATATTGTATCTTGCTTGAGGACAAGCAAAAGTCTAAGTATGGGGGAGTTTGATAACATGAAACTATATCACATTTTTGGACTCGATTGAATTAAATTATATTATTATTTGATTCGATTTATTTTATATTATTCGTTATTACTTGGTATTTTCCTTCTATTTATTTCAGGTAACATTATTTGAAGCATATGTGAAAAAGAAAGAAAAGGGGGTGCAAAAAGAGGATTCTCTAGGAAAAGCGTTCGACTAAAGCCCAGCCCACAACTACAAGGAGAAGCGCTGAAGCGCTGTGACGACCGCCACACATGGTGTGACGAGCGTCACGCCCCTCTGCTTAGTGTTACGAGCGTAACACATGGTGTGACGGACGTCACACCCCCACTCCTATTTTTTTGGCTTTGACGCGTAACAGAAGCACGTTCTCTCCTATTCTTCCTCTGACTCGTTGACACGCTACAAAACCTACTGAAGGAACTTTTGGGAAACGGTTACTAAATGGGTGAATATAAATAGACCTTAAGTGGAGCCCTGCCGTACACACATCTTTTTCCGCCGTGCAAGCTTTTACAGCAATATATTTTCCAGCATTCTACTTTCTTAGCATTTTTTATTTCCTTTTCTTTTCTATTATTTTCTAGTTAATTTCCAAAGCATTGAATTTATTTTCTTTCACACTAGTTTCTACACCGGAAACTATTGTGTAGTTTGTACTGGATCTAACCTTACGTTAGGTCATAGTATTTTATTCCTTCGTTTTTATTTTTCTGTCTGATCGAAGATTGTGAAGAACAAATCCAACCGGTTTGTGGTGGAGTGTTCAAGCATCGAAGTTAGGGAACAACCAAGATTTCTATTAATTTTACAGGTTCATTAATTTATTGTTTTAATTTATATATGCTCTGTATTCCTGTTTATCAATATTGTTTGTCTGATATGGCTGTATTTAGGCATAATAATTGTTTAGGCCTGTTTAGCATGTCCGGCTAATTAATTTAGATATCGGTATGTAATGTAAGCGGAATAAAGGAAACAAAATTGAGTTGGTTTAAATTTATTTAAAAATATAGTCACTCTTTTTATGGTCTCAATTTACAGAGTTAATACCAAAGTTTTTGTACGAGAGTAAAAGACATAAAGAAGTTAAAATCAATAGAACGACGGTTTGAGCTTTTAACTGGACAGTGTAAATTGGACATTAACTTTAAATCAGGGCGAAAGCAATTTTTAGAGTTAATTTAATTCTAATCATTTTCAAAAAGTATTTTTAAAGGTTAAATGTGAGGACGAGAGTTAAGCATTTAAGTTTAATCATATAATCTAAGTCAACAGAGCGAGAGTTTGAAACGAGGGTGTTTAAACAGTTAGTATTTTAATAAAAAGAGTTTCTATAGATTCTATTGTTTTCAAAAAGTGATTTTAGATTTAACTAAATAGTGAGAGCGTACGTTAATATAAAGTCATAGTCTGATTCAACAGAGCAAGAGTTTGAGAAAAGACTTTTAATCAATAGTGTCTACTGAAAAGACTTATTTTAAAACTAAAAACCAACGAAGATTTGATTCCCTAATTACGACGAACTACATACCGATATCCGCGTTATTTGGTATTTAATCTAGATCCGATTTTAGTTTTATTTTTTCCCCTAATCATCAAAGTATCATCCGCCTTAGCTTTACGAAGTAACCTTAGAAAAACGGTATATTGATTCATTAAGTCCCTGTGGGATCGATATCTTTTAAAACTACGCGATTAGACTGTGCACTTGCAGTTAATACCCCAATAGACTCATAAAGTCGCGATCATCCACTCTGTATGAAATATGGAAAGACAGAAAACCCACTGTGAAGTACTTTCATATCTTTGGAAGCAAGTGTTAAATTCTTACAGATCGTGAACAGAGAAGGAAAATGGATCCCAAAAGTGATGAGGGTATATTCCTAGGATACTCAACTAACAGTAGAGCCTACAGAGTGTTCAACTACAGGACCAATGTTCTGATGGAATCCATAAATGTTATTGTGGATGATAAAGAGGAAGGAATCAATGTCATAGAGGATGTTGGAACATTCCTTGATACGTCAACAGACATTCCAGTCAAGTCCGAAGAGGTACAGGAGACTCCTCCTGAATGTGAGGTAGATGCATCCAACAAAGTGCCTTCTATCAGAATTCAGAAGGACCACCCCAAGGATCTTATCATAGGGGATCCCAATAGTGGTGTGACTACCAGATCAAGGGAGAATGGCTCAAATTCCTGTTTTGTATCCAAGGTTGAACCAAAAAATGTGAAAGAAGCCCTGATTGATGAATATTGGATCAATGCCATGCAAGACGAACTGGAGCAGTTTAAACGGAATGAAGTATGGGAGTTAGTTCCACGACCTGAAGGGACTAAGATCATTGGTACCAAGTGGATTTACAAGAACAAGTCTGATGAGAAAGGAGTAATCACTAGGAATAAAGCAAGACTAGTGGCACAAGGATATACTCAAGTTGAAGGGGTTGATTTTGATGAGACGTTTGCACCTGTTGCTAGACTTGAGTCAATCAGATTGCTGTTAGGTGTAGCCTGCATCTGAAGTTCAAATTGTTCCAAATGGATGTGAAGAGTTCCTTTTTAAATGGCTACTTGAATGAGGAAGTCTATGTGGAACAACCTAAAGGGTTATGTGATCCTAACCTGCCTAAACATGTGTACAAGTTGAGGAAAGCTTTGTATGGGTTGAAGCAAGCTCCTAGAGCTTGGTATGAAAGGTTGACTGAATTTCTGACCTCTCATGGGTACAGGAAAGGAGGGATAGATAAGACCCTGTTTGTGAAGGATGAAGATGGCAAAATCATGATTGCCCAAATTTATGTGGATGATATTGTCTTTGGTGGAATGTCAGAGCAAATGGTGAAACATTTTGTTCACCAGATGCAATCTGAGTTTGAAATGAGTCTAGTTGGGGAATTGACTTATTTTCTTGGAATGCAAGTTAACCAAATGGAGGATTCTATGTTTCTCTCCCAAAGCAAATATGCCAAAAACCTAGTTAAGAAGTTTGGTATGGATAATGCTAGACACAAAAGAACTCCTGCACCTACTCATTTAAAATTAACCAAAGATGAAGGAGGTCCCAGTGTTGATCAATGCTTGTATAGGAGCATGATAGGTAGTCTACTATATCTAACTGCAAGTAGACCTGATATTTCCTATGCAGTTAGAGTGTGTGTTAGATACCAAACAGAACCCAAAGTGAGCCACTTAAATCAAGTCAAGAGGATTCTCAAGTATGTCAATGGGACTTGTGACTATGGTATGCTATACTCTCATGGCTCTGAGCTTGTCTTATCTGGGTATTGTGATGTTGATTGGGCTGGGAGTGCTGATGATAGAAAAAGCACATCAGGAGGATGTTTCTTCTTGGGAAACAATCTCATATCATGGTTCAGCAAGAAACAGCATTGTGTATCACTGTCCACTGCAGAGGCTGAGTACATAGCAGCTGGAAGCAGTTGTTCCCAACTGGTGTGGATGAAACAGATGCCTACTGAGTACAATGTCTCTTAGAATGTCATGACATTGTTCTGTGACAATCTCAGTGCCATCAATATTTCCAAGAATCCCATCCAACACAGCAGGACCAAACATATTGACATTAGACATCACTTCATCAGAGATTTGGTGGAAGACAAAGTGATTACCTTGGAACATGTAGCCACTGAACTACAACTTGCTGACATATTCACAAAGGCTCTGGATGCTACTCAGTTTGAAAACTTAAGGGGCAAATTGGGAATATGCCTTTCTGAGGATTTATAGCAACCAATGATGTTTGGGATGTACTGTTTAATTTCTCAACCTATTAAACAATTGAAAGTGTGTTATGACTGGACAACAGATCACAGCTATGTTACTTGCTGCAAGTGTGGTAACAAGATGTTAAGGGGATATCCTAACATGAGACAACCTATGTGCCTGCTGGACTTCAAGAAAGCGTTCATGCAGGAGTGGTTCAAGATGTCAGACTCAAAGTCATGGCATCTGATATGGGTGTACCTGCTGTAAAGCAAGAGTGTGTGACTACTTGATCAAAGCTGTGAAGCAAGATCAAGTGGGTGATGTCTTGATCAAAGCTGTAAAGCAAGATCAAGAGGGGGTATTCTTGATTGAAACTGTGAAGTAAAATCAAGATTGTGTTTCTGACAAGTATGTGTAATTTTATTTATTTTGGTCTGTAATTTATGGTGTTGCTTCGATAACATTTTTGACAAAAAGGGGGAGTAACACCTGTGATGCCCCAGGACAACAAATTAAACAGATATTGAAGATCCTCTAATCCAGAGGTTGTGCTGCAGTTGATGTTCCACTTCTATGTGTGCTGCTGTTAGAAGTTTTTATTTAACTTCTGTGTGTGTGCTGCTGTTAGAAGTTTTTATTTAACTTCTATATGTGTTGAGTGTGTAGCTGCTCCGAGTGTATTAGCTAGTTTTTTTTCCTGCTAGATGTGTGTTTTCCGCTGCTGTGAACTCTGTTGTGATACCAAGTTGTTTTAGCCAAAAATTTGCCAAAGGGGGAGTTTGTAGATGTTTGATTGGCTGCATTTTATGTTAAAACACTAGCTGGACTCTAATGTCTTGACTGATGTCATGACATGCTGTGGAGATATTTGATTGGCTGCATTTTTGTGTTAGAACATCTAACTGTACTCTGATGTCTTGACTGATGTCATGACATACTTGAGTAGTATGCTGCAGGTTTAGCTAATATAGGATTTACTGAATGTCAAACTAGATGTAATGATATTCATCCCTGACAGCATATACTGAGGTGTAGAACAGTTGGTTGTCTGCTATAACTCAGTATTTAATTTCAATCTGTTTATCAATGGAATAACAGACCTGGCATAAGACCTACTGTCTGAATGTCAAACAGGATGTTATGACATTCATCATTGTCAGCATATACTGAATAATAGGCAGGTTGGTTTTCTGCTACAGTTCAGTATGTATCTCAGTCTGTTCTTCAGGAGGATAACAGACCTGGCATAAGGCCCATTCTGTAAATGTCAAATTGGATGTTTTGACATTTATTACTGTAAACTGATACTAAAGTATAGACTGGTTGGTCTTTTACAGTACAACACTTTGTACAGTCTGTTTTCAGAAAAATAACAGACTTAGCATATGGTCTATGTTCTGGACGTCAAACTGAATGTTGTGACATTCATTCCTGACAGCATATGCTAAATGGTAGGATGGTTAGTTTTTCTGTTTCAGTATTTTTCTCAGGCTATTTTTCAGGAATCCAACAGCTAGGCTAAAATCCAGGAAACTAACAACTAAGCTACAATTAATGAACCTAACAAATAGCATATTTGTTAGTACCCTAATATGTGGAAATTAGGTTAACTTGCTTAACCTTAATTTTAGGAAATACAAGTACAAGGCCCAAGTGTTGCAATATAAAAGGATGACAATTCTTCATTCAGAACTCGGGGTTTTTTGGCGTGAAGATTTTATTGTTCCATCATACTTCACTGCTGTATTTTTGTGTGTCTTGTATTAGGTGTATCTTGTGAGCCAAGCAATTATCACCTAGATGATTGCATTGGACTAGGGTGTTCATTGAGTTGTAAGTGTTGTGCCACTCTAAGCTTTTAAGCGTGAGTGCTGTGTATCTTGATTAAAGTTGTTAAGCACAATCAAGAGTTGTTTGAAGTGTGACTTCACTATTATCTTTAAACTTAATTAGAGGTTGTAATCACTGAGGTGATTGAGGGGGAGTGAGTAGGAACTCTGATCTTAGTGTAAGATTGAAATTGCATTGGGTAGGTATTAAGTGATAGGATTAAATAGTTGGTTTAAGGTCTGAATTAATACTACTAATAGTGGATTTCCTCCCTGGCTTGGTAGCCCCCAGACGTAGGTGTGTGTGACACCGAACTGGGTAAATAATTCCTTGTGTTATTTACTGCACTTACTTTTTAAGTTCTGCATAATTCTTGTCTGCGCAGAATTGGATGTCATAACATCCCGTGTGACATCGAAAGTCTGTTAACTAGAATTTCAGATATAGTGAGAGAGGGGGACGAGGCAAGTACAATGATGTCTGGTTTGAGGCATTTGGACCTCCTATGCCGTCAGAGGAGATTTTTCGCACGGCAGATCTGGGGACGTGTGTGAAAAAATGAGGGATGAACGTGAACAAGTCTTGGACTATGGTTATTGATGAATTCTCCCTTTCCCTTTGTAATTTCGTGTGGTCCTGCAAGATGGCTTAATCCCAATGGATATTACTGTTGATACCCCTTAAATTTCTAATGAACCCCCTGTTTGAACCAGGCTAGCACCTTGGACCTATGACCTTAAGCCCAACATCATCTACTCACCATCACCCAAAACTGAATTTGCAACCCCTCTTCCATGACCTTTGTAATGGGCCTTTGATCCTCAAGGCCCATGCACCTGAATTGCTAATACACCCTATTTTAGAATTGTACCCTCTTTGGCCCATGATCATTTTTAATTCTTTTTTTTACTACTTTTATTTACAATTTTGTCATGATGTTAATTCTTGATTCTAATACTAATCATTTTTCACCATGTGTAGAAGTTAAAACTACATCTAATTGATTATATTAGAATTTTATAATTAATTAGGATATTTGATTTAGAATATTAGAATTTTAGAATTGATTAGATTTGATTAGGAAATTAGAATTTTAAAATTGATTAATTCTCTTATGTTTTTCTAGAATTTGATTAGGCTAATGAGAAATTAGATTATTAGAATAAGTAGAATTAATTTCCTAATTGATAAACTTTTGGATAATGACTATTTTACCCTTAGGGTTTAGAATATTTTGATTTGCATGTTCCCTTAGTTTAGGCCTTGTGAAAATCTTCAGATTATCTGATCAATTATTTAGATTACAGTGTACATAATTCATTTTGATTTTCAACTAATTTTTCCCCGATTTATTCAATTGATTAAACGTTGCTTTGATCAATTAAATCCTTTGAATTGTGCCCAATTCCCCAAACCTGTTCAAGTGATCAAAAGACCTTGATCACTTGATATGGCAAGTCCCTTTTGTTCAAGTTGTACTAGATATACTAGATCTAAAAAGTTGTACAAGACTTCAAGATTCAAAGATCAAAGATTCAAGCCTTCATTCAATTCAAATAAGTACAAGATAGATTAGACTACTTTTCAAGCACAACAAAGGTGAACTCAAAACTTGTCAATCATGAGCCAAGTTGTGTGCCATGAGCCTTAAGCAATAGAGAAGGGATGAGAATGGAGAATTCCTATCCTCATTTTTAATGTCTTTGGCTATGGTACGAATAACCCAGTTGCTCAATGTATTCACCCCTATTCATAGACTTTAGCACAATTTGATTCAAGTGATTGTCAAGTCTCTTCTCTCTTTAAAGACAACCTTTCATCACAAGAAGCTGCAAGGAAATTCAACTTTAACACTCATCAGTTATGATGCAAATCGCATGTCATGAGCCTTAAGTAATAAATAAGGAGTGAGATTGGAGAATTCCTATCCTCATTCTGAATATCTTTGGGTATGGGATGAATCACTCAGTTGCTCACTATATTCACCTCTATTCATATACTTTAGTGCAATTTAAATCGAATGATTGATAAGTCTTTCTACATAAACATGGAATGCAGACTGAAGATCATACGTCAACCTTCTAGGGTTTCTTCTTCTCCTTTTGTTCTCTCTCAGTAAAACTAAAACAATTTTGTGAATAAACTCAAACAATTAATGATACGATTAGGATTGTACGCTACGAGCCTTAAGCAATGGACAAGGGATGAGAGTGGCGAATTAATATCCTCATTCTGAATATCTTTGGGTACGAGACGAATGACCTAATTGCTCACTATATTCATCTTTATTCGTAGACTTTAGTATGATTCAAATCATGACTCTCTTTTCAGAATAAAAGAAAACTCACCTCATCAAACTCAATTTTGCCTTTGGGCTTCATTTTCAGTTTAAAACCTTTTCAGAAAGGACATGTTATTTCCGTTCTATTCTACCGTGAACGACCCTTAAGAATCCATGTGTAAGTAAGCAATGTTTAACTGCTAGAGTGTGATCTGAGTTCATCCATTCTATCACAAACAAATAGAAGCTTAAGATTCCCACGCTTAAGTATACAAATAAGTTGACAGTAGAACATGAACGTTAATATTGTTTATTAAAAACAACTAACATATCTGTCTTAGTTCCCCGAACTATGAAGCTCTGATTTCCTCATTGCACGAATGAGGATACGTAGGCACAAGGGCCCCAATCCTTGGAGAGCACTTTAATCATTAACCCCATTTCTCTCCTTTCGCGAGTAACCTTTAGATAGTAACATATGTTCTTTCAAAGAGCAATCAAAATGGTTCCTATTAAGTACAACGGATGTGAGGGATGCTAATACCTTCCCCTCGCATGACCGACTTCCTTGCCCTTTTCTCTTCCCCCAGGTTTTGTCAATATTTTCCCTTTCCTTCAGGAATAAATAAAGTTCTATGGCGACTTTGTTATATCTTTGAGTTTGTGATACGCTCAGGTATAATTTGCGTAGCTTCAACTTCACACGGGTGTAGAGTTTTGAAAATCCAACCCTAGTTCACATGCTTTGGCCTCCATTTCACACGTACTTGGATCCCATCCCATTCCCTATAAATAGAGGAAGATTTTTCCTTCATTGGCAAGCTTTGATAGCCAAAGAAATTCTAAAATCATATGCACCTAATACCTCAAAAAACCAGTTAACTATTTCTTCGATTCAAGCTCTCTTAACTTCGAATCTTCACCCAAAATCACCCATCGGTACCTTCTGAAGTTGACTGAAGCATTGCCTTGGCTTCAAACTCCTTTGAACCAGATCTCCAAATTCATCATTGTTGACCTTCAAAGCTCCAACTCGAAAGGTAGTTGTGAGTTAAATCTTTGAGCAAACAAGTTACCACTCTATTCAACTTGTTCCACTGATCAAAAGCCCTATCCTACCACTAATTCATCTTTCGTATTCATCATTTAATTTTACTTTAAAGAACTAGGGTTCTTTCGATTTTTGAGCAAATTCTCCCTGCTCAAAGCCAATCAATGGCTATGATGTAAGGAGACATGAACGATGATGTGTTGCGAAGCTAACTTCATGCTTGGGTACTTCTAAAAAAACGAGTTCATGGATTTGCCAAATCGAGCAGAAGGTTGAAGATGAAGTCAGGTTGCACGCCTTTTGGTGTCAACTTTGAATTTCAGCCAATCTGATCATCCCAGCGCCTTTTTTTTAACTTAGTAGTCATTGGCGTATTATTTCATTTTATTTATTTTTATTTTCTTTTTCTTTTATTCCTTTTCTTTCCCAATTTAATTTCTCATTCATTTTAATTCATTTTGATCCAATTTTTTAACACAAAGTCTCTAAACATATCTTGAATCACATACATTTTTCTCTTATTTTTTGGAATCAACTTTGCATTTATTGTTATTTTTATTTAAATTTCCTTTTCCAATTTATTTTTTAATCATTTTCAAACCTTTTTGCGTCCAACTTTTGAGATGCCTTTATGTGTAAAATTTGGGACTTTTTGTAATTTTACAACCATTTTTTAATCATTTTTATCATAGTTTAGGATTTTCTCTTTAATTTCTCTTTTTAATCATTTTTAAATGCCTTTTTGTTTGATTTTTGATGCACTTGATGTTTTTACTTTAGTTGTTGACCTGGTTGATCAATGCTTCTATATTTCAAGTCATCCATTGATGGACTTGAGGTTGATTCAATCTTCTTTGATTCAAACATGTTGATAAATGATCATTGGATCATTTTTTAAACTTTTAATCAATGATAGTGTACTCCTTATTGAGGCATATGTTTGGGTCCCTTGATTTGATTGATAGTGGATCCTAAGTCAAACACTTGAGTTAACTCTCACTTTTCCTTTTGTTCTTCATTTTCCTTTTTCTTTTACTTTGACCATTGTGTCGCATGTTTTAGGCGATTAACTTTTGTTAATTCTCTAACATGTCTGAAACATTAAATGTGATTGTCTGGCCTCAGATAGGTATGACTTCTATAAAAGCCTACTTACAATTGCTTAACATAGTGCTATCGTTTACTTTATACATCTGCTTATCACATTCATCTATTTAGGTTAACACACATTAACACACACATGGATTTCTCTTGGGCTAACTAACAATGAGACATAGGCTCAGTACACTTTGCACCCACATGGATTTCTCTTGGGCTACCTAACAATTACACCCTAGGCTAGTCTTGGTATGATCATGCATTATGTGGTCTACTTTTCTCATTCCCTTTGGTTTAGCTTTATCAAATTCTATTTGATCAACTAGATCATTTGAGTTCACACATTCCCTTTGTCTTTCTCAAGTGACCATAAGTCTCTTGGTCACTCTACGCGACTTGCTCTGTTACTTTGGAGCTTTATCCTCTCAGAAAGTACAAGACCTCAAGCATAAGTCAAGGCATCAGCCATCTGCCTCATCCCCACAAATCATCTATGAGAACCTGTTTCAATAAGTTGTCAGACATTGATAAGGATTGCATGCCATGATCCTTAAGAAATAGATAAGGGGTGAGAGGGAACATTCTTATCCTTATTCTATTTTGGCTACGAAATGAATGACCAAGTTCCTTAGAGTATTCATCTCTATTCATAGACTTTAGTGTAATTTCAGTCAATTCACTAACAAGTCTGTAACTAGTCGTATGGCATGTCTTTTCAGATCCTTTTGGTTTAAACACCATTGTACCTTTCTTTTCTGTGGGACACACCTTCATGGTTAACCCCCTTTTCTTGGTTTTGACACCACAATTCAGTTTGACACCTTCATTGGTTATACACATTTACCTTTCCTTTCTTCGGGACACACTTTTATGGTTAATCCACTTCTCTTTCTTAGTTTTGACACCACAATTCAGGTTAACACCTTCATTGGTTATATACATTTTCTTTCTTTGGGACGCACATTTATGGTTAACCCCCTTTTCTTGGTTTTGACACCACAATTCAGGTTGTCACCATTATTGATTATATACATGTATCTTTCTTTCTTGGGTTGACACCTTCATGGTTATACATGTCCTCTTTTGGTTTAAAGACGGTTTCAGTCATTTTCCAACCTTTCTAGTTTAAACACCACCCTCAATCATCTAACTCTTCCAGTCTTAGTCCTCATAACTACGGAGCTCTGACATCCTCATTGCACTATGAGGATACGTATGCACGAGGATGTGAACCCTTGACGAGCACTTTTCTTTATTTCCCCCCTTTCTCTTTCTGGTTCCACGAACTATGAGGCTTTGACTTTCTCATTGAACTATAAGAATATGTAGTCATGAGGGCCCAATCCTCTTCGAACACTCTCTCTCTAGCCCATTTTCTGTATTGCAGGTACCTGAAGATAGCAACACCAATCCAAGCAAGAGCATTCAGAACAGATCCTATGGATTATTATGGGTGTGATGGGTGATAATACCTTCCACTTTCATAACTAACTTCCTTACCCATTTCTCTATTTCCCATTGGGTTTTATCGATATTTTCCTTTCCCTATTTTAGGGTAAATAAAGTTCGGTGGCAAATCTGTTGTGTGCTCGATCGTGTGACGCGATCGGGTACATTTCTTCCGGCTTAACTACCCAATGACTTTCTACTTAGCCCTCCCTAAACATGGGAACCTACTCACTTTCTTCTCAATCACACAACCTGTGCTTGAAGATTTCAAATCAATAATCAATGTCGAACACTACCACTCAACTCTAGATAAACCAACTATGTCAAGTTACTGAAAACTAATGGTGTACATATAGAAATAAAAAGACTCAAAATAAACCTTAGCACTCTAAAATATTCAATGTATTTCTTGGCTTCCAATGTAGGTTTTGAGATCCTTATATAGCACAATAATTATGGGCTTTTCTTCATGGATTTGAGATTTGATTTTGTCTAGAATTAATGCAGAAATTGTTGGATATTATTTGTTCCGTAAATATCTCCAACAAGATATGATGTGTTTCAATTTAACTTAAAATTTAAGTCTTCATTTAAATCTAAATCAATATTCGTCCAGCTATCAAACAAATCATGTAATCATATTGCTAAGCCAATTAGAAATAAAATATGATCCATTATTTGACCAAAATTTCTTCCACAACGCAATAATATTGACATGTTGCGCAAGGCCCAAATGTCGTACCTCATGTTGGGGAATTACATCCATCATGAGTCCCTTCTGCACCTTTATATAGCTTAAGCAAGCTGGATAATCTTGAACACTTTAAAATCTTCTCCCTGTTGTTGTTTTTCAAAATGCAGTCAATCCAAAGAGCTAATCCAATAGGAACTAAAATCTCCCCTTTTTGCAAATTATGGAAAAACAACTCTTCAAGATATATGACTTATTCAGAAGAGAATAAGTGATTGTGTTTAAAGCATACAATCATCAACACTCTTCCAAATATCAGAGATAAGCTCAGTAGTAGAAAATTAGTAGCATTCATCACAAATGCCACATAAAATAATGTTCTAGAATCGATCAAACAAACATTCTATCATTCACAACTTAGTGATGTATAACACTCAGTCATCTCATAGTTAGTAGCATACAATCCTATTAACTAAAAATTATTAGCATGCAATCATTCACATAGTTAATCATGCCTAAATCAAATAATCAGTTGTTAATAATAGGATATGTAGAATCTACTAACACAAAATCTCACATCATAAGGGTTAGATGTCTTTCCTGATGCTCCAGCATGTGAGCACAACATTAGCACTTAATCGAGATGGTTAGTAGTAAACAAAAACTTGTGTTACCTCAGAACTCAAAAACACCGTACTACTCCCCCTTTTTGCCATAATTTGGCAAAGGGTACGCATCAAATAGTACATAGGAATTAGTCATGTATAGGTTAGTATGTTAGCACATACACAACCAAAACATGTGTCGAACAACTAGAACAACATCTAGAGATGCACAAGCATTGTATCTTTTTTATTGTACATAAGTTCAATAGACTATAAACCCTTTACAAATCAAGAAAAAGGACTCATAGACAAGGTCCATAACAACTAATCTAGAACCACTAAACCTATTCTTCAAGCCATCCTCTGCAGTTCTTTTAAGAAATCCATACTTCATCCGCCTCTAACTCGGAATCATGTTTCTAAGCATGTCTCTTCTTCACAACCTTCATCTTGTTGACAGATTCCTTTCAAGTTGTAGATGATCCTTTGGATGATTTACCATATGCATATCCACCATTTGCAACAGAAGAGGAACCAATCTCCTTCTTAGTCATTTCTCCAATAAATATTTCAATAGATTTCATGATAAATATTCCCTTACTATAGGGTCTCTTCTTTGAATTTATATACTTTTGACTCATTTTGAAAGAGAAAAACAAATGTGGGAGAGAAGAAATGGTAGCAAGAGTAATTTAGCAGAAGATTGAAATTCTTGCTTGTAAAAAAGGTCTATATAAAAGGAGCTTTAGAAACTAGTGAATTTTGCATTGTTCCATGTGCAACACAGACCGAGAGAGAGAGAGAGAGAGAGAGAGAGAGAGAGAGAGAGAGAGAGAGAGGGAAACTCCCTACACACCTCCCTAGCATTGACTGGTATTAATTCTGACAAATGCATACTCCTTTTTCAAAGTATATTGCATCTAATGGCTTAGTGAAAATGTTAGAGACAAATGTCATGACATATTGTCTCACATTACAGTCCATCAACATTTTCTTCACCCATAGTAATTTCTTACAACAACTCCCTGTAGTAGTGTATTCGTCTTCATCAAAATAACTTAACATGAGGTTCTCCTTGTCTGTCACACATACTTCCTTTAGTAGTTGAATGACTTATTCAAATCTCAAAACTTATTTTGATAACCATTTAACCTTCAATACTCTATCTTCCAACGTTTTCTAAATGTTGAACATAATGACCAAGACATTTGCTTCAACATTTGACTCCGATAGAAGAATTATAGATTCTTCATAATAATCAAGACTGCTTGCTCCTCCTTCTTTTGAGTTGGTGACTTAGTTACCACTATGATACTCATGATGTTTGTTACGTCTTGGAAAATATATTCATTATCATCTATATCGAGCCTCATTAGATTTGATTGAAATCTAGGAAGATATCCAACATCTTCTGTCATGCTTAACTCAAGGTAAAACTATATCTGATGAACAACATATTCCACCATGTTGTCTGACAAGACAACATTACACATGAGAACCTTATCGTTGTCTTTCACAGTGAATTCCTCTAGAAACTAAACATCCTCTTTAGAGATCAAAACTTATTTTAGAAACATCTTTTCAAGTGATATCCTCATTTTACATAAATACTTCAACATGATATCCTCATTAAGGAGAGCCACGTTACCAAGATCAGCATCCTTAGTAATCCCTTCTTTGCCTGGTTCAGGTCTTTCATGAACATCATTGTTCATAAGAACAACACCTTTATCAGCACTGACATAGTTCTTAACAACGTTACTAATGTTGTTACTCAAATTATTCTCCATGATGTTCTTCATTATCTTGGTAAAACAGAGTTTTTCAACTTCATCATTTAAGTACCTACTCAGAGAGGCATTATGCACATCCATCTGATATAACTTGAACTTCATACAAATTGACAGTCTTAGACTTAATTCGATGGTTCGAAGAAGGGAAAGGGAATCATGGATACTCCAATCTTTATCATAAAATATCATAGAGTTTCTTGATTCGGCGAAATCAACTTGCTCCACGTCAAATTTCTCTTCAATATGAGCAGACTTATCCTTTTGAGTAGTCAATATATACTCCTTGCTCTTTATAGCACATACAAAAATAATGTTATCATTCTTGCTTATCAATCCTTCACTTAGTGTCTATACATCTTCTAAAGTATGGTCATGGTTATTAATACCATCACCATCAACTTTAACATCTTCGCGTACTTGATCATCATTCTCGTTATGTATTTGAGATTTTGTCAACGTGTTGGACAGAATGTCTGGCACATCACCATATGGACTACTCAATCTAGCTTCATGGGTTTCTTCTCTTGAAAACATTAAAGTGTCATGATGATTTCTCATAGGTACATACTTGAGTGGAACCTCATTCATACTTCCACCAGTACTTAGATCTAATTTATATGATACATATACCTTGTGACTGGACTTCAACACACTAGCTTTTGCTTCACCAACCATCATATCATGTTGTTATTTATTCACACATCTAGACACATGAGAAAGAATTATGCCCTCTCCACTGTTCTCCTTCAGCTTCTTCTTCTGAATAAGTGTAGGTAGTTCAAAATTGGGAGGACCTCCAGGATGGGCATCAACCTTCCTTGTAATAACCAATCCTCATGACATAATATAGACTTCTATGAATGATGTTGAGACATCTTGGTTGATCTTTCTTCATACATAGTCAATTTATCAATCTCGAGGTCTATCAAACCATTGAAGGCTTTCTCATATGTGACCTTCCTCATAAGAACTTCTTTACCTTTTTTATTGACACAATGTTCAGTTTTGTTGAAGTTCATATTCCACCTTTAATCACAGTTGGTTCATATTGGTAGATAATCCTTTTCTTAGTAGAAGCTTCCTTTTGCTAGATTTCCATAACTTGTCTTATCTTTATCCATGTTCCTAGTACTTTCACTATTAAAATGCCAAACTCAACTTGAGGAACTTATGTGTTCTGCCTGAGCTATTTAGCTAGTTAATGTAGCATCAGATTTCCACTTCTTCTTAGCATGAACTTCCTTGCATCCTCTATCGTTTAACTTAAGACATTTCAAACAATAAGGCATTATATGTCTATATTTACCATAGTGGTGACATATCATAGGATTTTTCTTATTGTGATAGAGTGACAGATGTTGAGTATGATACCGTGACTTGTGATCCAACCTCATAACCTCAGTCTTCTCTTCAGGTATAACAACCTTCATTGGGAGAATCTTCTTGTTTTTATCTTCCATGCTTGTCCCAACATTGATTACCTTCACATCTCTGAACGTCTCACCAAACTTTATTTTTTCATCATGTAAATTTGAACTATTTATCAAATTACTTTCAGAATGAGACATGTTTTCTAGTTTGGAGTTTAGTGATGAAATCTCATTCTCTACACCTGTTATAGTTGAGCTAAGCTTCTCTATTTCCTCTTCAAGCACTCCTATGGTTTTCTTCCGATTATCTATGGTTAAGCACACTTCTTCCTATTTGTAGAGTATGATCCTGCATTATGTATCAAGATCTTCTTAAGATAGGTATTTAATACCGTCTTCACCATCAGATTCACATTGACTAGAATAAGCAATCCCAATGTTGCCAGTTTCTCCCTCACTTTCATTAGCAAACCACGTGGCGGAAAGTCCCTTTTTTTATATTTTGTTAAAAATGTAGGGAATTCTCCTATAATGTGTCTAAAGCCTTCAAACTCAAAACATTTATTAACCTTATCATCACGGGATATATCCTCACTCCTGCCTTTGATCTGGGGACTGATGTCGGACATTTTGTCTTGGACATTTATCCTCCACTTTCTGTTCAAATATCTCAAGGAATTGTTGAACTTTTTACTCAAGAGAGCTATATCATCTGCCATTTTTTCTTCTATATCCCCTTGACTTTCTTCAGTATTCAAAATAAAGACTATCTCTTTGTTCTTCTTTCCAGACCTTTTATTGATGAACATCTCAAATAATTGCAGGGGACCAATGAGTTCATCAACCTTTATACTACTCAAGTCCCTACATTCTTCAATAGTATTCACTTTCACATCAAACCTTTTAGGTAATTATATTTGAATTTTTATGGTAAGCTTTTCTTCTGACATCTTTTCTCCTAAGGAAAAAGAGGTGTTGGCAATATCATGAAATATGATGAGGAATTCCAAGATTTATTCTTCTTCGTTCATCCCCAGATTCTAAAACTAAGTGATAAGTAGTTGTAGCCTTGACATACAAACTTTGGATTTTCCATCATGTGCAATTTTGAGAATCTCCCAAGCTTCTTTAGCTTTTGAACATGTATTGATCAATCTGAACATGTTCTTAGACAACCATTATATCCTTCAGCATCAGTCTATTCAACTTCTAATTTTAAGCTCATAGTTCCATCTTCATAAGTGATCATTGGATGTTTCACTCCTTTTATCACAACTTTCCATGCTCTATTGTCCATGGATTTGAGAAAGACCACCACCATTGCCTTCCAATAATCATAATTAGTGTCACCCAAGACATGTGGTTTGTTGAATGATCCTCCATCATTAATTGTATCCATTTGAGCATAATTTATCTTCTTCGAAGCTCACCCAACTGACTATGGCGCCATCTCTCATGCCAATTGAAATTTTGTTCCTCAGGGACAAATTTTGAACATGATGTCCTAGATAACTAGTTCGACAAGTTAAACAAGAAACACCATTGTCATACCCCAAAATTCACCATACCCTTCAAAATGATCATCGAGGTCATTAACCCTAAGCATTTTGATATCCTGATAAGTATTCATCTCATCTACATATCCATAATATCATGGTATATTTCACTTGCATTTGGAAAGCTCAAAATCATGGATTCAAGGGTTTTTATCACACATATCCTGATAAGCATTTACAATGACTTGACCTTAGGTTAATTTCTGATTCAATTTGACTATTGTATTATGATTGTCATGATCATGTTCATTAGATGAAGTTGTGATTTAGATTTTAGATTTCCCATTTGATTAGTTTGTTCCCTAATTCATGTTTAGGTAGACTTTAATCCTTAGAATTAATATTTACTTCAATTGTCCATTTAATCTATCCATTTGGTTTGTGATCGTATTGAATAAATTGAAAATCCCATTTCAATTTAGGTAATTAATGCTTTGTATGCTTAATTTCATAGCCATTATCACATGATATATCTTTGATTACTTGTCATTGATTAATCCATTGCCATTTGAATTGATTTAAATCTTTTAATATGCTTACACTTATTGTAATATTCTCATTTGACTTGATCTCATACTAACCCCATTTTTTGTTTTGTTTCTACATGTGACTTTGAGATTCAAGTATACTTCTATCTAGTCTTACCTTTAACCAAATCATTCCATTTCAATAGCTATGTATTGTTTGAAGTATCATGCCACTTGTATATTTTAGGCATGGTACATAGTTTGTAACTTGTATAATTCTTTCCATTTCCATTTATGTTGTATTGCTTACATTCCCCCATTGTGGATCAAATGCCCCCCACCCCACGAAGATGTAATAGTTTAGGTTTATGCTTTTGTTAATTCATCATGCATTCTAATTAAAAAGATAAAAAAACAAAAGATAAATAAAACATTTCAAAATAAACAAAAGGTACTTGATCCAACAACAAGTTGTTATTCAATATAAAACTCACACTATTGCGACGCGAGTACTTGATCCAACGTTTAGTATCTCCCATCCATTCCATGATCCATGATCCATGTATATTCTGCATTCTCTCCTCAATCTCATTCTATCTCTCACCTCCATTATTCATACATTGTTTCATAATAAACTCAAACACTTGATCCAACTTCAAATGCCTTTTTCAAAACAATTTCATAACAAATTGGAATGCAAAAATGGGGTGTACGTGCTTATACACAACATTCAAGTACTTGGGTTGTCGGTCGTACATAGCTTGAGGACCCGACACTTGACTTCCCCATTAAAACATCTAATGATTCAAACAAGTTAGATCTAGGTGCTATGAGGGAGGAAAAGGGTAGTTAGGACACCATTGTCCTCTCGACTCCCAAGTATTTTGATTGTTGGTCGTACTTAGTCAAGGATCAGATACTTGTCTCTCTTTAAGTTCTAATGATTAGACTTACCAAACTCTTTTCACAATTCAAATCTCTTTTGGATGAAAAATAATGGTTAGGATAACATTGTCCTCTCAACTCCCAAGTTTTTGGACTATTGACTGTATCTAGCCAAGAGTCTAATGCTTGTCTCCATACATAAAATCAACCCGAACAAATCAAATAATCTTTTGCCTTAGCGCACATCTCTCCAAAACCTTTCAAAAACGACATGTTACTTCCATTATACTATGAACGACGGTTAAGCCTCTATGTGTGAGAAATTAATGTTTAACTTCTGGAGTGTGATACAAGCTGTAGCGGGGTATTCGTTACCATTAGAGATATTGACTAAATCCAAGGTAAACCATACAAGTCGAGTCGCCACCGCACTTCTATTTATCCAAAGGAATGGTTAGAAAGCGAACAAAAACCTAAAAGTTTTATCGAATCAAAAACTAGTAAAAATGTTAGAGATCGGGGTAAGGGGGTTGGTTATGCAATGGGAAGGTTTTAAGCACCCAAAACATCCTAGGTACTCCTAGGGATCCCTTTTCACATTTGTTGTAAGGTTGGTATTTTGTGAAAAATTTATTTGTGCAAACATGATTGAAGAGATGAGAAGAGAATATACAAGTTTATTTATATTTTGTGTTTGGATGGATAAACCCATTGCCTACGTATCATCTTTAAAAAGATTAGGATCAAAACCTCGTACTTCGGGGTAAAAATCTCAAAATGAGTGGGTGAATTGATTGGTCCAAAAGCCTTAAGGTCTTTTGTTATCCAAGGGAGAAAACTCAACCTAAAACCACAAATTCGCCATGTGAGGATAGCTTCACCATGCTAGTGAGGGGTTAACCCTATAATAAGCATGGAAGACTCATTGTCCACCACTAAGGATATAGGTGAGTATTACATCTACCTCAAGGATAACTCAAACCTAATAGCTAAAGGTTATAAAAGAGTTTGATTAATAAAGTGGCCATTGAAACCACAAAAGACATTTGAATGGGTTATATTTACCAATGAAAAGTATTTACAAAAACATGGTCAAAGTTGATTTTAAGATTCAATTCCAAATAAGTGTTATGAAAAGAAAGTTTGAAAATCAAAAGCATAAGGCGTAGGTTTCTAAGGTTTAAAAAGAAGTGTTAAATGTTTGCACAAAAAGTTTTGGCTTGGGTTAGAGTGGAGGGAAGAAGAAGAATGGCTAAATCCTAAACATACAAGAGGTGAGGGATAAGAGAACAAGACCACAAATGGAGTTCCTCTCTTGAGATCATAGTGATGATCCAAGTAGCTCCCATCCTTTGGAATATGCAAGCAAAATAATAGTAAGCTCAAGCAATCAACAATCAATTTAGCTCTTGGAGAGTTCCTCAATGGCTCTTAGATCTCTCTCTCTTAGAGGCTCATGGCAATGGTTCCTCACTTAGGCTCAATGTTGGGATCCCTAGCACAAGAACACACACATCAAAAGTTCCATCAAACAATCAAGAATGAATAAGATGGAGTTTAAGAGATTGGCCCTTTCAAAGTCCTCTTCAACATTTGTAGCATTCTAAACACCCAATGCCTAGTTGCTCTTTGACTTTAAATTTGCATAGGGAAAGTCCTAAAGTCTAAGTCCATTTGTCCATTTCTTTGCATTTGGTTAACAATAATCAAAACACAAACACAATGATATATATACAATTATGTGCTCAAGTGAGCAATAGGCAAATTGCATTAACATAAACATGTGCTCAAGTGAGCAAAAGGAAAAAGCAAATGAATAATATGTACAAGAATAGTAAATTGCATAAAAGTAAAGTGCAAGAAGTAAATGTTAATGGTTAATGGTTAATGTTAGTAGTTAGTGTGCCATGAGGCAAATTTAGCGCTATGTTAAGCAATCGTAATTGGACTTATGTAGAAGTCACAACTATCTGAGGCCGGTCAATAATAATGTAGGAAACAACACAAGTTAGAAGTCTTGGTTAGCGAACCAAGTTCCAACAACTTGCCATGCCAAAAAGAAGAAGAGAAATGATCTTGTATTGGTTTAAGTTCTTTGCATGATTTAGGAAGCAATCTATCCTTAATGTAAAGCCATTCACTTGATCAATTGATCAAGATGAATTAGATTTGAATCAAGGAAGATTAAACCTCCCTAATCAATGCTAACTTATCAACCTTTAACTCATTGATCCAAAAGAAAAGAAGAAGAAGAAGAAGAAGATGAATAATGGAGATGAAGAATTAAAGTGCATGAAATGAAATGGAATGTACCAATCTATTAAGAGTTGACCAAAGACATTGAGGATCATGGTCAAACAATCAAAAACAGAAGTGGGATGAAGATTGGAAGTCAAGGAATAAACAAAATATTTTTGGCATTTTTAATATTTGAAAATAAACTTGAATTAAAATATTAAAGAAAGGTCAAACTTCAAATTCACTTCAAATCAACTTTGAAAAGTCCAAGTGAATTATCCCAAGTTCAACAAGGTCAAACAAAGTTTGACAAAAAATTTCAGCATTTTAAAAGTCAAAAACTATTTTTAATCAATTAAAAATGAATAAAAAATAACCTAATTGAACTAAAATCTCAAATAAATCTCAAATTAATTAAAAAATTGATGAGAATATTTTCATAGATCCATCATCATTCAAAGAGGTTAGGAAAATATTTTTGTATTTTTTGAATATAAAAAACTATTTAAAATGAATTAAAAATAACCAGAAAAGAGAAAATTCACAAAAAAATCAAATGCTAAAATAAAAAATATGAAAAATCATTTTTAAAAACTAGAGTTAAAAAGAGAAATAATGCAATTGGTCCCATATATTTTGGAATTAAAATGAAAGAGTTATGAATTTTTGAAGTTAAATGAAATAAAAGAAATAAAATGGAAATTATAAAAATCAGAAAAAACCACAGCGCTTGGATGGAACCTCATTAATTGACGTGTCCAGTCTGATGGTCATGAAGCGCGCGCGTACCATATGCTCAAGTCAATGCAACCACACATTGAATTAAAATAAGTCATATCATTGGAGGGTGGAGATTAGATCTGGGAATCAGATCCAAGGGCCCATATTCAACCTGGCAAACGGACCGTGGTGTACGCCACTGTCTTCTCCGGCGAACTTGTATTTTCCGGCCAAAGTTGCAGGTCATAAGATCTCAACCAAAGGGGACGATCCTCATATCATTGGAAAGCTGGGGTGATGTGCATCACCCCTGTACCATCTATTTTCACTCTAGATATCCATGGTAAGAGAAAAGCACAGTCAAGTTGCCTCTGATGAGAGGACTTCAGCCAAGCAAAAGGACACAAGAAATAAGCTATAAATGAAGAGTTTCGAAGCAAATAAGTTCTGATATCCACCTTTGAAATACAGATCTTGAGAGCACGATTCTCCTCAACTAATTCTTGCAGTAGGATCTAGTGATGAAGATGAAGCCAGGCCAAGGAATTGTAGGTCTGAAAATCAACCAAGGTAGTTGAAATTCAGATCTGAATTTTTAAGAAGAAAGTGAAAATTCCTTTGAGTGTGGTTATGGATTTCAATCTTGCAGCATTTCAGGCACCTTCAGATTGCCAATTGAATGAAATGGTGCTTCTATTTATAGATGGAAATGCAAGGCAAGGGTGATCAAACTTATGTGCATGAAGTTGGGTCCTCCATGCATGGGCTTGTACAGGCGCATGTGAGGCCCAAACTCAATTGCATTTGCATGCTGATGATCAAAAAAATTGAAATGGACGTGCAGTTTGCAAGGCATTGGCTTGTGCATGGAAATTTAACATGAAATGCATAATTGGTCACAAAACTTCCCCTCTTCGAAAATGCCACTTGAAAAATTGAAACATAGGCATGTGGGTAATAGTTGGAAAGGTCTTGACATGAGGAACAAATGTTATGTTGAACAAAAACTCATTTGGAGTGTGGAAATTTATGAAAACAGGCCATGAAGTTCAATGCACAAAATATGCCTTTGAGAAATTTGTCAAAATGAACCAACTTCAAGCCCTTCTGTTTTGATGATGCAAGCTTCAAATGGAAAAACCTCCAACATAAAAGTTGTATATATTTTCAAGAAAATCAATTTGGAGTTAAATTTTACATCATTTGGATTTTTGATGAAGAAGTTATGGGCACTTGAAGTTGGACTTTTTTACATTTCAATGCATTTGGCCCAAAGTGACCTATAATGTTTTGCATTATCACATGTATTTCTTTTGAGATTTTGAAATTTTGTTCAACATAACATTTGAAGTAGACACAATACGATTTCCAATTCATTTGGTTCCACCTCAAAATCATAACAAATGAATGAGTTATGTTCTTGGGAAGTTGACCCAAAATTAGGGTTTCAGTCAAAATGACCTATAATGTCCTGGAATGGATGATGACCTTCCAAGCTTCAAATACAATTTTTATGAACATTAAAGTTGTTCATATTATCCTTAATAACATTTTTTCTCTTGGGATCATCTCCATTTGACTAACACATAAAAAGTTAAGTCTTAGTGCATTTCAAAATAGTTAGATAAATTGACTGATCAACTTCTCAAGTCCACAACTCATATCTGGATGAATTGATGATTGAGGACACTCAAATAAGTTCAAATATGCATTAAATGATGAATTAAAGAACTTCCCTTGATTGTTTTTGACCATGGGCTGGGGTTGCTTCATGAGCAAGGCACACTTGGTACACAGATGAATTAGGGTTTCCTTGGGACACAACCTCAAACCCTTTGAGTTGCTTTGATCAAAATGATGAATTGAGATACTAGGGAGGCATGTTTGATGGATGATAGCTTTGGGAACCATTTCCATGCTTGCTTTCATCTTCTTATGGCCATATCATTGCACAAAGGATCACCTAGAAGCTTTTAGATCTTGTGATTGCTCAAGCTACAAACAAAAGATATTAGTGACATATTTTTGTGCTTTTGGTTAGTAAATAAAATGAGAAAAGCAATGATATACAATTCAAGCATGCTTGGTGATCTCAAACCACTCACAAGGGGTCCACCCAAAGGGAAGAAGCCAAGATGCTCATGATCCTTGAGGCTTGGCAAATGCAATGTTATGATGCCATGAGGGATCTTACGACCAAAATTGGGGTCTTACACAAGCGCATCCACTTTACCGCAAACAAGGAAATACTTCTAGCTCCCATTATAGAGTATACAAGCAAATGAATAGTAGCACGCGAATGTCAATACTGTTCAGTAAAAACAAACAAACAAATGTTCCATTTGTGAGCCGAACTATAGAGCTCTGACTTCCTCATTCCACGTATGAGGATATGTAGGCACAAGGGACCAAATCATTGGCGAGCACACTAATTTAAAACTTATTTTCTCTCCCCATCTCATTCTTTCATCTCATTCTCGATAATAAGCAACATACAGATAAACAACATCCATACACATTGATACGAGCAAGTGGTTCCCATGGAGTACCACGGATGTGAGGGGTGCTAATACCTTCCCCTTGCATAAACCGAATGTGTATGGATGTGTGTGGACTCCATGGGAACCACTTGCTCGTATCAATGTGTATGGATGTTGGTTTACTGTATGTTGCTTGCTATCGGGAATGAGATGAAACAATGATATGGGGAGAGAAAATAAGTTTTAAATTAGTGTGCTCGCCAAGGATTTGGTCCCTTGTGCCTACGTATCCTCATACGTGCAATGGGAAGTCAGAGCTCTATAGTTTGGCAAGTATAATCATTAGAACTTAAAGAGAGACAAGTATCTGATCCTTGACTAAGTACGACCAATAATCAAAATACTTGGGAGTCGAGAGGACAATGGTGTCCTAACTACCCTTATTCCTCCCTCATAGCACTAGATCTAACTTGTTTGAATCATTAGATGTTTTAATGGGGAAGTCAAGTGTCGGGTCCTCAAGCTAGGTACGGCCGACAACCCAAGTACTTGAATGTTGTGTACAAGCACGTACACCCCATTTTTGCATTCCAGTTTATTAAGAAATTGTTTTGGAAAAGGCATTTGACATTGGATCAAGTGTTTGAGTTTACTATGAAATAGTGTATGAATAATGGAGGTGAGAGATAGAATGAGATTAAGGAGAGAATGGAGAATATACGTGGATCATGGATCATGGAATGGATGGGAGATACTTGACGTTGGATCAAGCACTCGCGTCGCAATAGTGTGAGTTTTATATTGAATAACAACTTGACGTTGGACCAAGTACCTTTTGTTTATTTTGAAATTTTTTATTTATCGTTTGTTTTTTGTATCTTTGTAATTAGCATGCATGATGAATTAACAAAAGCATAAACCTAAACTATTACATCTTCATGGGGTGGGGGGACATTTGACCCACAATGGGGGAATGTAAGCAATACAACATAAATGGAAATGGAAAGAATTATACAAGTTACAAACTATGTACCATGCCTAAAATATACAAGTGACATGGTACTTCAAACAATACATAGCTATTGAAATGGAATGATTTGGTTAAAGGTAAGACTAGATAGAAGTATACTTGAATCTCAAAGTCACATGTAGAAACAAAACAAAAAATGGGGTTAGTATGAGATCAAGTCAACTGAGAATATTACAACAAGTGTAAGTATATTAAAAGATTTAAATCAATTCAAATGGCAATGGATTAATCAATGACAAGTAATCAAAGATCTATCATGTGATAATGGCTATGAAATTAAGCATACAAAGCATTCATTACCTAAATTGAAATGGGATTTTCAATTTATTCAATACGATCACAAACCAAATGGATCGATTAAATGGACAATTAAAGTGAATATTAATTCTAAGGACTAAAGTCTACCTAAACATGAATTAGGGAACACACTAATCAAATGGGAAATATGCAATCTAAATCACAAATCCATCTAATGAACATGATCATGACAATCATAATACAATAGTCAAATTGAATGAAAAATTAACCTAAGGTCAAGTCATGGTAAATGCTTATCAGGATATGTGTGATAAAAACCCTTGAATCCATGATTTTGAGCTTTCCAAATGCAAGTGGAATGTACTATGATACTATGAATATGTAGATTAGATGAATGCTTATCAAGATATGAAAATGCTTAGGGTTAATGACCTAGATGATCATTGTGAAAGGTATGGTGAATTTTGGGGTATGACAATGATGTTTCTAGTTTAACTTGTCGAACTAGTTATCTAGGACATCATGTTCTAAATTTGTCCCCTGAGGAACAAAATTTCAATTGGCATGAGAAAATGTGCCATAATCAGTTGGGTGAGCTTCAAAGAAGATAAATTATGCTCAAATGGATACAATTAATGATGGAGGATCATTCAACAAACCGCCTGTCTTGGATGAATTATGATTATTGGAAGGCAATGGTGGTGGTCTTTCTCAAATCCATGGGCAATAGAGAATGGAAAGTTGTGATAAAAGGAGTGAAACATCCAGTGATCACTTCTGAAGATGGAACTACGAGCTTAAAAATTAGAAGTTGAATGGACTGATGCTGAAGGAAATAAATGTTGTCTAAGAACATGTTCAGATTGATCAATACATGTTCAGAAGCTAAAGAAGCTTGGGAGATTCTCAAAATTGCACATGATGGCCAATCCAAAGTTTGTATGTCAAGGCTACAACTACTTACCACTTAGTTTTAGAATTTGGGGATGAACGAAGAAGAATAAATCTTGGAATTCCTCATCATATTTCGTGATATCGCTAACATCTCTTTTTCCTTAGGAGAAAAGATGTCAGAAGAAAAGCCTGCCATAAAAATTCAAAGATAATTACCTAAAAGGTTTGATATGAAAGGGAATACTATTGAAGAATCTCGGAACTTGAGTGGTATAAAGATTGATTAACTCATTGGTCCCCTACAATTATTTGAGATGTTCATTAATAAAAGGTCTGGAAAGAAGAACAAAGAGATAGTCTTTATTTCGAATACTGAAGAAAGTCAAGGGGATATAGAAGAAAAAATGTCAGATGATATAGCTCTCCTGAGTAAAAAGTTCAACAATTCCTTGAGATATTTGAACAGAAAGTGGGGGATAAATGTCCAAGACAAAAGGCCTGACATCAGTCCCCAGATCAAAGGCAGGAGTGAGGATAAATCCAATGATGATAAGGTTAATAAATGTTTTGAGTTTGAAGGCTTTGGACACATTAAAGGATAATACCCTACATTTTTAACAAAATAGAAAAAAAGGGATTTCCGCCACGTGGTCTACTTATGAAAGTGAGGGATAAACTGGCAACATTGGGATTGCTTATTCTAGTCGATGTGAATCTGATGGCGAATACGGTATTAAATACCTATCTTAAGAATATCTTGATACATAATGCAGGCTCATACTCTACAAATAGGAAGAAGTGTGCTTAACCATAGATAATCGGAAGAAAACCATAGGAGTGCTTGAAGAGGAAATAGATAAGCTTAGCTCAACCATAACAGGTGTAGAGAATGAGATTTCATCAGTAAAATCCAAACTAGAAAACATGTCTCATTCTGAAAGTAATTTGATAAATAGTTCAAATTTACATGATGAAAAAATAAAGTTTGGTGAGATGTTCAGAGATGTGAAGGTAATCAATGTTGGGACAAACATGAAAGATAAAAACAAGATTTTCCCAATGAAGGTTGTTATACCTGAAGAGAAGACTGAGGTTATGAGGTTGTTATACCTATGATCTATCACCACTATGGTAAATATAGACATATAAAGCCTTATTGTTTCAAATGGCTTAAGAGATGTGAAGGTAATCAATGTTGGGACAAACTTGAAAGATAAAAACAAGAAGATTCTCCCAATGAAGGTTGTTATACCTGAAGAGAAGACTGAGGTTATGAGGTTGTTATACCTATGATCTGTCACCACTATGGTAAATATAGACATATAAAGCCTTATTGTTTCAAATGGCTTAAGTTAAAAGATAGAGGATGCAAGGAAGTTCATGCTAAGAAGAAGTGGAAATTTGATGCTACATTAACTAGCTCAATAGCTCAAGCAGAACACATAAGTTCCTCAAGTAGAGTTTGGCATTTTAATAGTCAAAGTACCAGGAACATGGATAAAGATAAGATAAGTTATGGAAATCTAGCAAAAGGAAGATTCTACTAAGAAAAGGATTATCTACCAATATGAACCAACTATGATTAAAGGTGGAATATGAACTTCAACAAATCTGAACATTGTGTTAACCAAAAAGGTAAAGAAGTTCTTATGAGGAAGGTCACATATGAGAAAACCTTCAATGGTTTGCAAGACCTCTAGATTGATAAATTGATTATGTATGGAGAAAGATCAACCAAGATGTCTCAACATCATTCACTGAAGTTTATATTATCTCATGAGATTGGTTATTACAAGGAAGGTTGATACCCAGGCTGGAGGTCCTCCCAATTTTGAACTACCTACACTTATTCAAAAGAAGAAGCTGAAGAAGAACAGTGGAGATGACATAATTATTTCTCACGTGTCTAGATGTGTGAATAACTAACAACATGATATGATGGTTGGTGAAGCAGAAGCTAGTTTGTTGAAGTCTAGTCACAAGGTATATGTATCAGATAAATCTGATCTAACTACTGGTGGAAATATGAATGAGGTTCCACTCAAGTATGTACCTATGAGAAATCATAATGACATTTTAATTTTTTCAAGAGAAGACACCCAGGAAGCAAGATTGAGTAGTCCATATTTTGATGTGCCATACATTCTGTCCAACATGTTGACAAAATCTCAAATACATAACGAGAATGATGATCAAGTACATGAAGATGTTAAGGTTGATGATAATGGTATTAATAACCATGACCATACTTTAGAAGATGTATAAACACTAAGTGAAGGATTGATAAGCAAGAATGATAACATTCTTTTGGTATGTGCTATAAAGAGCAAGGAGTATATATTGAGTACTCAAAAGGATAAGTCTGCTCATATTGAAGAGAAATTTGACGTGGAGCAATTTGATTTCTTCGAATAAAGAAACTCTATCATATTTTATAGTAAAGATTGGAGTATCCATGATTCCCTTTCCCTTCTTCGAACCATCGGATTAAGTCCAAGACTGTCAATTTGTATGAAGTTTAAGTTATATCAGATGGATGTGCATAATGCTTCTCTGAGTAGGTACTTAAATAATGAAGTTGAAAAACTATGTTTTACCAAGATAATAAAGAACATCATGGAGAATAATTTGAGTAACAACATTAGTAATGTTGTTAAGAACTCTGTCAGTGTTGATAAATATGTTGTTCTTATGAACAATGATGTTCATGAAAGACCTGAACCATGCAAAGAAGGGATTACTAAGGATGCTGATCTTGGTAACGTGGCTCTCCTTAATGAGGATATTATGTTGACATATTTATGTCAAATGAGGATTTCCCTTGAAAATATGTTTCCAAAATAAGTTTTGATCTCTAAATAGGATGTTCAGTTTCTAGAGGAATTCACTGTGAAAGACAATAATAAGGTTCTCATGTGTAATGTTGTCTTGTCAGACAACATGATGGAATATGTTGTTCTTCAAATACAGTTTTACCTTGAGTTAAGCATGATAGAAGATGTTGGATATCTTCCTGGATTTCAATCAAAGCCAATGAGGTTCGATATAGATGATGATGAATATATATTCCAAGATGTAACAAACATCTTGAGTATCGTAGTGGTAACTAAGTCACCAACTCAAAAGAAGGACGAGCAAGCAGTTCTTGGTTACTATGAAGAATCTATAATTCTTCTATCGAAGTCAAATGTTGAAGAGAATGTCTTGGTCATTATGTTCAACATTTAGAAAAGGTTGGAAGACAGAGTATTGAAGGTGAAATGGTTATCAAAATAAGTTTTGAGATTTGAATAAGTGATTCAACTACTAAAGGAAGTATGTGTGACAGACAAGGAGAACCGCATGTTAAGTTATTTTGATGAAGACGAATACACTACTACAAGGAGCTATTGCAAGAAATTACTCTGGGTGAAGAAAATGTTGATGGACTGTAATGTGAGACAATATGTCATGACATTTGTCTCTAACATTAGCCATTAGATGCAATATACTCTGAAAAAGGAGTATGCATTTGTTAGAACTAATAGCAGTCAATGCTAGGGAGGTGTGTAGGGGAGTTTCTCTCTCTCTCTCTCTCTCTCTCTCTCTCTCTCTCTCTCTCTCTCTCTCTCTCTCTCTCTCTCTCTCTCTCTCTCTCTCTCTCTCTCTCTCTCTCTCTCTGTGTGTGTGTGTGTGTGTGTTGCACATGGAACAATGCAAAATTCACCAGTTTCTAAACCTCCTTTTATATAGAACTTTTTTACAAGCAAGAATTTCAATCTTCTGCTAAATTACTCTTGCTACCATTTCTTCTCTCCCACATTTGTTTTTCTCTTTCAAAATGAGTCAAAAGTATATAAATTGAAAGAAGAGACCCTATAGTAAGGGAATATTTATCATGAAATCTATTGAAATATTTATTGGAGAAATGACTAAGAAAGAGATTAGTTCCTCTTCTGTTGCAAATGGTGGATATGCATATGGTAAATCATATAAAGGATCATCTATAACTTGAAAGGAATTAGTCAACAAGATAAAGGTTGTGAAGAAGAGACATGCTTAGAAACATGATTCCGACTTAGAAGCGGATGAAGTATGGATTGCCTACAAGAACTATTGAGGGTGGCTTGAAGAATAGGTTTAGTGGTTCTAGTTTAGTTGTTATGGACCTTGTATATGAGTCTTTTTTCTTGATTTGTAAAGGCTTTATAGTCTATTGAACTTATGTATAATAAAAAAGATCCAATGCTTGTGCATCTCTAGATGTTGTTCTAGTTGTTCGACACATGTTTTAGTTGTGTATGTGCTAACATACTAACCTATGCATGACTAATTCCTATGTTCTATTTGATGCGTACCCTTTGCCAAATTATGGAAAAAAGGGGGAGTAGTACGGTGTTTTTCAGTTCTGAGGTAACACAGGTTTTTGTTTACTACTAACCATCTCTGTTAAGTGCTAATGTTGTGCTCACATGCTGGAGCATTAGGAAAGACATATAACCCTTATGATGTGCGCTTTTGTGTTAGTAGATTCTACATATCCTATTATTAACTACTAATTATTTTTTTAGGCATGATTAACTATGTGAATGATTGCATGCTAATAATTTTTAGTTAGTAGGATTGTATGCTACTAACTATGAGATGACTGAGTGTTATACATCACTAAGTTGTGAGTGATAGCATGTTTGTTTGATTGATTCTAGAATATTATTTTGTGTGGCATTTATGATGAATGCTACTAATTTTCTACTACTGAGCTTATCTATGATATTTGGAAGAGTGTTGATGATTGTATGCTTTAAACACAATCACTTATTCTCTTCTGAATAAGTTATATATCTTGAAGAGTTGTTTTTCCATAATTTGCAAAAGGGGGAGATTGTAGTGCCTATTAGATTAGCTCTTTGGATTGACTGCATTATGAAAAACAACAACAGGGAGGAGATTTCAAAGTGTTCAAGACTATCCAGCTTGCTTAAGTTGTATAGAGGTGCAGGAGGGACTCATGATGGATGTAATTCCCCAACATTAGGCACGACATTTGGGCCTTGCGCAACATGTCAATACTGTTGCGTTATGGAAGAAATTTTGGTCAAATAGTGGATCAGATTTTATTGCTAATTGGCTTAGCAATATGACTACGTGTTTTGTTTGATAGCTGAATGAATATTGATTTAGATCTAAATGAAGACTTAAATTTTAAGTAAAATTGAAACAATTCATATCTTGTTGGAGATATTTATGGAACAGATAATATCCAAAAGTTTCTGCATTAATTTTGGACAAAATCAAATCTCAAATCCATGAAGAAAAGCCCATAATTATTATACTATATAAGGATCTCAAAACCTACATTGGAAGCCAAGAAATACATTGAATATTTTAGAGTGCTAAGGTTTATTTTGAGTCCTTTTATTTCTATATGTACACCATTAGTTTTCAGTAACTTGGCATAGTTGGTTTATCTAGAGTTGAGTCGTAGTGTTTGACATTGATTATTGATTTGTAATCTTCAAGGACAGGTTGTGTGATTGAGAAGAAAGTGAGTAGGTTCCCATGTTTAGGAGGGGATAAGTAGAAAGTCATTGGGTAGTGAAGCCGGAAGAAATGTACCCGAACGCGTCGCACGATTGAACACACAACAGATTTGCCACCGAACTTTATTTACCCCAAAAGAGGGAAAGGAAAATATAGATAAAACCCAATGGGAAATAGAGAAATGGGTAAGGAAGTTAGTTATGAAATGGGAAGGTATTATCACCCATCACATCCATAATACTCCATAGGAACTGTTCTGAATGATCTTGCTTGGATGGGTGTTGTTATCTTCATGTACCTGCAATATACAAAATGGGTTAAAGAGAGAGTGTTCGAAGAGGATTGAGGCCTTTATTCCTACGTATTCTCATAGTTCTGTAAGGGCAAATTGTCATACAACATACAATCATAGGTTTCGATGATGACAAATGACCACCATGGATGAATCGGCATTGTCGATTCCACTTCTACAAAACAAATGCAAATTATCCTTTTCTATGCTCATCTAAAACTGATATATTTCATACAACATATGTGGATAAAATGTGATCATGACAAAATGCATGAAAATCACAAAAATATGAATTTTTGCAAATTTGCAGGGTTTGAGTCGGCCACAAGGGTCAGCGCATGAACCACGGGTCAGCGCATAACATAGACCAGTTGGTGACTGGTCAGCGCATGGTGCCTTGAGTCAACCATAGGTCGGCGCATGAGTTAGTGCAGTTGGTCACGGGTCGACGCATGGAAGACTTGAGTCGACCACAGGGTTGGCGCATGAAACTTTCATTTTCCCACGGGTCAGCGCACGCCGATCTATGGTCGACGCATACTGAAGCATTCTTCAGTCTGTCCAAAATTGTAGGCCATGCATCGACGCATAGACCTGCTATGGTCGACCGCTCGTGCGGAAATTCAGTTTTTGAAGACTTTCCACTCTGTTTAAAAAGCTGTTATTTTTGGTTGGTAAGTTGGTTACTATATATAGTAGTTAGTTACTTGTATCAACTAACATTTGTCAATTTGATTCAAGTGTTCAAAGAAACAAGAAAAAGTGAAATAAGTGTCCAAGATTCATCATCTTCATCTTCAACATCTCACAACACATCAACTACACACAACCATTTTTGAAGTGCTTTGTGATTGGTTAAAGGTGATAAGGTTCGAAGCCGTGATTGGGGAATCCGGTTCGGGTTAAAGCTTGTGACAAGTTTTTTCTTGAATAAAACCGTTAGGGTTTTGTCCTCCATGAATGGTTTGTGTTTGGGGGTTTTTGGACGAATTTCTTCATCAATTTTCAGCTGAGCGAAGGTGATTGAGAAGAGGAAGTCTTTGTCAATCTAGTAGCGGATTCAGTAAAATTGAAGGAAAGATTTCGGGTTCGATTTGTTGTAGCTGAGATCAGTCGGGCCGAGGGTTTGAAGAACGGAGGGTTGTTCAACAAAGGGGCTGGAATCGGAGGTCTATCAACAATAATTGAAGGGCTTGATTCATCTTGAATCAAGGAAGAAGGACTGGAAGCAACATTCAACATCTTGAGAGTTCTGTTGTATATTTGCTTTGCAATCCTTGTATAAACAGTTAAATTCAACAGGTGATATCTATTAAATCATCTAAATTCTAGTTTTAGAATTGAGGGCAGACGTACCCCGAAGCGAGGACGGCGGGGGAACTGCCTCACCAAATCTTTGTCTTCTCTAATTTTCTGCGTAATTGTTTTAGCTTAAAAATTAAGTGATTCTGGTATAAGCACTTTTGTCAAACCTTGGTATTAATTGAGTAAGAGGTTAAAACTCTGTTTTTGAATCCAAAGTACAATAGAATATTGTACTGGATTAATTGAAAACACTTACTCAACATAAATATCACTTGGAGTGTTTTTGCACACCAAGTGTTTGATAATTTGCCTAAACCAAAATTATCTTAGTTGTGTATCTAGTTTGGTTTGCTCTTTGAATCATTGGAACTAGGAATCCTAGCTAGTAAAACAAATCGTTGATAGTGTGACGAGTGTAGTGATTCGTATTCTACATTATCACTAAACCATAGGCTTGACGCATATCCGGTTTTCCAATAACGGTTCGTTTTAGACTATATTTTCCTCGGCCGCTTCCGCACTTAAAACAAATTTTCAAAACCAATTTTAATTGGTAGCGCCGACTCAATTTTTAATTGGGATTTTTATCAACCCCCCCCCCCCCCCTCCCCTTCTAGATCCGTGCCATAGTCTAACAAGTGGTATCAGGAGCTCCGGTTCACTCCGTGCTTCAAAATATAACTTTGATAGAAAATGGCTAACGAACCTAAAGGGGTTTATAATAGAGCTCCCGTTTTCAATGGTGAAAATTATAGTTATTGGAAAGACTGTATGCGGGTGCACATAAATTCCATAGATAGAAAAATATGGAACGTTATTCTCAATGGTCCAATTGAAATAACCGTGACCAATGAGAATAATGAATTAGTGTTTAAGCCCGAAGCACAATGGACCGATGATGATGAAAAGAAATATAATTATGATTGGAAAGCCAAAAATATCCTAATCTCCTCATTAGGTGTAGATGAGTACTATCGTGTATCCCATTGTCCTACTGCTAAGGCCATGTGGGATTCACTACAAATTGCCCATGAGGGGACGAACGATGTTAAGTTGGCAAGAATCAACACACTAACACAAGAGTTTGATCTCTTTTTCATGGAGCAAGGGGAAATCATTGCTGACATGCAAAAGAGATTTACTCATCTTATCAATCGATTGCATTCATTAGGTAGGCCTATTTCCAATGATGTTGCTACTAATAAGATCTTGAGATGTCTTAACAGGGAATGGCAGCCCAAAGTGACCGCCATCAAAGAAGCAAATGATCTTACCTTATTAGACTTGACAACATTATTTGGCAAACTACAAGAGCACGAACAAGTACTCTTGAGCCTAGAACAACACGAAAAGAAAGAAAAGAAGGACAAAGCAAAGGTGAGTGAAAAGAAATCAATAGCTCTAAAGACTTCCTCCTCAAAGTCTCAAGCAAAAGAGCAAAGTGATTATTCCTCGAGCGACGAAGAAGAAGAGGACAAGAGCGAAGATATGGGGTTGTTCGTTAAACGTTACAATCGTTACGTGAGAAAGAACGGCATCCAACATTCCGAGAAGAACTTGGTAAACTTCCGGAAACAATCTAGGTACTCTAAAAATGATGACTCAAAAGGTAAAATGACTAGAGGGTCGTGTTATACGTGTGGAAAGCCCGGTCATTACAAACCGGACTGTCCGATGAACAAGAAGACAAAGGAAAAGGAATCATACAAATCACACAAGAAATCATCAAAGCCAAGGAGAGCATACATAGCTTGGGAAAGCGATAGCGACTCCTCCGATGATGAAAGTTCTAGTGATGAAGATGAAAATGCAAACCTATGTCTCTCTGCTCATCAAAAGAACAAAAAGAAACAGGTACGACATGCTAAATATGAAAAATCCTCTAGTATGTCTCATCATGAATTACAAACTGCATTTGATACTTTACACTGTGAAGCTAAAGAGCCCTTTAAAAGGCTTGCCTCAAACAACAAAATTTTTGCTCATTTAGAACAAAAAATTCGAGAATCCGAAAGGAAACTTGAGGCACTTAAGGCTTCTATAGTAGAAAGCACAAAAGCAGGTTGTGAGGACCTTAGAAGTAGAATGATGAACTTTGGGTGTGATACTTGTTACATTTGGCAAGGTGAAGTAAGAAACCTAAAGGCCAAACTTCACAAGGCTCTTGAACCCAAGATTACCTTTGCTATCGATAAATCAAACTTTCGAAAAAGTATGGTTAATCCATATCAAAAATATAAATATGTTATAAAGGATGAAGATAGCAAAGGCAATCAAAATGTAAATTTCTCTTGTCTTTATTGTTGCAAGAAAGGCCACTCCATTGCTAAATGCAGATTTAGGAGGTTTTTAGTTCCTAAAGGCATTTATCAATGGCTGCCCAAATGCAACCATTTCGTTCCTCACCATTTAGGACCCAATAAGCCATTGGGTACCTTCTCGTGTTAATTGCATTTCCATAGGTACAATGCCTCGAGACTACCGAGAGAAGATGGGTTCTCGACAGTGGATGCTCAAGGCACATGTCAGGAGATATATCACTCTTCATTGACTTCGTGGCTAAGAAGAAAGGATATGTAACCTATGGTGACAACAACCGTGGAGCAATACTTGGTAAAGGTAGTGTAGGTAATCCTTCTTCCACTACTATTTCTGATGTATTGCTTGTCGAAGGTCTTAAACACAATCTACTTAGCATCAATCAATTATGTGACAAAGGATACAATGTATCGTTTTCAAAAGATTGTTGCAAAATTGTATATAATGATGATAAGAAGAGCATGTTTAATGGCCTGCGTGTGAATAATGTCTATATGTTAGACTTAAATGAAGTATCGTTAACAAGTGACAAATGCCTTGTAACAATGAGTGAAGATTCATGGTTATGGCATAGGCGTTTAGCACATGTTAACTTTGACTTACTAAACAAAATAGTCTCAAAAGATCTAGTCCTAGGTCTCCCCAAAATAAAGTTCACCAAGGATCACCTTTGTGATGCTTGTCAAAAAGGGAAGCAAACGAGGATCTCATTTAAATCCAAAAATATTGTTTCAACAACGAGACCTCTCGAACTTCTTCATATGGACTTATTTGGGCCGTCTAGGATTAAAAGTCTAGGAGGAAATTATTACGGTTTCGTAATAGTGGACGATTTTTATAGATTTTGTTGGACTATCTTTTTAGTAAGCAAGAGCGATACGTTCACCGCCTTTGAAAGATTTGCTAAGCTTTCCCAAAATAAATTAAATACAAACATTGTTGCAATTAGAAGCGACCATGGGGGTGAGTTCGAAAACCATTTATTTGAAGAATATTGCGGTAACCATGGTATCGATCATAACTTCTCCGCTCCACGTACTCCTCAACAAAATGGGGTTGTGGAGCGTAAAAATCGAATTTTGGAAGAATTGGGAAGAACAATGATTAACGAAAGTGGTTTACCGAAATATTTTTGGGCAGACGCCATTAGTACGGTGTGTTATGTTTTCAATAGGGTGCTCATTCGCCCCATTCTAAACAAAACACCGTATGAGCTTTTAAAAGGGCGAAAGCCAAATATTTCTCACTTACATGTTTTTGGTTGCAAATGTTTTATATTAAATAATGGAAAGGAAAACTTGGGCAAATTCGATTCCAAGGCCGACGAAGGTATCTTCCTCGGATACTCTCAGTCGAGTAAAGCATATAGAATATATAATAAACGATTACTTGCTGTGGAAGAGTCTGTACATGTCACTTTTGATGAATCCTATCCGAGAAACGTCGGAAAGGGTAGTGTTGTTCATGGTGCAGGTACATCTACAGAAGACATACTCAAAGGTGGCGAGCTGGGGATTGATCAACCCGACAAAGTCAAAGTTGAGGAGGATAAAGATGTACACCATGAGGAAACCGAGGTAGCTCATCCGCCTTCAAACGATGATCTCCCTCAAGCTTGGAAGTCTCCTGAAGACCATCCAATCGACAACATTCTCGGAGATATCTCAAAGGGTGTTACAACTCGATCGAAGCTAAGTAATTTCTGTTATCACTTCGCTTTCATTTCGCAAATGGAACCTAAAAACCCTAAAGAAGCCCTACTCGATGAACACTGGTTTTTGTCAATGCAGGAGGAACTAAATCAGTTCACTAGAAATGAGGTTTGGGACCTTGTCCCTCCTCCGCGAGATCATCGAGTAATCGGCACCCGATGGGTGTTTAGGAACAAGCTGGACGAAAACGGGGTAATAACCCGTAACAAGGCACGTTTAGTCGCGCAAGGGTATAACCAAGAGGAAGGCATCGACTATGAGGAAACTTATGCGCCGGTTTCCCGACTCGGGGCTGTACGCCTTCTCCTTGCCTTCGCTTGTGCGAAAGACTTTAAACTATTCCAAATGGATGTTAAGAGTGCGTTCCTTAACGGTCACATAAATGAAGAGGTCTACATCGCACAACCTCCGGGTTTTGAATCTCATGAGTATCCTGATCATGTTTATAAACTAAAAAGGGCTTTATATGGTCTCAAACAAGCTCCTAGAGCTTGGTATGAGCGACTAAGCAAATTTTTACTCGATCAAGGTTACTCAAGAGGAAAACGGTAAGGATGTAGAGGTAAAACGGTATAGAGGTATGATTGGATCACTTCTCTATCTCACTGCTTCTCGTCCCGACATTATGTTTAGGGTGTGCATGTGCGCAAGATATCAATCATGTCCCAAGGAATCCCATCTAAAAGTTGTCAAACGAATACTTCGATACCTATCCGGTACTCCGAAGTATGGGCTATGGTATTCCAAAGGTAATGATTGCTCATTGGTAGGTTTCTCTGATTCCGATTTTGCCGGCTGCAAATCGGATCGGAAAAGCACCAGTGGCACTTGTCACCTATTTTCAAATTCTTTGGTCAGTTGGCATAGCAAGAAACAAGTTTCAGTTGCTTTGTCAACCGCCGAAGCGGAATACGTTGTCGCCGATAGTTGTCGTGCACAAATCCTATGGGTTAAGCAACAACTATTGGATTTTAATCTCAAACTCGAACGTATTCCCATTTTCTGTGACAATACAAGTGCCATTAATCTTACCAAAAATCCTGTGTTGCACTCTCACACCAAACATATCGAAATTCGACACCATTTTCTTCGGGACCATGTAGAGAAAGGCGATGTTGTATTCCAACATGTTGACACTAAAAACCAACTAGCGGACATTTTCACAAAGCCGCTAGCGACTGAGTCTTTCTTTCATATTCGCCGAGAACTTGGTATTCTCGATATTTCGGAACGGGCATTATAAATTGCTGGTTTTATCTTATTTCATTTAAGACTATAATCTTGTACTTCTAACAAGTTGATGTTGTTGCAAGCACAAGTTTATTGTTCATCAAGTTACTCCGGCATCAAGGTGATATTGTTCCTCTCTCTCTCTCTCTCTAAATTTTCATGGTTAAATAGCTGTACTACATGATAATATATATATATATATATATATATATATATATATATATATATATATATATATATATATATGACGTATCTCTTTGGATGTTTATTGTTGTGTGGCATTGTAATTATGCATCAAACATGTGAGCGTATGTGCAGAAAAGTAAAAAACTGGAAATTTTGCCTGTATGAGTCGACCGTAACAGGGCACTGGTCGACGCACACTTAAAAATCTTTCTGTTTTTCAAAATCCAAACAGTATGCGTCAACGCATGCAGAGGTATGGTCGACGTACCGCTCAAAAATTCAGTTTTTCTCTGCAGAAAACCTTCAAACTTCTCATGCATCTACATTCAAAACTCCCATTAAGTGTGCATTTACATTTCAAACTTCCCACTACATTGTAAGTTGCATCTACCTAGTGTCTATTGTCTCCTGGTCTTTCCTCTTCCCAAAACCCTAAATCCTCATCTACAAAAAGGGGAAACCTCTTTCTTGCAAAATCATTCTCAAAAACCTTCTCCAAGCTTCACTCTCTATCCACACACAAAGCTTCAAAAATTATTTCCAATGGCTTCCTCATCCCGCAGACCCACCGGTAAGAGATCACGGGAATCATCTGCCGCATCTCTACCCATTTCCGCTGTATCGCTAGTTCCACCGGCTCTCGTCGATTCCTTCAACAAAGATATCTGTAAGAGAGGAATTGTGCGACAACATGCATTCTACAAACTCACTGCAGAACGCATGCATCTCGTGGAAATCATGTCTTTACTACAATACCACGGCATTGTCAAATTCCTGGAATGCAATGCCAAATATAGCGAAGACCTGGTCCGCGTGTTCTACGCCTGCCTTCATAACAAATTCCGTGGGCACAAGTTTCACTCAAGGATCGGCACGAGAAAGGTATCATTTAAGTCAAATTATTGGAACAAATATTTTGATATGTCATTGGATGCTGATGAAAATCCTCTAGTTGAGGTAACTGACTCTCACCAAATAGAAGGTTACGAGTTTAAGAGCGCGTTGAACGATATGCTGAAATGATCCTATCCTGATCAGATTGTGAACAGTGATGCGTTCCCACGAATTGTCACTGCCGGCAAGCTGAAAACAGGAGAGTGGATTCTCCAGTGGATCGTCTCACGCATCCTGAGACCTAAGAAGGGTGGTCTTTCAAGAGTTGAACAAGCTGAGGTTCATCTCATATATATTCTGAAAAATAAGCGGAAAATCAACTGGCCCTACTACATTGCCAGTAGGATGTTCAGTCCACGTGACTCCGGACGAGGAACGGATCTTGCCTACGGATCTTTTATTCAAGAGGTCCTTACTGCAGCCAACGTTGATCATCCGTCCTTCCCGTATACCTCCATTTCATCAGACAAAGAGTTCAACCCAAAAAATTTGTCTATGATGGGATATTTTTGGTGTGATGAGCGGAGTATCTACAAGTTTGTTCGAAGAGGGTATGTTCCTGCGACTGTTGAAGAGGATGATGAAAGTGATGAAAGTGAAGAAGAAGATGAAGAGGAAAGTGAAGAAGAGGGAGCAGGACAAGCCTTTGATCAGCATGGTGGAGATGATAGTCCTCCACAACTTGACACTCACGACTACTCAAACTCCGCTTGGGTTCAGCATTCACATTCAACTGAAGAAGATGCCCCCAACCAGGGTGGCTGGGGTGAATGGCAACATACGGGTTGGTCAACACAACGTCAATTCTACCAGCCGTATCACTATGATGATGAAGAATCTCCTCTGTCTCCCCCACAGCACGCAAACTCTTCCGAACTATTGGATATGATGCGAAATATGCAGTTGGCTCAACAATCCTTCATGCAAACTCAGGATGAGCGCTATGCTCATATTAGCAGCCAAATTCAAGCACAAAATGAGAGACTCGATAACCTCTCTACAAGCATGAATGAACGGTATGCAGCATTTACCGAAACGTTTGAACTCCAGGAACGATCGGTCGACGGAGGTATCAAGTATCTAGGCGGTATTGCTGAACAAATATCGTCTCTGGCTGACCCCTACAGAAACCCGGATATATGTTACCATTGAGGACGACACCATTAGGACATAGGACTGCATATGCATCTGAATTTGTTTGTTGTTTGACTGTGTTCATTTTTCTGTTATGCTTGTTTGTGCAAAATTAATTTTAATGAATATCTTCTTTTAATTAATGATTATCGTTCAGTAATGATATTTGGTGTGATATTGTTATCTGATAGTGTTATTTCCTGTTGAATCTTATGTTACGTTGAATAACCGTTCCTTGTCTCTTTTTGATGTTGTTAAAGGGGGAGAAAGAGTACAAGCAGCCAAAATGTTCACCACAATTAACAGTCGGTTTTGCAGATAGCCTTAGATTACAAAAGAAAGGGGGAGTGTGCATAATGTGTGTAAATATTGCATGTTGGTTTTCTCTTTGGCTTTACACAGGTTGTCATCATCAAAAAGGGGGAGTATGTAAGGGCAAATTGTCATACAACATACAATCATAGGTTTCGATGATGACAAATGACCACCATGGATGAATCGGCATTGTCGATTCCACTTCTACAAAACAAATGCAACATATCCTTTTCTATGCTCATCTAAAACTGCTATATTTCATACAACATATGTGGATAAAATGTGATCATGACAAAATGCATGAAAATCACAAAAATATGAATTTTTGCAAATTTGCAGGGTTTGAGTCGACCACAAGGGTCAGCGCATGAACCACGGGTCAGCGCATAACATAGACCAGTTGGTGACTGGTCAGTGCATGGTGCCTTGAGTCGACCACAGGTCGGCGCATGAGTTAGTGCAGGTGGTCACGGGTCGGCGCATGGAAGACTTGAGTCGACCACAGGGTCGATGCATGGAAGACTTGAGTCGACCACAGGGTCGGCGCATGAAACTTTCATTTTCCCACGGGTCAGCGCACTCCGACCTATGGTCGACGCATACTGAAGCATTCTTCAGTCTGTCCAAAATTGCAGGCCATGCATCGACGCATAGACCTGCTATGGTCGACGGCTCGTGCGCAAATTCAGTTTTTGAAGACTTTCCACTCTGTTTAAAAAGCTGTTATTTTTGGTTGGTAAGTTGGTTGCTATATATAGTAGTTAGTTACTTGTATCAACTAACATTTGTCAATTTGATTCAAGTGTTCAAAGAAACAAGAAAAAGTGAAATAGGTGTCCAAGATTCATCATCTTCATCTTCAACATCTCACAACACATCAACTACACACAACCATTTTTGAAGTGCTTTGTGATTGGTTAAAGGTGATAAGGTTCGAAGCCGTGATTGGGGAATCCGGTTCGGGTTAAAGCTTGTGACAGGTTTTTTCTTGAATAAAACCGGTAGGGTTTAGTCCTCCAAGACTGGTTTGTGTTTGGGGGTTTTTGGACGAATTTCTTCATCAATTTTCAACTGAGCGAAGGTGACTGAGAAGAGGAAGTCTTTGTCAACCTAGTATCGGATTCAGTAAAATTGAAGGAAAGATTTCGGGTTCGATTTGTTGTAGCTGAGATCAGTCGAGCCGAGGGTTTGAAGAACGGAGGGTTGTTCAACAAAGGGGATGGAATCGGAGGTCTATCAACAACAATCGAAGGGCTTGATTCATCTTGAATCAAGGAACAAGGAGTGGAAGCAACATTCAATATCTTGAGAGTTCTGTTGTATATTTGCTTTGCAATCCTTGTATAAACGATTAAATTCAACAGGTGATATCTATTAAATCATCTCAATTCTAGTTTTAGAATTGAGGGCAGACGTACCCCGAAGCGAGGACGGCGGGGGAACTGCCTCATCAAATCTTTGTCTTCTCTAATTTTCTGCATAATTATTTTAGCTTAAAAATTAAGTGATTCTGGTATAAGCACTTTTGTCAAACCTTGGTATTAATTGAGTAAGAGGTTAAAACTCTGTTTTTGAATCCAAAGTACAATAGAATATTGTACTGGATTAATTGAAAGCACTTACTCAACATAAATATCACTTGGAGTGTTTTTGCACACCAAGTGTTTGATAATTTGCCTAAACCAAAATTATCTTAGTTGTGTATCGAGTTTGGTTTGCTCTTTGAATCATTGGAACTAGGAATCCTAGCTAGTAAAACAAATTGTTGATAGTGTGATGAGTGTAGTGATTCGTATTCTACATTATCACTAATCCATAGGCTTGACGCATATCCGGTTTTCCAATAACGGTTCGTTTTAGACTATATTTTCCTCGGCCGCTTCTACACTTAAAACCAATTTTAATTGGTAGCGCTGACTCAATTTTTAATTGGGATCTATTCAACCTCCCCCCCCCCCTTCTAGATCCGTGCCATAGTCTAACAAGTGCAATGAAAAAGTCAAAGCCTCATAGTTTGTGGAACCAGAGAGAGAAAGGGGGAAAATAAAGAAATGTGCTCGTCAAGGGTTCACATCCTCGTGCATACGTATCCTTATAGTGCAATGAGGATGTCAGAGCTACGTAGTTATGAGGACTAAGACTGGAAGAGTTAGATGATTGAGGTGGTGTTTAAACCAGAAAGGTTGGAAAATGATTGAAACGGTCTTTAAACCAAAAGAGGACATGTATAACCATGAAGGTGTCAACCCAAGAAAGAAAGAAAAATGTATATAATCAATGAAGGTGTCAACCTGAATTGTGGTGTCTAAACCAAGAAAAGGGGGTTAACCATAAAGGTGTGTCCCAAAGAAAGGAAATGTATATAATCAATGAAGGTGTTAACCTGAATTGTGGTGTCAAAACTAAGAAAGAGAAGGGGGTTAACCATAAAAGTGTGTCCCAAAGAAAGGAAAGGTAAAGGTGTATAACCAGTGAAGGTGTCAAACCCAAGAAAGGAAATTCATTATTAGTAGTTTAGTATAATTAGTCTTACAAGCAACAACAAACCCTATCTTGTTTGATGCCCCTTCCTAACACTACCAAATGATTTTCTATTTAGGGATCCCTCTAAACATGAAAACCTAATCACTTTTTCTCAATCGTACAAACCGTGATTGGAGATTACAACTCAATAATCAATGTTGAATATACCACCCAACTCTAGACAAACCAACTACGACAAGTTACTGAAACATAGTCGTGTAGATAAAATAATAAAAAAGAATCAAAACAAAATCTAGCACTCTGAAAACTTAAATATAGTGCTTGGCTTCCAATGTAGGTTTTGAGCTCCTTATATAGCATAATAATTTTAGGCTTTTTTTCATGGATGTGAGATTTGATTTTGTCTAGAATTAATGCAAAAAAAAATTGGATATTATTTGTTCCATAAATATCTCCAATAAGATATGACTTGTTTCAATTTAAATACATATTTAAATCTTCATTTAAATCTGAATCAATCTTCGTCCAGTTGTCCGACAAATCACCTAATCATATTGCTCAACCAATTAGAAATTAAACCTGATCCAACCTTTGACCATAAATTCTTCCAAAACGAGCAATATTGACCTGTTGTGCAAGGCTTATATGTCGTACCTCATGCCGGAGCATCGCGTCCAACACGTTTCCCTTATGGAACCCCATACAACTTAAGAAAGTTAGATAATCTTGAACATATTGAATACTTATCCTTGTTGTTGTATTGCAAAGTGCAGGCAATCCAAAGGGTCAATCCAATAGGAACTACATTTGAAGCAAATGTCCTAACAAAGATCACAACGTCCATAATTCAAAAATTCATTAAGAGGAGCATCCTTCTAAGGTATGGTCTCCAGAGTTCACCATCACCAACAACGAGACCTAGCTCACTAAAAATAATATGAATAAATTCTTTAAGGAGCTCGGAGTCAACCACCAGTTAGCGTAAGTAGAGCACCCCTAAACGAATGAGTGAGATGAAGCTGCCAACAAGGTATGATTGAGAGGAGTGTAAATAAAACTAGAGGAATCAAAAGGAAATTAGGTAGAGGACATCATGCACACCATTAGGGCATACTCGACTATTTTACATAAGACAACCAAGGAAACACCTTTCAGACCCACCTATAAAACTAAGGTTGTTATCACTGTCGAAGTAGAAAAATCTGTTTGAGAAGAAAACATCCTTTACATGGGAATAAATCTCACAAGCAACGAGGGTGGATTTTGAATTATTAGATAAAGAAATATGATTAACCACCCTCACATGTGCAATTGTGAAATAGGCCAATGTCACAAAGTATAACAAAAGAGTCGAATCTAGATATATCCAGTCTAGTGACATTATGCTTCGTAGAACTGAAATTGAAAGGAGAAATTCTAGAGAAGGGAAGCTTGAATCCAAATTGGGAATGGTGTAGAGGGTTAGAACTAGTATGGGAAAATAATTTTACACGAGTGAAAAGTTTCCTGGAAAACACATCTCAAGAACCTGAAACACTACTTCGTTGAAATGCTATTACAACTAATTTGTTTTCTTGTTTTAACTAAATGTTAAGTAATTATGAAAATATATAATTTTAATAATTTACTAAACAAATAATGAATAAGGGTTTCATTAATTTTTTCGGGCATCATTACTTTTGTCCAAAAGAGAGCGAAGTTGTAACACCATCACCATAGATGGTACTAATCTTGAAAAGAAGAAAAATAACTCCAAACCTCCGACGAGGAAACAATGAACATCTAGAAGTAGTATGAGAAATAATACAATAACACCACACTTGACACACAACCTCTTGGTAGCTAGCCACTCTATAACACGAGTTGTTAAGCCTCACTCACCTCGACCTCAAATTGGGTTCTCACTCGAAGTTGTGAAAGGTGAACAAACCCTTGTCCGAGTGTGATCCAATGTCAGATAATGTGAAGACATATTTTCGACTGGTCTCCATGAATAACAAGGAGAGGGAGTTGAAGTTTCATTAAGAGTAATTAACATCCTTTGCAGATCTCCTGTTTGGCATTTAGTTGGTCCATGCGGGTCTTGACTCTAGGACATACCAATTTCGCTTAATTCAGGGGAACTCTGAATGGATATCTGGATGATATGACTTAAATTAAGAATAACTTTGTCATGCTCAATATGAAAAAAGTCATTCTCCTCATCCTACTTCTTCAGCTTTTTCTTCATCTTGTTGACCTCCTTCTCAAGAATCCTTTGACTCATTCAAAGCGACTTCCATCTTATCCATTATCTTGTTCTGATTCTTGAGAAAATTTATGACCTCCCTCAAAGCAGTTTCAATGGGGGACAACGATGTCCATAATTCACCTAACGACTTTTCCTTCTCTTCTATCAACCACTCCATATTTTCACCTTCGCCATAAAGTGTAATAGAGGAACCATGCTTGTCCACCTCTAGCAAATTTCAAAATTCAAGAGCCTTATTTCCTTAAAAATATATGTGTGAAGGTAGTTTATTTCCAAAAGGAAGAATTGAATCCACCTTTGAAACATCTATCTCTGCTTCTTGAGACTATTAGAATCCAAAACTTATCCATTGCCAAAACACTTATAGACAAAACATCAGTCTCCTAGTGCAGGTTATATGATATCTCAACCATCGCTTCTTTTTTCTTATACTTAGTTAAATGAACGAAGTAATTAAAGTCCCCCTCTAAGAGGCTAGCCTGAACATTTTTGGCAGATTTGCGACCATTAGTGAAAAGGAAAGGGCACTTTTTGTTCCCCCTATTATCAGGGTTCTGGCCGCGGGTGACCTCGTCTTAAGCCTCTTTAGGTCTGACCATCTTGAATAGATCCGTTATCTTTCTCCTGTATGTAATAGTCACCACTCAACACCTTTCTTTGAGAACGATTTGAAGTGGGTTTTCCTAAGAAATCATTATATTTCCTGCTCCAATTCTTAGAGTATGAAGGTACCCGGTGAAGCAAAAAATTATGATATAAACATCACCGAAAAACTAGAATTTTACTTAAATTGATCCTTACGAATGAGCATGATCAGTGATAGAAATAGTTACCTCTCGTGGCGATTAACATGTTTGATGCAAAATCGGATGAACAATCATAAGCCCTGAACAAAGAAAAACGCATGTACTCAGTCCACACGATCAGAGTGCCTTCAATCTCAGTGTTAGCTTCTAAAAATGAAGACCTTGAGATAGCTATATATATATATATATATATATATATATATATATATATATATATATATATATATATATATATATATATATATATATATATATATATATATATATATATATATATATATATATATATATATATATATATATATATATATATATATATATATAGAGAGAGAGAGAGAGAGAGAGAGAGAGAGAGAGGGAGAGAGAGAGAGAGAGAGAGAGATGCATAATCTAATCCATTCTATATTTAATTTTCTCAAAGTTCATCAAATGATATGTAAACGTGCATACAAAATAAGTTAAGCCAAGAAAAAATAGATTATTATATAGGATCGTTTATAAATTAGTAAGTATATATGATTTGTATTTTCTCTTAGTTAATATTTAAAAAAATCCATTATTTATTATTCTGGATGTTTATGAAGTGGTCATTGAAAACTTATAATTATTTGTCTCAATCAAACTTTTGTAATTATGCTATGCTCGTTATACTATATTAAGAAATTACTAGTGTGTAAGGGATATTCTTTGTAATAGTAAAATGTAACATTTTATTTTGGATAATTTTTATTTATGTTTAATTTTTTTCAACATGTAGATCTATGAATCGATATAATTTATGTGTAATAGTCAAAGAAATAAAAAGTCAAAATTCATTTTTCAAAAAGTAAGTGGTATTATTTGTGACATTCTTTTAATTTTTGTTAATGTATTAC